>NC_056564.1:9942831-9980966 GCF_013358625.1 Macadamia integrifolia | reverse complement strand
TTTTTTTGTGGGGGGGGGGTGTGGAAGTGATTCGGTTCCAGTATGTTCAAAACCTTAGAAATTCGAACTCCTGAAGTAAGATAGGTTAAAAATCTCTTGGATTGGGGGCTGAAAGATGGGGTGATGCAGATTAATTATCAAAATATGCTTGTTTTATTACGAATAAGCCTAGAGTTGGGTTCCATACATGTTAGGCCATTGATCCCATGTGTTTTGAGTGTAATAGACCACTTTTATGAGTCTAAAATGGGGGGTCTAAGATTGAATATGGGATTACTAGTTAGTTTCCATTTTCATTAGTTTCCTTTTTAGTTGGGCTTGATTTGAGTTATATTTGTTTCTTTATGAGTCAAGTTATTGATTGAGTCAAGTCATTAGTAGTTAGTTTCATTTTTCAACTAGTTTCTAATTTCAGTTTTTAGTAACTATTGTATTAGGAGAATATTTGGTTTCCTTTTTGAGGAACCTTCTATTTTGTAATTCCCTTCCCCATTAACATTATAAATAAAGAAGAGGAGGCTCCTAAAAGCCTAGAATGATTTTGATAAAAAAATAATGGCTGTTGCTATTGTCTTCTTCATGAAGAGTTGTCTTGTGTTTGATCAAGGCTGAAGGAATTGGTGTTTGATCCAATTGACTCTTTGCGGCGTGAAGTCCAAGAGGTCTCTTCAAGTATTCTTTCCTTCTTTTCAAGTGTTTTTTTCTTCTTCTTGTTGTTACTATTCTTCTTCAGCCATCTCAGGGAAGTAATCTGAATTTTTCTGCAGAAATTTCTGGGTTAAGCTCTCTGTTTCCTATTCTGTCAACCTAGTCTATTTTGGAGTTCTGGCCACCCGATTGCTTTGAGATTTTGGTCGATTGTTAGGACCATTAAGAAGGGGACTCGATCCAATTTTGAGACAGATCAGACCTCTGGTTCAGTTGCTGTGTAGTGATCTGCAGTCCTGACCGATAATGGATTCTGCCCATAAATTCTTGTCTGATTTCTGATTCCTGTCGAGGTTGGTTGTTGCTTATATTTTCTCAAGGGATTAGACCTTCTAATCAGTATTTAGACTTGCTACTTGTTCCTTAAACATCTACTGCTGAAGTTTCTGAAGTATTAGAATCGATGGTCAGGTTTCAGATCCTGCTGTCCAGAATTGAGTCTTGATTTGATTTGTCTATTCTGGTGTGTTTTGGCTTTGATCATATTATATTCATACTCTATTTCTGTTACTGGATATCCTATTTGTTAGTGCAAACTCTACTCTCAAAATTCCAGATTCTGAGTTTGATAATTCTGGGTTCTAAGGACTGTTGGCTGACTAGTTCTGGACTGTTGTGTTGACTACTGTTGGGTGAATTTTGGTTGTTCTTTGGTTTACAAGAACCTGTTGTTTGGGTCTAGTTTAGTGTTCAATCTAGTCCTACATTATGGGGACATGTGGAAGGTTTTTTGTAGACACACCGGGTGAAGGTATTATTACCTTAGTGATGACTGCAAGACCCAAATGAAATCTTTCACAATGTCAGTGTTACTGGCTTATCGGTGGACCAATTTAGAAGCAGAAACCTTGTAAGAATACGAAATGGTTCTTTCTTTTTCTTGCAGGAAATTGGTATAGGAAAGCCAGGGAGTTCCTGTGCCTATAAGAGTTGAGGGGTTGCGCTGAATGAACGGGGAATTATGCTAGATATAACAGATGGTAGTAAAGGTTTGGGTATTGATTATGAAGAATGAAAGACTATCAATTTTGGTTTGAAACATTTAAAAGTAAGGGCTGATATTTGTATCAGAAAATGAATTTAAAAACAATAGAATGAGTACAAGGCTGCGTTTGGTAACGTTTCTGGAGTTTTTTCGTTCTATGAAAATAAAAAAACGGAATAAAGCATTTGGTGCATTTATGGTGTGTTTCGTTTTTTTTGAACAAAAAGTGAAAAAAAAAAGAAGGTGCAAACGAGAACTGACAGAACAACAAAAGGGAGTTCCGTCGTTTCAATTTCGTTAAAAAAAAAAAAAAGACATTTTGACACAGAAACTGAAATTTTTGTTTTTGACACGAAACGTTGTTATCAAACACAACCTAAGGCTTTGTACTGTAACGATCTAAAAAATGGATTCTATTGTTTTTTTCCATTTTTTTGGGATAAAAATGGGATAAAAACTGTATGGTAAGCCCGGTTCAATTTCTTGTTTTTTGAAATGAACCGAACACTTTTAAGTTTTGGAGTCCCTTTTTTGGAACATGAAAGTGGTGCTTTTCATTCTCAGAATTGATTATGAGCTTTTCATTCTCAGAATTGATTCTGAGCAAAAAGCGCTGAATCAACTGTTTGGCTTAAGTCAAGAGGGGCAAATACGTACTTTACCCTCAAAACATAACAATAGATGTAGCAAAGTGAAGCAAAACCCTATTACCCTCTTTCACACGCTCTCTATCTCCCTCCCTACTGATTATCTTCTTCGTTTCCAGTTTATTTCGTTGTTCCAGCAGGATTTAAGTTTGTTGCAGCCACTGTCTACGAAAACGACGCAGAGCTGCCATCGGCGAGGTAGGTCGATCTCTTTCCCTGTCTCTCTTTCACTCCCTCTCCCCCCTGATCTCTCTCTCCCTCTGTTAACCGTTTTTTATTTATTTTGCAGCTTGCCTTGTTGATCTCCAAGTCGAAGTTCGATTTTCCCAGGGAGAAGTATTTTTTGAGCCTCTGTGCACGAAGGTAAGTCGTCTCTCTCTCTCACAGAAAAGGCATCGATTTATGTCTAGATCTGTGATTTGAACGTGTGAAGTATGGAATGCAGATTTAGGGTTTCTTTCCTTGGTTGATTATAAAATTTGAATGTCTCCTGTGAAGCCTTGAATCTCTGATTTCTGGGAAAGAAACCCTACTAAATTTGCTTGCTGTCTCTAGTATATGCCTCGTGATATATGGTTTTAGGGATTAGGTACAGAAATACTCATGATCTTAAGACTCAATTTAGTTTCAAGGAGGTGACGTTGAAACTTTTCTGAATGGGAATCCTTTAATATGTGGCTCATGCATGTTGATGTCTAGATGTTAAGTGTTATTTATGCATTTGGACTTGAAAATCACCTGCGACTCATAACTTTGGACAGCATTCTCACCCCCCCCCCCCAAAAAAAAAGCACCTAAATCTGCAGTTTAAGACATTTATCTGATAATTTCCAAATTCCTGTGTTCAGCTATGCTGTTTCGGCTTATTTTGGAAATTAAAATGTTTGGATTGATCGTTTTCCTAGTACAACAGGAAAACCGGTGACCAACAACTAGTGTTAGGGAATTGATCAGTGATTGCCAAGTAACAAAACAGAGATAGAGATCTGGGTTGCCATTGGGGGTTGTTAAGAGAAGTGTAGTGTTGATTTCAAAACAATAATGGTTAGCTATGGGATTCAAACCATGGATTTAAGGAGACCCACTTTCCACACTCTTAAATGTTTTCTGATATGGAGGAAATGGAATTGGGATTCCACCTAATTCAAATGAATCATCCTAATTTGGCCATTTTTGTCAAATCAGTGAAGAAGATTCACTACTTGGTAGAAGTAGTTTGTGTGTATGTATATTTGTCTTTGTGTGGCTGTGTGGGTGTGAGAACCAGCTAAAACAAGCTTGGTCTGGTTTCATGGATTCTTGCATTTTCATTTTAATTGGTATGTAGAAAGGTTGCAGAGAACAGAAGCTTCTTGAGTTCTTGGGTCCCATCTACATGGAGGATATTCTTATGGAGCAATTGAGACCACAAGAACTACTCTGGTTAAGGTCATGGTGAGGCCTGGATAGAGAGTACTCAGGTGTAAGGTTATAACATGGCTACCAAAAGCCATTATTCATTTCTTTGTCCTCATCTGTTCTTTGTTGGACTTGGAGTCTTGGACCACCAACTGCTACTTACTTTTAGGGCTAAATTGCATTTTTCAAGAACAATAATAATAACAAAAAAAGATTAAGCTTTCTTTCACAGGATTGCATTAGGGTAGGGTTCATATTGATGATCGCAAATATGATAATGGTTTCAAGAATTATCCGCAAGGAGGATATGGCTATCATATTAATCGACCGCAAGGAAACATGGCGAAATATTTCACATTTGACGTGACAACCTTGTTGTTGATATAGAACTTGATCATATCAATTATTCTTGTCTATGTCTTATTTCGACTTTAGCTATTTGTGTAATAATGGTTTACATAACTTGGAATTTATTTAAAAACCATTGACTATCCTTGGATTTTATTTAAAAATCACAACTTTGACAGCCATGGTGAAGATGGCATTTTATGTAAATATTGGTTTCTAATAGAAACGATTCTATTAAGTGCAAACCATACAGGTTTCTATTTCTTCCAGGTTACAAAATCTTTTTTTTTTTTGGTTACGATACATCATTTAAGACGCAGAGTCACTCTAAAAAAACAGACATGCCAAAAAGTGTGCCAGACCCAGAATCACGTTTAAAAAACAGAATCATTACAGTACATAGCCTAAATGACCAAATCAAATCAGAATTGAATTAAAATGCAACATATTGATCTATAAGCACTAATAAAGGATTGCCAGGATGCTGTTGGAGAAAGGTCATTTTTTTGTTGGTATCTGCCAAGTTATAGCAACAACAGCGGAATGCAAGCTTTACTGCCTGCAATCCAGTCCATCTAAGTGAGTGTGATGACCAACATGTACCAACACAAGCTTGGTGCTCAACTGATCTTCCGGGCTGATTGTGTTGACAACAATGACAACAACAATGCAATGCAAGTTGTGCTCAACAAATTAAGCATAAGAAGGCCCATTTGTGGCACCGTGTATATATTTTTCCCCTCTCTCCTTTTTGAGCTGCAATCTGCATCGAATAGTTTCTAATCTTTGTACATTTGTCTTGCATAAGGCAGTCTTCCTTTCTTCTATATTTTGTGAGCTTGTCTTGTAGGAATTGTATTGACTTCAATTTATATATGTTGACATTTATTTTTCCTTTTGTTAGTATTTATCTCATCTTCCCCCACTTGTGCTTCTCTGTGTAACTTTGTCTGATTTTATTATTTTCTTCCTCTCTTCTTTGTTATATTACAGAAATGTATGATAATATAGGAGCACAGCCTGGGGTACCAAGGCCCCCCTTAAACCCTCAAGCCAATCCATTTGGGAATGCATTCTATGGAGCTGGTTCAGGACTCATCCGAGGTGGATTGGGTGCATATGGTGAGAAAATCCTGGGTTCAAGCTCAGAAAATGTACAAAGCATTGTAAGTAGCATGCCATTGCTATAAAATTTCAACATCCTGAGAGGAAAAGAAGTAAGAAAAAGAAGTTAAGCAACTAATTCACTGTTCCACCACATGTTAAATATTAAGCATCTAACTTAATCGGCTGAATTTTTGTGATTGCTGACATCTGATAAATAGGAGTGGACTTCTGCTGACCACTTGTTTTACTTCTATGGGGTAAAATGACTTTGAATGCCTGTCCCTGACTGGTAAATTGGTAACCATCTCTTGGATAGATCATGGCCAAATTTCATGTTGCACAGTTCACATTCTGAAAATTGGCCTTTGTTTTGCTTGTGGGACTCCGACATTTTTGATGAAAAGTATTGATCAGATGGGCGGATTAATTTGGCATGCAACATGAGTTGTCATTTGTCAACCACTTCTGGTGTCTGCATTGGAGTCAATACAGTCTTATCACAAGTATTTTATTTCGGCCCTCTGCATCTTTCTCACTGAATGTTCTTTTATGAGCAGATAAGCAGGTATTTCTCTGATCCCCAGTACTATTTCCAAGTGAATGACCAGTATGTGAGGAACAAATTGAAGGTCATTCTATTTCCGTTCCTACACAGGGTAATCACAAAGTTTCTCAGTATTGTTTTGGCTTGCTGCTTTTATGTCATGAGAGTTTCTGAAATCTTCATTTTACTCAGGGGCACTGGACAAGGATAACCGAACCAGTTGGGGGCAGGCTTTCTTATAAACCTCCAATCTATGACATAAATGCTCCAGATTTGTACATTCCCTTAATGGCATTTGGTACCTATGTGGTTCTTGCTGGTTTCTCGCTGGGACTCAATGGGAGGTAATATTCAGCCTCACCAAGCTTGACAAGATTTCACTGCACTCGGCCCCACCCCTCTGACCCGAAAAAAAAAAGGGCTTTATGAGATTCCTTCTCACATTAATTGAAATGAACTATTTAAGAAGTATTATTTCTTTTCCTTACGAAATGTTTCAACTCTGGAGGTATTCTTTTTTGTCTTCACTTTTTCCAGGTTTAGCCCGGAAGCTTTAAGTTTGCTTTTTACAAAAGGACTACTAGGCTGGTTTTTACAAGTTGTGCTTCTTAAAGCTTCACTCTATTCATTGGGGAGTGGGGAGGCACCTTTGCTGGACATTGTGGCATATGGTGGTTATGCTTTTACAGGGATGTGTGTGGCTGTTCTTGGGAGGATCATGTGGGGCTACTCATACTATTTCCTGATGCCATGGACGTGTTTGTGCATGGGGATCTTCTTGGTGAAGACAATGAAGCGAGTTCTGTTTGCAGAGGTGAGGAGTTATGATTCAAGCAAGCATCATTATCTCTTGCTTTTCATGGCTATGGTCCAGTTTCCATTTTTTATCTGGCTTGGCAACATTGGGGCTTGATTGACTCTACCGTTTTCTTTTCTCATCTTCTTCTCTTAGTCTGGGCGTTTTTCTTGGGTTTTTCACATGTGGATGGATTCGATGTTTTCATTTTTCTTGGTAGAGGCAATCGATGTTGCATTCATTCAAATTCTGGGCCCGTATGGGGCTTCTTAACATCTTTGGTAATGTGAAACCTTCTAGCTCAAGTTGGTCATTATGAAGTGAATGAGTTGACCTCCTTGCAGCATCACGTCCTCCTGTGTCTTGGGACGGCTTGGCTATTAATGGAAGAACACGTGACTGGACAATGTATGCTCTTAAAGAATTGTATCTGGATTCAGGACCAATTCTAATAGTAACCTTCGATTCTTATTTTCAAATCTACCATGAATGTCCTTTTATCCTTACTTTTTCGGCATTTTTGTTTTATTTTAGGTTGTTTGATTCTTGAGGGAAATTTAAAAGGAAGGAAAATAAATTTTTTAAACTTAACATGGATACTTTTGTAATCATTACTCATGTGATCGTATAATTTATGTAAATTTCTTATCGTATTTAATAATGATATATTTTAGATGTTATCAAATATGATATGATTTGGAGTGAGTTATATAGTTTTATGTGGTAATGACCAATGATTGCAAAAAAAAATTTCTTAGAAGAAAAATTTACTCTTTAATTTCACTTGCTACCAAACTACCAAACGTTTTACCCAAAAAAAAACAAACGGAGACTAGGTGTTCTTCACCTCTCTAGGCCCCTCCCATAAAGAAAAATGTTTGTGAAATGTAATTTCAAGCAAAACAAAAAACTTTATGGTCCAACAAGACTAAAGAGTATCTCTAGACTAGTACCATGTTTTGCCATGTGGAAGATTGTGTTATCTTATAAGCTTAACTGTATGTTTCTTTTCAACATTACACTGCTATTTTATTTTCTGTCAAAAAAAAAAAAAAAAAAAAAACATTCCATCGCTTTTTATAGGAGTATCATTTTTTCACCAAATTTTTAAATTTCTCATTTGACAGAATTTCTGAAGAATTCCTTGATTGAAGACCTCAGATGGCGTGAAAAGGGTATTAGGAATAATGAGGGCGTTTTCGACTTTGGACAGTAGGGAGCAACCATGACCCTTGCATTCTGTGTTTCTTTCATTTGGGGTGGTGGAAATTTTTTTTCTCATTTTGCCTTGGTTTATACCAAAAAGAAAAAAAAAAAAAAAAAAAAGAGAAAATTATCCATTGGCGTGTGTCTAGTGTACACCTAGACATAGGCGGATGCGAAAACACTGTACTGCCCCTCATTCCGCATTAAAATCATTTGCGGGGAGATGGTGAATGACAATGAGGATCCAACGGCTGAGGTGCATTTTAGGACCAATCCAGCCATTGGATCCTCACTACCACTCACCGTAGACGATTTTGCTCCCCCACACCTTCCCTAAAGATGCCTCAGCACGACCTCCCATTGGTCTATCCCACGCAAGCGGGTAGCATGTAAATAGAAGACCTAATGCTAACCTTTCCACAGAATATCGAAGTTTCAAAATAAACTTTCCAAACTTACATGATTTGTGGGCCTAATTATAGCCCAAACTGAGCCCAAGGCCTGCTGGACTCCGGGCAATTGTTCAGGCTTAAGCTCTTTCCTTCAGGTCGTGGGGTTTCCGACATCGGGAGATTGCAGCAAGCTTTTCTTTTTTTTTTGTTTGCCGCAAGCTTCTCTAACTGTAAAGTATTATCTCTTTCTGAGACTTCTGGCAGAGAGAGAGAGAGAGTTGTAGATGCAATCCTCGCCATTGTTGAGGTGCAGAACAATTACAGTCGTCGCACGGAGGATGCTATCCTCTTGCTCATCCTCGAAAGCTGGACCCAACCCTAGCTTTTCTTTCTCTCGCACCATGTCGGCGAACTCCTCCGAGACTCAACAGAGTGCTCATCATCCTTTCTTCTCCAACTTGACGATTTCGCATCCGAATCCAGCGGAGACCCTTCATAGAAACGCTAGTATCTCCAGATGCTTGTCTAATCGCAGTTCTTCCATACCCATTTCGAGCACCTCCGAGTTGAGAATCCAACGGCAACATGAAACCGAGGAATCCATTCAAAAAGCACTCGTTGTGGTTTCATTCTACAAGTTTGCTGATTTCCCCGACCACGCTGATATGCGCAAGCCCTTGAAGGAGCTCTGCGAGGAAGTTGTGAGTCTCTCAAATCCAATTTTCCTCCCCCTCCCCGTCGCCTCCAATTTTTAAATTGTCATTGCTTATTAGTTTTTCTCTATTTCTGTATGACTTTGGATTTGAACTTTGAAACTTGCTTCAGTATCTATTGTATGGATTATTTGTCTTGAAAATCTATGCATTGAGAAGTTTGGTGAAGATTTATTGTGTTACCGTGGAGAAATTTTGATTTCGTAAATTGAAGCTCCAGTATTTGCTTGTTACTACTCAAATCACAGGTGTAAGAGCTGGTAAAATCTAGTTTCTTTGAAGAGTAATATAGTGAGGGAGGAAATGTAATGTTGATACATACTATTCTTTCTAGTCTCCAGAGCTACTTGCTTTCTCTCATTAGTCTCGTCACTGATCGCACTGTGATGTAAAACTAGAGGCATTTCAAGTGGATGGGAAGGGAGACTAGAATAAGGGGGTGTAAACCTCAAGGCTCACGATTAAGGTTCAATTTTTAAATGGATGCTGGGGATATGTCAAGGAAAACATTTTTGGAGAGAAGGACCATTGCTTGATATCAATATATTGATCATATTTTGGATTATAATGATGTATCTGGTTGCTGTTTTTATGTGTTACAAGAATATAGTGTCATTGCTGTTTTAAGAATTTTTTTTTCAAGGGTGTCTGATGGGAACAGATTCTGTAAATATGTGTGAATGTATTGCTCCTGCTTGGGTTTTGTGGATACATGTGCCATTTGTTCCTCACAAGCTGATCCTGTCCAGCGTGTTTCAGGTGGTATTATTCTGGCACCTGAAGGTATCAATGGGAGCATATGCGGAACCCGTGAATCAGTGGATCGGGTTCTTGGATTCATTCAAGCAGATAACCGTTTAAAGGGCCTAAGACAGGTGGACTCACCTGTGAGTCCAGAGGATGAAGCCATCCATCATGGACATACTAGCAGTTCACCTCTTGGAGCTGGGGAAGATGCACCCTTTCGATGGGATCATGTGAGGGTCAAGTTGAAGAAGGAGGTACTCTACTAATGGCACACCTTTTTGTCCTAGTCATTTATTTGAATTTAATGTTTTTTTCGCTTTGCTAATATTTTTCTGTGGATCTTATTTTCATCGTTTTATGTTTGAGCAGATTGTTTCTCTTGGAATGCCTACTGTGTCACCTATTGAAAGAGTTGGAAAGTATGTGAGTCCAAGGGTTTGGAATACATTGATTACGGATCCAGATATAGTAAGTGATTAAAACTTCGACTGGGATTACCTGTTGCATTGTTTAATCTTTATTTTGCTTGCTGGTTAATTCATTTCAATTGAGTCCAATTAGATGATTGTGTTTTAAATCAAATTCATTTCTTGTGGACTCATCATTATTCATGGTTTGTCATACCAGGCATATCTTGAGCTTGGACTACCCAAGTTCAAGACAGAGTTCTCCCTTTTATTTTATGCTTCAGTTTAAGAAATATTTGTGGTTTGTCAAAAAAGGAAACAATTTTTAGGGGAATTAATTATGCTTATTGGAGAAAAAAGGATGGTTTCTGCCTATGTTCCGTTATTCCTTTTTTCCTTCTTATTTAATTGTGTACTTCACTTTTTTTTTTTTTTTTTTTTTTTTTTTTTTTTTTAATTTGCATTTTTTTAAGGGTTTTTTTTGTTTGGGGGGGGGTGAGGGGTGTGTGGGGTTTGCTCTTTTTTTTTTTTTTTGTGAGGAAGGTAAGAGTGTTTATATGTAAGCTTGATTACTGGACAGTGTACCATGTGTTAAGTGTAAGTGTAATTTCTAAGACACACCCAATTACCTGGCTGTGCCTATGCTATAACTTAGTTGTCTGTCAGCTGAACAATGTCCAGGATATTGGTCATGCCTGATGCTTCCATGAAATATAAAACAAGCAAAGATCTTTTTTTCTTTCACATTATGCACAGAGAGGGAAGATGGGTATTCTTAGTGCCTCTGAATTATTCAGTGATGCTTTTTAATTATGCTAGATCTCTTAATCTTAATCCATTCCAACTTGGTAGTCCAAGTCTCCAAGACATCCAGATCTCTTGCTAGTTATGCTGAATGTCTCATGAGGAATTTATGTGGTATTTCATCGGAACATGATATGGACACAATATGCTTAGGTCGGGTAGAGAGCATCTACTCTTCGGAATAACAGAATCATACATGGCTACAGTTTCAATTTATGAGTGACAACAAGAATAGCTTGGCTATTTAAGGATTAAGATCATTCAATTTGTTTGTTTGCTGTCCTAAGAGATTGCTTGGGTTGACATAGTAAATTGTGGTTTAGGATCTTTGGATGTGTATACACGATTATGGTACTGATTTGTCGGGAAAGAGTATTAGGAAAAAGTACCTGACATTACATTCAAAATATTCTAAGGTGTAGGTTGCTAGTTTCTTGATCTCCTTTTCTTTACCCCTTCTGTAATACTTCAGGTGGTGATTGATGTGCGCAATACCTATGAGATTCGAATAGGCAAGTTTAAAGGAGCAGTTGATCCATGTACCACAGCATTTCGGGAGTTTCCATCATGGGTGGATGATCAATTCCAGCTTGCTGGACCAGAGGGCTTACAATCAAAAACAGAGGTTGATGGTTCAAATGAAAGCTCTGAAGAAAGAAATGAAATTCACGGAAAAACAATGCCAACCCGGGTTGCTATGTACTGCACTGGTGGAATTCGATGTGAAAAAGCTTCAAGCTTTCTCCTAAGCAAAGGTTTCAAAGAGGTATGTCTCAACTTAGCATTACTGTGGCCCATACATTTTTTTATTCTGGATGGGAAATATACTTCGCATAAACTGAGCCAAAGTAAATTAAGACTAATATTTATCCATCTCTGTTACTAACCCTATTAGGACTACCTTTATCAACCAAATTACCTATCTGGGTAGTCCCATATCGTACTCTCTTCTAACTTCCAGACAAACATGTGTGCTAATTCTCTTGCTATTCAGTTGGAGATTTTTGCAACTGGGACATGCTTTAATGATACAGTATTGAACTTTGATTTTCTCCTTACAAAGCATTGAAACCAGATGATGGTGATACATCATACATCATTAGCTCTCCTCCGTTAACCACTCACCATTTCTTGTGAATGAAGACTGAAACTCATCATAAGTGATAGGATAATGCGATCTTCATTTACATGAAAATTTCATTACCAACTAAGCTTCCATGTCACAGACTCCCCTCAAAATTTCATTGCCAACTAAGCTGTCACGTCCCAGTTGGAGAAGCTTCTTCGATTGACTAACCTAGGAAATTCTCCCTTATGCTAATCTCATTTATGAAGCATACATACTTTACACTTCCCCTTCTCCACCCTCACCCCCCCCCAACCAAAAAAAAAATCTATTTATTAATTGATACATTTTACAATCACTAACATTGTGTCACTTAATTGGTATTGTTGGATTTTTATTATTTTACAAGGTTTATCATTTGGAAGGTGGTATTCTGAAATATCTGGAGGAAGTCCCAAAGTCAGAGAGTCTATGGGAGGGTGAGTGTTTTGTTTTTGACAAGCGAGTCTCAGTTGAGCATGGGTTGGTACAAGGAACTTTCCAGCTGTGCTATGGGTGTAAGCAGCCAGTGAGTGATGCAGACATGGAGGCTCCAGAGTGGGAATATGGAGTTTCATGTCCATATTGTTTCTCAACCAAGTCTGAAGAAGAGAAAGAGAGGGCAAGAGCACGACAACGGCAGTTTGAGTCTTGGGGCATTATTGGGGGTCCTGACAAGGGTCGCCGGCCGTTGACAACCACGGATGGTAATAGTAGAAAGTCCTCTCTCTTTTCAAATTCAATCTAGCACTGAGGGTGTGAAATTTAAGTTTTCAAGTGGTTCATGATGTTTTTCACTTCTTGTAGTGGCAGGTGTCTTGGCATTTGTTCAGTCTAGATACTATATTTACTTTATCTAATAACATTTGAATTTTGGTAGCCTGGTTTAGAATCTTCTTTGGGGGAAAACAGCAGGATTTAGAACTTGATGTTTCACAGTTTGTGCTATCCATTGTGGCCTTATGCATATTATGATCATAAGTTGTGGGATTAATCCATGTCGCACGTTCCATGTGATTATCCCATGATAGATTGTCATTTTGCATACCATGCTGCCAAATTCGTAGGAATGCAGTTAGTATTCCTTTGTGCAGCACTACAGCTTATGACTTGAAGATTCCTCTCCTCTTGGTGTAGTTTTGGGGGTTTCGTACCTTTGGTCTATTCTTGTTTCTGCACTGGCTTGGTGTAGTTGAGATTTACTGTGTGCTTGGTCAAGACAGGAGCGGGACTTTATTTCTTTAATCTTGTGTATGTGTGTGTGTGTTTTTATTTTTTTTATTTTTTAAAAAACAGGGATTTTGTAATCGGTCTTGGCTGGTAGCGATATGATACCGATATTGATCTGCCCTTATCAGATGGCTTAGACCCTGGTTTTATTTGTAAATTATTTTCTTACCCTTGATCCGTACTGATCCACTGATATGGGATCGACCAGTTATTGGTAATTGGCCCCTGCCGATATTGATAAGAATCAGCTGATTCGATAAGGATACCTCGAAGGCTCAAACCATGATGTTAAATGACTAGTTAAATTTCTGAAGCCATGGAGTGCTTTAAATTTTCGTTTCTTCAACTTTAGGAGATGTTTCTAAAGCATCTGTTACAGGAAAGCTGAACTTCATAGACTTGGCGGGTCTGTTACCCACCTTGAGTCTTGTTATTGTGGTGTAATTGATTGATTTTTCGCTCAAGTCGTGCCGTGAATTCACTGTCCTTTTCTCTTTCATTTTTCTTCTCTGTATAACTCAATTCCATTAGGAAATCTTAAAACAAAATTGAAAAAAGGGAAATTAAGACATTAGAAGGATCTACGACTGCAGATATTGTAGGCCTTCTGCTGGGGGTAGGATGTCTAATATTCTGTCACTGGCCTACATGAAAGGCACAGTGATTTTGGCATTATTTTGAAGAGAAGTTTGGAAAATAGACATGTATGGAAACATGCAGACCACTTGCAGCTAAACAGAAAGACCTTAATTTTCCAACATACCATTTTTCACAATAGTCACCTAATTGTTGCGCCGATGTTTGCATTCATGTGACCCTAATGATGTCTTTAGAGGAAGCCATGGAGTGCTAGAACCTGTGACCTCAGAGTATGGCAACCTTATCATTGTGTTGTGGTCCTAGCAAAAATGCATTTAAAATTTCATTTTAAACATGTTCTTATTTTTTATCGTTTAAAACATATTTTTCCGTATACTTCCCAAAGATACTTGAAAAACCCAAACGGAGAGCATTCCCATTCTAAACATGTTTAAAATGTGTTTAAACATGTTCCTCTTTTTTTGCGTTTTTCAGACTCAACTTGTTGAACAAAATATCCACTTAATTGACCATATCTCTCTCTCCCGAATTCAATGGTTTATATTTCTCATGATATCACCTTCAACTCAATATCAATGTATGGACTTTGAAATTGAGAATACTAACTAAAGCATTTCCTAAAAAATGTTTCTAAAGTGATGACTCCCAACTCAAACTGAACATACATTACTTCAAAAGTGTGTTGACTATGTTGACAACAATGAACAACATCATAGTCAAGCCATATTGCTCAATAAAACTTGGACATGTGTGGTGTATGAATTTAGAATTGGTGTTGGATGATATTCAATTATATGTCATAAAACTTATAATGAGACATGAGATATATATGCACTAGTGTTGGATACTGTTTATTTGAAATCTACACGTTCAAAACCCGTATCGTTTGTTTTTCATTTTTTGCCATTCTCTATTTTTTTTTACCGTTTATTTGATGGTATCAATGGAAAAATTTTATTGTTTAAAACTCGTATTATCCGTTTCTGTTTTTCTGACCGTTTTCCTTTTTACATGTGATCCATAAATGTTAATGTTAGATAGCACACAGAGGACATGTGTCACTCCCCAGCCGTAGGGGAGGGTACCTATACGGGGAGGTGATCCCAAGTTCCCAACTCATTCTAAACGCCACTGGACACGTTGTAGACAAACGGTAAACACACGGGGTTGTGCGGCTTGTACCTAAAACCCTAGTAGAAAACCTCTAAGCTCAAAAACCTGTAAAACCCTAACAAGTCTAGTCCCTGTAGCGTTTGTTTTTGGGATTTGGAAAGCATTGAAAAGGGACAAAAAAAGGTATAGAGTCTGAAAGCGAAGCTCGTCTCTGCCATCAATCAGTCAAATGGTGTTCTCGGCTATCTTCCGGAGAGCCGCTTCATCAGTAGCGCCTCTTGCAGTCCGTGCCGTCGCCGGGACTCAGAGGGCACATCATGCTATCCTATTAACTTCCTTGAAGACCAGCTCTGTCTCACAGGAGCTCTGTCGAAGGACATTTCTTCCAACCCTCTTTAATTTCTCTTCGGTCGCTAAGAGGTCCAGTTCTGACGACAGTCTAGTTCGAGCAATCGAATCGGAGATTAAATGTGCTGAGGAATCCGACGATCACAATCGGGTTAGTAACTACTCTCTATTGCTTTCCTCATCTTCTCGATTGTTCGTCGTGTTTGGGTCTCTATTTCCTTTCTTCCCTTTTATTGATTTGATTTTTTAATCTTGAATGACCATTTGGGGAGAGGATTTTAAATGAAAAGCTGAATAGGGATTGATCTCTGTTTGATTGTGTCTTCGGTTCTATTATATTGTGATTGCCCATTATGCACTCCAGTCTCCAGTGAAGTTCTCCATTGTTTGTTTGTGAATATAGGCGGATTCAGGCAAATGTTCTACAATTTGTGAAATCAATTTGAACAAAAAACATATAGAAGAGAAAACCGAATTAAATGTTGGGTTTTCTACATTTTCAGATTGTTAATTCGTGGTCTATTTCGCCCAAGGTCCCGAGATTGTTGCCCAATAGTTCTGTGTAATGCATTAGTAATGCACTTGGATTTTCCATTGTTGTGACCCTACTTACCTTTCCATTTCCCATTATCACTGAATAGTGTGTTTAGTCATTTCATGAAAAAAAAAAACTTTAGGCTTGGAAGGATTAATCGAACCCACAAACTTATGCTAAAGATTTCATGAAAATTATTTTAGGCTGAAAGAGCATAAGTCTACCCCTCCCTCAACCCCCAAATTTAAGTTTTTGACAAGTGAAGTTAGTTTACAGAATCCATTATCACTCATTTTCAGTTTCTTCAAAATTCTGGAAAGCTTGAGTTGTAATGGCTGCGCCACTGGGCACAAAGTTTTGACAACCCTTTGCACTTGAAGGTTATTGATCCTAACATGGGTTTGATTAATCCGACGATCACCTTGAAAAAAATTTTGGTGCCTTGGGAGTTCTATTGTGGGTACACCCTTTTTTAGTTTTCAACTGTGGTCGTGGTTATAACGTAGGTAGACCAGGTGAATTCTAGCGTTTGTTCATGCTTTTACTTTCTGGTTTATTTTTCCTCTACTTATGTGTTTTCTTCAGTCATACAACTTGCCTTCATAAATTTCTGCTCTGTTGGTTTCAGCTGCAAATGAAATATATCAAATATGCCTATAGTCTGCTTGTTAATCATCTGATACAAGACAGTAGGTGCAGAGTGTTAGTACTAGTCATCATGTTACTCTCTCCGTTAGATAATGTTGGCATAGCTGAGATGCTCCAAGACCTTTATATGTGTAACCATGAACAATTCTTGTTTTTTTTTTTTGTAAAATTATTTTCCTTCCCATTTCCCCATAGGTTGACGAGATTCCTGGTGGGTTCCCTTTTGAAATCCAAGACAACCCAGGACAGCAAACCGTATCATTAAGAAGAGAATACCAGGGTGAAATCATCAAAGTTGAAGTTCACATGCCTGATCTTGTTACTGGTGATGTTGGCAATGAAAATGACGACGACGACGATGATAGCGAGAGAAGTAACCAATCTAGCATCCCACTGGTTGTAAGTGTTTCCAAAGGAGGTAACCTCTGTTTGGAGTTTGGTTGCACTGCTTACCCGGATGAGATGACAATCGACAGCTTGTCTGTTAAGGAACCAGAAGCTTCTGAAGATCAGATTGCCTATGAGGGGCCAGACTTCATGTAAGTTATCATGATTCATTATTTCAAAATTAACCTTTATTTGACTACCTCCAGTTATATATCTCCACTACTCTTTTTAAACTGTGTTTATCCTTGTTCCTAGGGATTTGGATGAGAACCTGCAAAAGGCTTTCCACAAGTATTTGGAGATCAGAGGGATAAAACCCAGCACTACTAACTTCTTGCATGAGTATATGATCAACAAAGATAGCAGAGAGTACTTCTTGTGGTTAAAGAACCTGAAGAAGTTCGTTGAGAAGTAGACATTTACTGAGTTACTGTCAGTGAAATTGAGGGGTCGGATGCTTTTGTTTTGTACCTTTTCTTTTTTCTGTTTGAACTTTGATGATAAGAATCACCGATCCAGTCATTTACTCATAGTTATACTCATTGCACAAGCTCTAGTTGGGGAGTCATATCCCAAAATGATTTAGGAGAGTGGATCTTCAATTGTTACTCGAATCTCTAGCACATAGCTTATCAATGACACTTTATGAGTTGAAGGAACATGAACAAATTTTGAATTTAATCAGTTTGATTGCTGTGGATGTGAAATTTTGGGACAATTTATTCCAATTTTAATCTAGTTTTTCACAGATAATAATAATTTTCTGATACAAGAATCATAATAATGATGGATTATATGGTGCATTTTTCTCTTTTCTTTTAGTAGATGATAGTATGTGTCATTTCTCTCGAGGTTGGTTGCGGCATATACTGGAACCAGTGATCCATGATCTATTGTGAACCAATTTCAGTTTTCTAAGTACCATGGCCTGCCTCATCATGGGGTGATTGTCATAGTAGACTTACCTTCCATGTGCTGCTTGGAATGATAGCCAATTCAGGAACTTTAGTCCAAGTCCTCACGCAAACTCAGAACGCATATGTATACCCAAGAAAATTAACAAACATGGGTGGTCGCAATGATACAATTGCTTTGTTATTGCCTATGATGGATCCAGCGATGACCATTCAATTCGGCTTGAATCTTAGTCTCTTAGAAATTGGAATTGGGGAAGAATTGAAGATTTTTCCGAATCTGAAATTTTTTTGAGTTATTTTATTGAGAACACTTGAAGACTACACTACAATAGGTAAGTTTCATTGATTAATGGTTCATAACACAACTGAACTGATGTGATAGAAATCTTTTTGTTTAGGAATATGGGTTTTCATTTACTAAACCTTAAAAATGTATTGTGATAATCAAGCTGCGAATTATGTTGCCCTTGCAATTACATTTTTATTATTAAATTATAAGTGTACGTAGGCCTAGGATCACAGTAGGCTATTCAAATCCTACTGTTTAATGGCATCCAACCCAAAAGCCAAAGCTTCAAGATGGAAAAAAAACCCTTCACAAACTCATGAAGAAGATAAATGAGACCGATTCCCAGTCCTTAAATGTGGAGAAACATGAGGAAAATTTGTGGAGTTGGTTTTTTAATGTCCTTAAAGTTCATTGCTCGAAGAGTTGATCATGACAAAGAACCCAAATCACAACCTGATCGACTTCACAGTTCACATTAGTCTAATGAAAACTAAATACCACAACTAATCATCACTAAGATGTGCAAGACAGATTACATTATATGGGCTCATCTCCCAGCATATTCAAACCCCTAGGAAACAATCAATGCAACTAATTGTATCTTCCAAGTTACCAAATTAGATCTCAAGGAACAGCAGAGGAAACCAAGTCTGCGGACAAAATTGAGAAGAAATTTCATTCTTTGTTTTCTCCATAATTTCTTAAACTACTCTTACCTTTCTTAATTGTGCATACCAATAATAGAATTTATTAGACAAAGATAACCAATAAGAGGCATGCATGTTACAACAATAACTTCACAAGATGGTGACCGAGTGGAAGAGCTTTGGCAGACCAATCCCCATCAACAAACACTTAGGACTGTAAACTGAGATCGTTGTGGGTGTAGATGACCGCTTTATCACTATCCACCACTTGTCCACTTCCTCGCAGAATCCTACAATTTGAAACTTGTTACCAATTGCATGGGTCAAAACATTAACAGTATAAATTACTCCTATTGAATTTTCTAAATCATGCATCTATACAAGCGTGAGGTCACACATGATTGGGATAATGACAATGTTTATTAGTTTCCAAAGGAGATTCAAAGTGAGCTGGGTTGGAAGAACAATAAGCAGTCATCTCTCTAATTGATGCACAGTGTTCCTTACATCACATTCGGAACAATGTTATTTAGTATAATAGCGGCATGACTCCCCTCACTTACTAGAACACACTGCACCTCAGGCTTGTCATAAAGTTCACCTTAAGGGCAGATAAAATGGGACTCAGGTCTCAGATCTCTGCAGCTGTTATGTAGCTAAATAGGGGAGGCCAAGGTAAAAGACTGTCATAGTATCCAAATCCCATACCCTGATATCGTCGTCACACATAAGCTGGTAAATATTAGAAACAAGAAAGTGAATATATTATTTTAGCGGCCCACATACTGCAAGACAGCACCCACTGTGTCTATCTGTCTTCCCCTTTGAAATGACCCCCTGCCCTCATGTATGATGCCCCGTCCTGCACCCCATCAGTCCCACCTGCAAGCTTGCCGCACTCAGGCGGTGTGCCTATCCCTCTCCCACTATTTTAATTAGCATGTACTTGCTGTTACTATTCTACCCAAAAAAGGCACCGGCTGGTACTAGCCCATTCCAAATGATATGCTCTGGTAACAAGGATGGAGCTAATTACATCATATTTCAGGATAGCACAAGTGGACCAAAATAAGTTGAAATATCTTTATGGAATTGTAAAAGTTTGGTGGAAAAGGAGAGGGGGAGAAAGAGTAGAAGCTTTTAGACAAATAGAAACACTGGTGTATGGTACTCCAAGTTATTAACTACTTTCTTAAGATGGCCCCCTGTTGTTACCTGTTTTAATTTTGTTATCAAGTGACCTCAAAAGCAGAAGCTGTCTCAATGTGATGTGCTCCAAGAAGGACTTTGGAATTGTCAATCACTCTCTTACCAATCAGTAGATCAAACTGACCAGAATTGTATACCTTCCCACTTTCCAGTTCACTATCCAGTGGGTTCTTAGAATATGCCCTAACCTTTTCAGTCTAATTGAGAACTGTCAAAAATGGTATCCAGAATATAAAAGCGACCCAGTTATCCTCAAAATATGTCATGAAAGATGTTAAGGAATCAGCATGAGCATGTACATACCATCGAGTTGTCAATAGTCCCTCAACCCCGACTGGTCCTCGAGCATGGATTCTGCTTGTACTTATCCCAACCTGTTAAATCACAAACATGAGAGGAGATGCTTGACCATTTTAATTGATGTTGAACTTCCAATTATTTTCAAAAAACCATACCTCTGCCCCAAGTCCAAAACGAGCTCCATCACAAAATCGTGTGCTAGCATTGTGAAAGACTGCAGCACTGAAAATGTTGAAGAGAAAACAATACAGTTAGCTACCCATGTTTAATTGCACCATGTTTTGAAATAACCTAACAAAATGATTGTATTAAAATCTCAGAAGAGTATTTGCATTAAATCCAATATTCTCATGCAAAACAAAACATACAAGTGCAGCATATTTCCAAAGATACTGCAATTCTGATCCAGAATGACTTCTCAGAAGATTATTT
Source organism: Macadamia integrifolia (assembly GCF_013358625.1). Lineage (NCBI taxonomy): Eukaryota > Viridiplantae > Streptophyta > Magnoliopsida > Proteales > Proteaceae > Macadamia > Macadamia integrifolia. The sequence goes on along the minus strand of NC_056564.1, from coordinate 9,960,404 downwards.
GCATTAAATCCAATATTCTCAAGCAAAACAAAACATCCAAGTGCAGCATATTTACAAAGATACTGCAATTCTGATCCAGAATGACCACTCATGTAAGGGTTGGTCAACGCTGTCAATTTTTTTTGTCAATCACATAGGATCACCCATTCCTGTCAGTGCATTGGGTGACCCTTCCTAGTCCTGGTAGAAGTTAGCTGGAACTGATCAGATCCGCTACCCAGTCCTTGAAACAATGAAGTTCAGAGATAATGTCTTAAAATGATTTTTATTCATAAGGATCTTGTATTGTTACTTCAAGCTTCCCCACAATGATACTGCTAAAGTTCAGTTCCTTGTGTGGATGACTGACTATACTAGACATTAGACAACTAAGTTTTCTCTATAGCCTATGTCCCTAAAAGACAATGATAGATGTCATTTTCTGGTCATGTTCCGACTCTATACCCCCACTATAGTCGTCTTACCATGGTTCCCGTGCTTGTGATTTCCAGAAAATGGTTTCTTCAACCAATCAGTTTTACAACTGGATCATTTGTATGCCAACAGCATTCATACCTGTCAACCTGCTTTAGGAAAATTTCTGCAACTTCACGATCTTCCGTAATGATGCAATCTGTATGCGCACTGAAAACAATTGAGCATGATAAGATTAGAGCTAAGATTAGAGCAACTCATTACTGTGAAAAGAAGGAGAAAAAGATGGGAGATGCTAACATGCCTTCCATGGCGATGTATATGGTCAATGGCTTCATGCACATCTTCCACAATTTCAATAGCGCAGGCCAATGAATTGTACTCATGATGAAATGATTGAGCCTCTTTAATATTCAATGAGGAACTCACTCTTGGCCCACCATATAAAGTAACACCTACAACAAATGCACATCCAATTGGTGAAGCTGTCAATCTGTCCCTCCACTGGTCTGCTGTTACTAAAAGTATAAAATGTCACTGGATTTGACACTAAAACCACCAAAGTAACATATTACACCCAGGAATTGCATCTTTAGAATGAGTGCATAAATAGACATAAGTATGAAGTATTATTAAGTATAATCTCATTTGTATGAAGTATTTCAAGTTGATGAAAAAAGGAGAAATGTTGAATCAGGAGTTCTCAAAGGTTGGGCAACATTCACATGTTTATGGGTCAGTTGAGTCGTTGGCCCAACTGCATGTGGCAGCAAACTTCATAATCAGAGACAAAACACGCATACAGGCAGAGACTAAATGTTCAATAGATATGGTTAATCTTTCCTCATCATAACTACTTTTCAACTGGATTCTGAAATGCCAGAACTCATAGAGAGATTCTCCTTGTGAATTTGAAAAAAGTGTTTGAACTTCAAATTTGAGAGTTTCAAGAAGAGTTTGAAGACACTCACTGGACCCCAATGCCCAGTAATAGATTCCTTGATATTGCAGAGGTTTCTGGTCTATTTGGTCGCCTTGTTGGTGTTGCCTTGTGTCCAGGCCCCCTCCAGTGGCTTGGTTCACCTAGACGCCGTGACAACTATGGTACTCGTAAGAAATTTCCTTCAGCTTATTATGCTTGAATATCATGACAAAAAAAAAAAGAGGGCAGACCTTGGCGCAATGGTAAGGTTGTTTCATTGCGACCTAGTGATCACGGGTTTGAGTCGGGAAGCAGCCTCTTCGAGAAGCAGGGGTAAGGCTGTGTACTATAGGCCTCCCCAGAATCCGCAGTGGTGGGAGCCTTGTGCATTGGTTATGCACTTTTTTTTTTTTTTTCGTCTTATTGTGACAGAAAGAAAAGGCATACATCAGCAGTTTAAAAAATCTTTCTAAAAAGGTATACCTTCATTGCTGAGCTCTACCATGAGATCATCAAGCCCACCATTCATCGCCAGATCTTTGTGAACAAGAAGAGTTTCCTGAGGAAAAACAAGAAAACACCATGAACTGTAGCATGTCATAAATATGTAGGCGGACATCCTTTCTTTAGGAGTATGCATTAGTTATAACTATACTCCCGAAGTATAATACCTGAAGCCTATGGAATACAGTATCATTAGACATGGGATTCTCAAGGAAAATAATGAAACCAGGAATTACCATAGCATTACAGGCTGCAGGATAATCTATCTTCGCATCCAAAACAATTTGCTTCGCCATATCCATATTGGCTTCTTTATCAACATAAACATGGCATATTCCATCTGGGAAGAATAAATTAAATAAATAAATAAAAAAACTTAGACAACTTTCATAATTTAAGCCTCAAATTCCCAAAGAAAAGGCATTACTTCATGCTATCTGAGTAGGCATAGTACATAAAGGGAACATGAACATCTAAAGTTTGGAATACAAGATCTTTACATGGGTTTGGTGCATTAATTACTTGTCATGTGTCTCACTTTTAGAGGATGAGGACCAAGAAACAGATGGGCACCACCTAAAGGTTTGGAAACAAAATTCAGAATGGCCAATGACTCTTAATATATAGCCATATTGGCTTGTTAAACTTTTTGCAGCCTTCGTGAAACTTGAATGCAAGGTTAACATTCCTCTTCCAAGCAGATTTTGTAATAACTTTGGTGGCACCCATCAAATGGTCCCAACACTAGTACGGTAGTACCATGGGAAAAATTGCAAGTTAAAGTGCCTGAGACTTTTAGAATAATTTGGGGCCCAGGCTCATGATGTTGCTAATATTGATAAATAAGATCCCAACCACCATCTTACCAGCATGACCAAGGACAGGAATTTTGGTAGAATTCTTGATTTGAGTGACAAGTTTATTGCTGCCTCTTGGGATAACAAGATCTATGACATCATCAAGCTGGAGCAGAGGAGACATACGAGTTAAACCAATAAGCTCTACATAAATCAGAATATCTTTTCCTATTCTCTCGTCTAATCATCTACCTTTAGCAAATCAGGAATCTCATCTCTTGAAGTCACAAGTCCGATAAGTTTTTCACCAACAGAATCTGGGATGGCTCCAGTAATGACCTACAGAAAGCAAGAAGTTCAAATATAGAAATTGATCTTCTAATAAGACCAGGAAAGAGGCATAATTTCCCCTCTAAATGACCCATATAGCATGCGAGTTTGAAGAAACTAAACCTTGTGCAAGATTGCATTTGATCGTTTCGCTTCTTTCCCTCCTTTAAGAAGAAGTCCATTCCCACTCCGGATAGCTAAGGAAGCTATCTGTTGAATTATATAAGAAGCTAAACCATTAACATACTAAAAACAACATGTAAAGTTGCAGAAGCAAAACAAATTTAAAGCATTAATTTTCAATTGAAAAATATGGGAATTCCACTAAAACAACAGTAACATCTAACTTTAACATCAAGTAGCAGTACTGACAGACAGTATTCTGAAAAATCTCAGATTTGTCAATTTCTTCAACCCTTTCAATCCATAGGAAAACAGAAAAGATGAATTCATTGAGGAATATGTTCTCAATCATCAATGTTCATCTGCACAGAAGCATTAGGGATAGAAAGGATGGGGTAAAGTCAGACACCAGCTCGGAAAGTCCATATATCTACAAGGATCCTCTGACAAGTAATATGCCTAGATATTGTTAAAGTATATCAAGATTAATGGAGCTTGGACAAGGGCGGAAAAAACCAAGCCAGCCCCAATCATAGTTGTCAAACATCGTCTAGAAGACATGACTGTTCATTAAAGGTGAAATGAATCCTTCATCACCCCTTCTTCTTTTGTAGATAAGTCCCCCCCCCCTCTTTTCTTTTGCAGGAAGACTCAGATCAGAGGACCATCTCCATGTGTGTGCACATATACATGTCTGCACCTGCATGAATGCATACCAACCCACCCACTCACAAAGGGAGAGAGGGAGAGATAGAAAGATGCAGTAAACTATCCAATAGAATGAGTTTCAATTCAAAAGAAAAATGAAGCATGTGAAAATTACCTCCCACTCCCATAAAGGAGGTTATCAGGTGTTGGTGACACCCTCCCCCTGATCCTCTCATTAAGATAAACTGTGATGGACGCATTAGAGGGGATGCGAATAATGCTGGTCTTTGTCAAGTGTGTGGAGAAATTTTTGACATTTTTTGGATTGATTGGTATATCAGATCCAAGTATGGTAAAATTGAAGTTCATCATTTACCTCACTCAACAGTGGCTGGATTTTATGTGGAGGGAGACTCCGCCTTGTTCATCAGTTGGATAGCAGGAGTAAATCCCATGGAGTCTCTCACAACCTTATTAGAAGAGCTAGACAAAGGAATATCCCATCATTTGGGAAAGAGATCTAGCAAATCCGCAGCAAATGCCTTACCACCTAGGGAGGTGATGAGGGACTCATTATGCATTAGACCTTTCTTGATGACATGCCTTGATTTCAATGATTCATTTCCTTTTCTTGATAGTTTTTCCCATGTATTATGTCTGCTTTTTAGCACTTTTTTTTTTATGGAATAAAATTGCTATTCATCAACGAAGGGGAAAACAATTCCTTTTATTTATTCTTCTACTGCAGTCTTAATGAGCTCTAAGGATTTGGTATGAAACAGAGTTGAATAAGATACCAGATAGAAAGACTACCACCTACGTTAATCTAAAATGATCAGATCAATCATTTCATCAACCTCTACTCAAATAGGGTCAAGGATTTGTTGAAATGAAATAAAGCCTTTCTTACCTGAACAAGAGCTTCGGGCCGAGACTCAAACACAATCAAAAGAACACCCAATGGACATGACGTTTTCTCTAAGATGAGCCCATCTGCAAGCTGGATGAAATAGTAGTCAGAAACTTTAAATGAATCTCACCAAAACATTGTCATGATATTTTGTCAAGCCTACATTCAAGTGAAGAAATGATGAGGTCTATCATAACTGTGGGATGGGATAAAACCTCAGAATGATTACATCAACAGTATTTCACACCATGCAATTGGCTCCTTTGTAATTTTGGACTGTTGGCATTTCATGGCCAGACAGAACAAGAAATTGAGCAGAGGATTTTGTTGTTCCATTTGCAAAATGCCTTTGGGCTGAGACCTAATGAACACAGAAGCTATGAGCAATATTTAAATCCTTTTGTGGTTCCAAGTAAGCACCCACTTGGCAGACTTTGGGCCCATCTTCTCAACCATTGCCCGTATTTCTGGGAAACTAATCACCTTCACTTCAGTTTCATTTATTTCAAATCTTGAGGTTGCACAATTAAAATTTTACACCTATTCCACCCACTTACTCAGAGGTCGACATGTCAGGTCTTACCTTTCCATATTGCAAGTCATACCAAGTCTGAAGGGGGAAAAACATCACATCAGCTTTTATACTGGTGTGGGGCTGGTTTGTTTGATAATCCGATCAGGGTTGTTGTTTATTTGTATCGTTTGTATCACTATGTACTTCTATGTATCTATATACTACTTAGCTCTTGTAATTTTATATCAACGAAGTTGTTATTTAAGCGACCCCCAAGGCCCCAACCCCATCCCAAAAAAAAGTATCATCAGATCCCCCTCTCCTTACCTCTGTTCTCTTCAAAATATGACCAATTGGTTCTTCCATGTCAGCAAGTACACGAATTGACTTTGCGAGGCTTAAGATCTGGAGGGGGAAAAAAAAACACACTGGATTCAGAAAGATGAATTAATTTCCTTTCCCTTCTTTGGAAGATTTAGTTAAAACATATGTCCTATCCTTCAAAAAGATAAGATACAATTTGACTAAAATACCATCTGAAACAAAGAGTATCAAATTTTGAATAAAGTCATAGCTGGACATAAATCAGAGATTAGATAGATAACAGCCTTAAAAAAATAAGGTTCAGTAAGTTAGCAATGAGATTCTTGCCTTCCCGGGCTTCAGAGTCAACCGAGATATCAATGATTTCTCATAGCCATCCTGCTGTGCTTCAGCAACGTCAGCTTCATTCTCAATTTTGATCAAGTTTTCATTTGCCTCTAGAGCATCAGCAATGTCCAGCAAAATTTTCCTTCTATCTTCTGAAGACAAGCTCTGCATTCAAGGCATTTTTATAATATTAGCATGCATATCTAGGCCCCAAGGGATGGACAAAGAATTGATATTGGTAAATTTTGGAGTTATAGAGATGAACAGACTTTTAGATGGGAAGGAAGACACAAAAATCACCAGAAGCAAAATGCTACTATAGTCTATAGTGATTATGAAGCCACCTGAAGCCTTCTGGAACATTCTCTTGCTGCAACTGCCATCTCACGTGCACCCATATCTTTGAGTGAAACCCACAAATGTGCATCTTGATGAAAAAGTGTGCCAACACGTTCTCCTTTAAGTACTCTTATGATGTTGTCAGGAGCAAAGCCACTTCAGCAAATAATGGAAGAGAATTAGAGCTCAACAGAAAAATCCAGTCCAATTGAGGAATAACTGTCTAACAAATCATTATTCACACTCTAGGAAACTCTCACTTTCATATTGATGCCAAGTGGCAGGATTACCTAATGTTGGACTATTCTTAGTTAACCAAAAAATGAAACTGAGAATAGCCATTAATGTGAAAAATAACTGAAAATAAAGAGTTAATTTCAGGATCGTTAGGAGAGTGTGGTATAGATCAAAAGCAGAATATTCATTCCAAGTACTAAAAGCTGATATTGCCATTAATGGAGATAAACATTATACCTCGTGATAACAACAGGGATACCAGCATAAGCTGCATAGACAGCAGCTTTTACTTTTGCAGTCATACCTCCTCTTCCAACCCTAGACTTGTCCCCAAATGTAATTTCTGGTTGATGCTTTTCCTTTACGTAAGTGTGGATTAACTTTGAATTTGGGTCACTAGGAGGCCCACTATATAGGCCATCTACATCACTCAATAAGACGAGAAGGTCAGCTTTCAGCTCCAAAGCCAAAAGAGCAGCTAAACTGTCATTGTCCCAAAATATACCAGAAGAGTCCTGCAAATAATGCCAATGATCAGAAAGATGACAAAAAATAAAGCAAATTCAAAAGGCAAAGCCTCAGAATCATCCACAATAACATAGGACGTGTATTATAAACTTCAGCTACAAAACCAGTAAGTGGGCATGGACAAGAAGGATTCCAACAAACATTGGGTAAAAAAAACATTACCTATAGTATCAACAATTTTGGGGTTTGCTATACCATTTAACTTGGTAGCTTCCTTGGTAATGAATTTATTTATTCATCCAAAAAATAACTTGGTAGCTTCTGACCTCTCACACAATGCATCTCGAAAACATTACAGAATGACTTAACCAAAGAAGAAGACCTACATCACTTCTCTTTTTTTTTTCAATAATCTGAGGGTGCCCGAGTATGAGTATCTATTTATGGTGTGCAAAAATTAGTAAGCACAAAAGCATGCATACATTGCAGGAACCTTCTAGCACATAGCCAGAACTCATAAGGATAAAGGAAAAATGATTTTCTAATTTATATTTAAGTACAGCAAAGTATCCTTTCTCACTATGAGTAGGATACTGAAGTCTACATAAGCAAGAACTAAAATTTGATTTTGGTCATAATCTCAGTCCTGTCAAAGTGCGAATTGGACCAATCCTTGCTGACATCTAGACCCTATCATTATGTAACAGAAGTAATAAAAAAAAAATATATATATGTATGTATCTTGTTAGCGGAAAACTCAGTGTACCAAGCCTAAAGAAATTGTTTCAACAAAGCAATGAAACACCCTACCCCTGACCCCACCCCACCCACCCCAATCATCAAACAGATAAGTAAAGAGAGCGAAATTTGGAAGATTAATATACCTCATATGGAGCTCTCCTGGTACTGATTGCATCATTTTCATTAAAAACAGGTACAACCCTCAGATTTAACAATGATTTCACTGTTTCAGAAAGCTGCAATCTGAAATCCGGATCCCTAAAATCATTATCAGTCACAAGAAGCTGAGATGATGACACGTCCAGCTGTATTACAAAGCAAACCACAAAAATTCAAAAGAAAGCCACAGTAGCATATAATAGGGATATGCAGATGCTTTGAAAAGATGACAAAATGGAACATAGAGGGCAAAAGGTGGAGTTGTAACTGGGACGAACAGACCTGACTAAACAATACGTCGTAAAGAGCCATGAGACCACTCTGACCTACTGCTGCACATGCCTTTCCATCAAGTTCAACTTGTGGTTTTTGGAGATCAGCAAAGCTGCAAAACGCGTGTGCACACATGACATTGTTTTGGTCAGATGGGAGAAGGAGCGGGAAATCATCCCCACATCACTGGTGTGGGATCTTTTCCCTTGAATATAACAGGATACAAAAATGTATGGATATTCTGGTCAAAGAAACCAATGCAGTCATAGAGAAAACCAAACTGTCGTTTCTATGCTAGGAAAAGTAAAATATTGAAAACTATAGAGAAAACCAAATGAACCTGCTGTTGACTAATTTCCTGTATCTAAGCCTTTGACGGCCAACACCAACTGCACCTGAGGTGACCAAAATAACCTCAAAGCCTTGGCTGTTCAGTTCTTTAATCTGCAGGTGTTTCATTCAAAGACAAAAGTTTTAAGGATTTAATTAAGCCACATTGATTAAATAAAGAGAATGGAATGTTAATCCTAACATTCTAGTATACACCAAGGATGGCAAGTGTACCTGCTCACAAAGTGCTCCCATTCTGCCCAAAGCTAGTCTTCCATCACCTCGGGTAACAACTGCTGTTCCAACCTTTCATAATAAAGACAAAACGTCAGCAACCACATCAAACTGCAAATTTGCAAAAAGTGGCTGACCATGTCAAGGCCCACAAAAGAATTTGAAAGGGTCATAGATAAAGACATGTAGAAGAGAAACCAATGGCATACATGAACATTGCACCCAAATGAATTGCATCAAAACAGTCCAAACTTTGCACATTATTGAAACAGACATCAATGTTCAGCAGAATTGAGATCTAGTTGCAACAAGTCAAAAGGATTAAAGCACTTTATTCTATTTAGCATAACTCAGTCACTGTTTCCTTCAGCTTGTTTTACTCATTTAGAAAAGAATGATAATTTACATCCTAAACAGAATTGTTAAACGGCAATGATAATGTAAAGAGAAGAACTTCTTTACCATTCTGCGAAAGCATTGTAATACAGAACTCTGTATATAACAATATGAAGGACATAACAGCAAACTAGGCTGTTTACTAAGGGCATCACACCTTGGCCTTTTGTGCTAAGTGATTAAGGAGAACATAACATCTTTTCCTTTTCCTACTTCTAATCATTCATCCCACTTATTTTCTACTTGTTGCAATTTCTACAGCACAGCTATGCCCCATGATCATCAAATGTGTGAAAAGTGGCAGTACTTAGTTCTTCTAAAATCAGTCCCTTGTGATCAGAATTTTCAACATTATACATAAAATCTTTAAAGGGTAGTTGAACTGAGCAGTATTAGCGACCATAGGAGGCAAAAAATCAGAAGCAGCATCAGGGCCTGCAAAATTATTTCAACTAATTATTCATGACATTGGGAGTAATCTGACAGATAAACTCTGCCATAAGGTTGTCAAAGGTATCCAGATCAATCAACGTTATTTACTTATACCTTGTTTAGCACAGTATGCATGAAAACAGCTTGTAGGAAAACCACCTTAAACCCACAGTAAGTTAAGATTCCCATGTGAGATAAATTATACTAGCAGAAGAGTTCAAACAGGGAAAGGGGGTGGGGAAGGCAGTAAAAATTCATTCTGGCTGCATTTCAGAAACGGTGATGTTACAAGTGAGCTGCTCAGACACCTCTTATTCTAGTCCATGATTTACAAAGAATTCTCAGGGTACTCAAGACGTGGCATTTAAGGATTTAGAAATTTTGATGTCTTCTCAGACTCAATGGCCACCTCATCATGGGTGAAAAATCAAAGGGCCTGGCATGCTTAATGGATTAAAGCTAGTCTTTTGTGTATAATTGCAGAGACTTTGGGACTGCAAAATTTCTCCTAAGCTATGAGTAAGAGAGAATATGCCGAGTCCAGATCCCCTCCCCTCCAGGTAACCACGCCATCCCATCTCACAAGGGTGTAGTCCCACATGGACGGTGTGAGATGAGGTGGGGTGGAGAGGATCCAAGTTCGAATATGCCACGGTTGTAGATATTCCCACTGTAATTTGTTCGCTTCCCATACTTTTAAATATATAATTTTTCTTTCCCTTCTCCCTTCCCCCTTCCCCCCTCCCCCTCCCCCTCCCCCTCCCCCTCCGGCAACTACCAGAAAGAATAGAAATGATTAAACTAATAAAACATTAAACACTTAAACTAGACTAGGCATCCACCAGATCTCTGATGCCAGCAATTGTGCTCAATTTTTTCATGACCCAGCCGCATTAATCCAGCAACAAGTTTTCTTCTAATTGCCATTAGAAATCTAAATTGGAGTACGAATTCAACAGATTAAAAAAAATCCGATAAAAGCAGCAGCCATGTCGAAGGAACCAACAGTGATCTAACAGTCTTATAGAAAACGAAATAAGCGGTAAAGAAAACAACTCCTCCAATCTGCCGCAAAGAGTGTCAGGAAACAAAGAAACTATAGCATTAGATGTTCCATTGTAACAGTAATTAGGTATTGCAAAAACAAACTCAAAAAGAACACGAAAAGTGAACAAAAAAATCATCAAAAAATCAGAATGCAGGTCTCACCTTAACGATTACACGCTTAACGTCCTTGACGAAAACTCTAGTAGGATCCATGGTATCCATATTCGATCAACAGCAAGCTATCAAGCTTGCTTTTGCTTGCAGTTAAAAAAGTAGATGAGGAAACTCGGGAGAGTGAAACCAGAACCAATCAAAGAAAAAGATGAGAGAGAGAGAGTCCAGGTGAGAGAGGTCACAAGCACAACTGAAAGGAGCGATCGGTGGGGGAAGGATTTAAATACTATGAGCAGGCGGCGCCCGCCACGTGGCCGATGTAAAGTCCTGCGCTAAGTTAGCAGAGATCCGTCACGAAACCCTATACTTTTCGAAAAATTGGCGCCGGTTTAAATAGGTGGATTATATCCAGTTAATCGCGAGCTATAAAACAATATTGTAACACTCGATCTCTCACCGTCACACAAAATTCATCAAAAGCTGGTGGAGTTATCAACCAAACGTGTAGGGCTCACATTATTCACCAAAAAAAAAAAAGTGTAGGGCTCACATTATGTGTTGTTGTCGTTTTGTGCCATAAACATGCCCTAGTTGCTTCCCCTCAACTGCGGAGAAACGTTCACGTTAAGAAGATGTTTATTCTCACTTGTCCGAGTTGGGCCAGGTGTTCATCTCTGATCTACTGTATTTGTCTCATGCAAAACTTTAGATTGGATCAGGACACATTATTGAGTCCCACTCAAATCAAATATTAAATTATTCCTTTTTATAAAGTGATGTTATCGAGTGGTCATTATGCCACCACATGATGTTGAAGACCTTGTAACCGTTGGAGTCAAATATTGTTGATAGAGGACCACCGAAACAGTGGTAATAGGGAGGTACAACACCAGACTCACCATCGTGGTGCCATCCACGTTACTGCGGCAGCCAATTATTGTTATTATTATCCACGTTACTGCGGCAGAATATTTTGTTTTTCACAAAATATGGTGGAATCAATGATGTAGTTATGCCACGTGGCAGTACTCTAGAGGATGGTTTCCATGTTCTCATTAGGTTATTGGTTAAATTTTGTTCCCATCAACCATTCCTCCACCTCACAGCTCAAAATTTGTTAAGAAAGGCTAATTCTACAATGTAATTGTCACCAAGGTTTTGTTTGTTTCCATCTAAACAAACAGCATCAATTCTACCTCCACCTGCTACATGGATCCATTCTAACCATTGGATACAGAGCACATGGATCATGTTGACACATATCCAAGACACGTCCATGCATACGAACTAGCATCGGTTCCTAAAAAAACAGCTCAATGTATGAGGATCCTATTACTATAAGGGTTTAGGAAGGGCAAAATTACATGGTCTTAATGTCTCATTACCTCTGCTTCTTAGGCTTCGTAGAAGAAGTTGTTTCATGATTTCGTCCTGTGTCAACATATTTTAACAATACAACTTAACCATTGTATCACAAGCTCATCCACTAAAAGAACGAATCAGTGTGTGACAGACACACTGGTGTTGAAAAATCCATGAGAAAGTAACATAAATAGTAACGTCAGCTACAAGGCACTGATTAATTAAGAACCATCACGGGTTTACCTTGAATGTTTATGGTAGGTGACATCCGTACGTAATTCACTTTAATATATAAACATATCTAGTTTAGGTAGATATATGGTCTCAACTCGATGAACGATCTTTTTCTAGTAGAAAACACATGAGTCATTCCATTGATGGATGACAAGGAGAAGGTCCTACCCTGCAAGGCAACTTCACTATTCAATTCCCAAAGGTGTTGTAATAGTGACAATTTATTGAGAGATAATGTTTGGGGAAAAAAACAAAGAATTAATCTGGGCTAAGGAAGAACCAGGTATCTTAGCTTTTGTGGGTCGTTTTGCAATGGGACCAGAAGGATGGTGACCTGGTGGGAGTCATTAGTCATATGACTAAGATGGTTCGAGTCCTGCGGGGAGGATACACCTGGTACTATATATATATATATATATATAAAAGTTATTATATCGTATAACTTAACTTCTAAGACCTTATTCTAACTTAATGGGGTCAGCTACAAAGAGGTTCCAAGTAAAGACTAAACCAATGATCCATACAAAAAGATTGACTAATTATGATTAATTGAAATAAAGTATCAATTGTCTACCTGATGCACCACTATAGATCAAGGCATCAAGCTTAAGCTTATTATGACAAACTATAATAAGGTATCGGCTATCTACCTGACATTCCACTATAGATTGGCTAAACTTAAGCTCTCTACATACATTATGTGGTCTATCACCGAGACAATCTATCACCCAACCTGCTTTTATGAAAAGGAGAAATGAGCAAATGAATTTTTTATGGCCCCACTAAGCATGAAAGTAACAACTGAATACTATAGAATTGGCACACAACTCCTAAAGCACACACAATGCACATGCACCACTAACATAACTCCTAATCACTCTCCTATACTGAATTAATCAAGTATACTCTAAACATAACTATATCTAATTAATAAGTATCATAATCTAACTCAAACACTTAAAGACACCAATCTTGTATGATAAAGCGTTAGGAGTCATGCGATGGCATCAGAGATTCTGCATAAGTCCCAAGAATATCTCTTGCCATGGTACCACTTACAACCACAGAATAGGCCAATTCCTTCCTCTATCTTCCTCCCCTTGGCAACTGTTGTTGATATTAACTAGCCCCCCCCCCCCCCCCCCAAAAAAAATTTTGATATTGAGGGAAAAACACGGTTTACTCTATGATGTTAAATGTGCATTAATTACTAAGTATTACTTGACATTATGATTGTGTGACTAACTACAGAGAATTTTAAATATAGTTATTAAATTTTGCTACATTTATAACCTAATTTCCTCTTTTACAAAGGAAATTGAAGATTCTATTTTAAAAGTACGACTACCATTATTAGTAAAAGCTTCAAGTAGTTACTAAAGCATACCTTCCCTTGACGTTGTAGAGAATCTTTTCTTTTTGTTTAAATTAATTTCACTTCCCTTCCATTCCGGTTTCTTTCGTATCCCTATAATTGCAATCAAATGGAGTAACAACAAATTTCAATAAATCTTTTTTTTTTTGGGGGGGGTGAATTTCTATTAATTTTAGTCAACATTTAATAGTTTAGAAAAGAGGAAATGGACACTTCCTCATTGGAGAGCCTCTATGCCTGCTAGGACCAATAAGGAGGCACACATAAGCATCAACAGAGGATGAGATTTTTAGTTTTCTGACCCCAAGTCATAGCTGTGAGATCACTCTCTGGTCCCTAGACTCTATAGAGAGAAATCTTGTCGAATATAATGAGGAATATGATTGAGTTTTAACCATAAGATCTAGATTAATTTGATAGAACGCCAATCCACACGGTTAGGTTATGTATTGTATTATCCTATCCTTTAGTCAGAATGCTCAAACCACCCTTCACATATTAACAGCTGAAATGCAAGGGTGAAAGATAGATACATGGTGGTGGCCCATAAGATTTGACATTTTGTGCAATGGAATTATATGGACGCATGTTGGGCTACTAGTTTTCCACACCGCATTAATGCCATGCTCATCCAAACTCATTTTCTTTGGACATGAGATAGGGGTCGGTTGTTCCCTTCCCAAACAGACCACAAAAATTATCCTCGTGTTCATTTTAAATTTGTAACATAACTTGTTCTTAAGTTTTATCAATTTATTTAGTTAACTAATTCAGTTTCAATCAAGATGATTATGCAGGCTGCTTCTGTCTGGATGAGAGCAAGGCAATCTCTTTTTATGTTGGGTAATTTACAGCACCATCCCTAGAGAATGTCACAATTATAAGAACATCCCTTCTGTTTCACCAAATTAGACTCAGACCCCTTACCGTCAGTCACTGTTAAGAAATATACCTTATATGTTGATATCAACTACTATATTTTATTTTAAGTATCAAAATGCCCTTACTAAATGTGAAGTACCTAAAATGCCCATGTAATAAGTTCAATCTCCAAATAGACTTGGGCCACTGGCAATCATTCAGAGCATCAAAGCATCGGTGACCAAGAGGAACCAGCGGCAACCAGCAACGATTCTCTACCATTAGAGCCAAACGCAGAGAAATCGTTCTTCCCCTGTTGTGTCTATGATGTTTTTGTGATCGCTCCCACCAGAACATATGCAAGGGGATTCCGCTGCCTCTGGGCGTTTGCATTTTGAGAAGCGAAGATGAAGGTTCCTACCCAGCGAGTTCGGAATTTCCTGTTTCTCTCAGCTTCTCCGTCTCCTCTGCTTACACTGTAGAGAGAGAGAGAGAGACAGACAGGCAGAATTGTCGCCTGCAGTGAGCAACTGGGAATTGTGGAAGTTGATGCGTGAGGAAGAGTTGCTGAATCTTGCCATCTGATGATACACAATTACTGGTTTTTCTTCTCTAGTCTATATTTGAATTCTGGGTTGTCTCTGTGTTTCTTGGCGCCTACTATTCACTAATCTTTTAGACTGAATCTCTCAGAAAAATACGAAATAGAGGTTTCAGGCCTTGAGGGTTATTATTACACAAATCAAGGTCTCCTCTGCTTACACTGTAGAGAGAGAGAGAGAGAGAGACAGAGACAGAATTGTCGCCTGCAGTGAGCAACTGGGAATTGTGGAAGTTGATGCGTGAGGAAGAGTTGCTGAATCTTGCCATCTGATGATACACAATTACTGGTTTTTCTTCTCTAGTCTATATTGGAATTCTGGGTTGTCTCTGTATTTCTTGGCGCCTACTATTCACTAATCTTTTAGACTGAATCTCTCAGAAAAATACGAAATAGAGGTTTCAGGCCTTGAGGGTTATTATTACACAAATCAAGAGACGCTTCACTAAGTATCCTATCGACTTCTTTCACTTACAAATTCTCTTCCAAACCAAAATTTAAAAAAAAAAAGAAAAAAGAGAGATCAAATCTTCATTAGTCTTCTTGCGTGGGTAGCTGGGTATAGATTATTTTAGCTAAGCCAATTACCGACTTGGCGAGTTTGACGTGAAAAACAGAGTCAGCTTTGGGTCAGCCATGGTGACATGCTCGCATAAGCTTCCTCTTGTTCGAAGTTCTAATCCTTACCTCTTTGGCTTCCATGAGGGCAGTTAGGAGTTCCCGCCAAATGCGTTATATTTAAAAGTCTTTTTTTTTTTCACTATAAATTACCCATTAGAGCCAAACGCAGAACGAAGTCGTCCTTCCCCTGCTGTGTCTGTGATGCTTTCATGATCGTTCCCAACAGAAGATGTGCGAGGGGATTCCGTTGCCTTTTTGCGTTTGCACTTTATTGTGGTTTTAGAGAGAGAGAGATTGGGTTAAAATGAGTTTTAGTGAAAAGGGTATAACGGTTACTTTACCTCTTGATTTAACAATGACTAACAATAAAGGATCTTAATCTAATTTGGTGAAACAAAAATGACGTTCTTATAATTGTGACATTCTCCAAGGGGTAGCGTCAGAAATTATTATTTTTTATTTTATTTATTTATTTATTATTATTATTATTATTATTATTATTATTATTTTTGAAGAGGATTTCCTAAAAGGTAGCTTGGCCCTTACACCAGCATTGGACCAATGAGAGTGCCCACAGAAACATCAACAATGGGTGAGATTTCAACCTTTCATGAAGGGGTGACGTGATCATTTTGTCGCGGGTGAGCCATGCTGCTTTTCCCCCTCTTTTTTGAGCATTTAAATTCAGCCAAATAGACACAACATTTGGTTTAGTGGAAAACAATGTATGTTGCTAGATTCCAAACCAGTGGAATGATGATCTGTTGGGAGAGATTTTCCCACCACACTTGATTAGCTCCAAAAATGTTGTACTTTACCTAAATTCAATCCATAGCTATGAATCCTGACAATAAGCCTTGTGGAAATTGCTGCTGTAGTTACCAATCCTACCTCATTTTAAGACCTTGTAGAAGGTTTTCAGAGATGCTTCCACTCTTTGGTTCATCTCGATAAAATTGTCAGGTCACTACCAAATTTTGTTCTTTTTTTTGTTTTTTTTTTTGGGTGGGGGGGGGGAGGGGGGTTGTGGGGGGTGGGGTGGTGGGTGGTAGACACTACCAAATGTCCCCACTGTGTGAGGATGGAGGAGAAACAAGTCTTCCACTGGATCTGGTAACCATAAAAAAAAAAAAAATTGCTTTCAAAAATCAGAAATCTCACCTTTGAATGTGCATTATAATGTTGACCTTGCAGACTCTTCACATGTTCTGGGACAGGAGACGGATGTGCTTGGTCGGTATACCCCTGTACAAGGTCAACAGCCACCCATGAACACTCATACAATGTGATGGAGCTTTTCACATGAAATCGGCTTGTGGTGCTACAGCCTGCAAGATGGGTTAGAAGGGATGCTTCTACAAATTTGTGCAGGGACAAGAAAATACAGCACAACAGATGTGGCAACAGTTGATATGGATCAGAGATGTGTAAGGCACAAAGGCAAGGCCTTGGAGAAGAACCTGGTTCATGTGCATGTCTTCACAGATGCCAAAAGACACAGCTTTCATAAATAATCAAAATGAATCAACATGAGCATGGCAGTCAACCAGAGTCTTGCTGGAGATTTGCAAGTTGCGGACATTGTATTCATATTGTAAGTCCCTGAAACTTGATATAATACATATGTTGTGTCCGACTCTGTTTGGGATGAAACTTGACATTATACTCATACTGTATGCCTTGGTGATCTCTCTAAAATTTCACAAGTGCCCTGAAGCATATTGGAGCGTGATTTCATTTTATCTTTATCAAACACTAAAACATTGACTTAAGATTTCACTTCTCATTATCGAATACTGAAACACTTGAGCATATAATCAAACAAACACCCGATACATTACTTGAACAACATCAACACCCAATATTTGTCACACTGCAATTTCGTCTCTTTTGGCTTCCTTCATTCCACCACAGGACTTATAATACAAAGTGGAAC
>NC_056564.1:9917993-9942731 GCF_013358625.1 Macadamia integrifolia | reverse complement strand
TGAAAAGAAAGGGTGGGGTCTCGTCTCATTAAAAAAAGGGAATGGGAAAGGAATTTTGTCTGTTTGTGTCTTTCTTGGTCGAACATATAGAGCGTGTTATGAAAAGAAAATTTGGATCAGTTCCTCTCCCGCATCTGCGTCAATGCGCATTGAACGGCTAACAATGTGGGCACATACACTGGACGTTGGATGCATGCGCACTAGATACATTGGGGTACTTGACGGGTTCTGAAAGCCCGGGGGTCCTGGAGTCCCGAGTTGGAGAGGGACCAATGGGACTTTTGCCTCTCTCTCCAGCACCCCCGGTTAGAGATTATCCAAATTCGACAAAAGACACCACTGCTTTGGCATCCACCCCTCTTTACCTCATCAGTTCTCATACAGGGTTTTTTCCGTACAATCACATTTGAACCATCTCATCATTATGAACGAAAACTTGTCTTTCAAAAGTAAGGTTGGTAATATTTCTCATTCGTTCAATTATTTTCTCATCTTTTCAATCTTTATTGAGATGCACGTTCAATCCTTTTCTCGTCTTTCTATTATCGTTTGCCTTTCCACGGCCTCCCGTGGTCTATGACTGACACAATGGCTTATGCAAGAAAATAGCACTCTTTTGCCCAAATAACTATGGGAAAAAAGAAAATTGCTGCCTAGTCATTTGGCTAATGCATCTAGACTGAGAAGTGCACGAAATTATCTTCCCACCCCCTATGAAGTTTAAAATCTCATTCTTGTTGATGTTCCTACTTACGTTCATTGCCCCCTACACCCTAGTGCATGGGTCACATGACTAAACAATGATCTCTCAAAGGATGAAAATGATTTTTGTGAAGAGAGTGACACCTAAGTCCATATAGAAGAGGAGACGAAATGATTACCCTCCTCCCATATAAGGTGGAAATACCACCCCTGTATGTTTTCATGTATGCTCTCATTGGTTCAAGTGCATGCATAGAAATCCTAATTTTCAAATTTTGTTCTAAGGGACAATCTTGCAAGGGATAAATTATACAAAAAAAATTTCACTTTACACCGTTAGATGATTAATTAACTCATTAATACCACCCCAGTATATTATCATTACGCTTATGACATAGATGTTCCATTATCTTAAAGTAAAAAATCATTGCACTCTCTCAACAAATCAACATGTAAAAAAGACAAAGTATTACATTTGTGGAGTCCACTTTATCTTCCTATAATTTATTTTAGGAATAATGCTTTATGCACTTGCATGCTTTTAGGTAAAAGTCCTTTCCCATAGGGCCTACAATTAATCTTAGGGTACATGCATCGCTCATGTTGTTGTTTTTACCATTGGATTAGTTATGTGTCAAATTTTAGATTTTCATTCAATTGAATACCCCTTCGTATGTTATTTTATATTTTTATGAGGGCCCGTTTGTTTAAATGGGAGTTAGGAGTGGGAATATTGTCAGTATATGACCCATTTGTTTAAATGGGAGTTAGGAGTGGGAATATTGTCAGTATAAGACCCACATTAAGGGTGTTAATTGGTTCGGTTTCGATTTAAACGGTGCAGATCGGTTTGATTCACATTTATTTGACTAAAATCATAACCGCACCATTTACTAAATGGTTCCACTTTCTGAAACCATGACCGTTTAGTAAACGGTTTCGGTTTCCACGGTTTCTAAACGGTGTCGGTTTCACAGTTTTAAACGGTTTCTGTTTCGATTTATTCCATACGGTTTGTAAAATGATTCACAATCGATTTGATATAACTTGCAACCATCTCTAAACTGAAGATCATAAGCTTATCAAAAAATAATTGGCAACCACAAATAAGAGATTCTATATTAACGATGATATATCTTAATTTGATAATCTAGTATTATTTCTTTGCATGGTCATTTTCAAACATTTAAAACTAATATCATACAACATCCAAATCCAGCCTTCTACCGCATAAAATATTAAAATGACAGGTGGTTTAGCCAAAATAACCCATCTATGATAACATAATAACATAGTAACATATATGGATTACAAGTTCATGATCTAAAGCCTAAACTTGAACTGAATTGCAATAAATCATACAAAAGCAGGATGGACACTTAATTTAATTGTTAATAGATATACGGATTACTATCCCTTCTTTATTTAATTGTTATACGGATTAATCAGATCGATTTAAACGGTTTAAATGGTTTTAAACGGTTCGATTTAAACCGTTTCAATTAGGTTTGAAACCAACAGATTCTGCGGTTAAAACCGACCCTACCCGTTTAGTTAATCGGCCTGAAACTTGAAACCATAACCCCTCCTTTTACTAAACAGTTTCACGATTTCGGTGTAAATGGATCGGTTTGATTTTGGTAAATGATTTCAATTACAAATTCACATCCTTAACCCACATAATAATGACCCACATGTTAATGAGGTGAGGGACAGGAAAGTAAAGATATGGTAAAGTGAAGAAATCCTACCCCGGCAGCGTTTGGTTGGGGGGACAGAGATAGGGAGAAGGAAAAAACAGAGGGAAAGAGCATGACGGATATGATCGGAGTTCGTTTTGCGCAGGTGTTTCAGAGCCATGGGCTGGGAATGATCGGTTTTCAGGGCCTGTTAATTTCTTAGTTCGGAGCCGATTGCGTTCCTTTCTTTGTTCGGTTGCAGACGATCGGAGTGTAGGGTTTCATAAATTTCGATTTTAGAGTCGAATGGGGGTAGCCAATGAGCAATAGGGGCTCGATCAGGGTTATTAGAGGGTAGATGAGGACGATTGATAGAAAGTTCTCTTCCATTCGTGGAGAACGAAGAATTGGTAAAAGAAAATTGAAAGAAATTGAAATCCGGTTGGCCGAATCCTATATTTGAAAGAGGAACTTTAACGAGAGAGAGAGAGAGAGAGAGAGTATTAATCTTGTTTCTGTAGCGAAAGGGGAGGGAGGAAGAGATGGAAGGAATTGAGCACGGAATGGTGAGTGTGAATGGAATAAACATGCACATAGCGGAGAAAGGGGAAGGTCCTGTGGTGCTGCTTCTTCACGGGTTTCCCGAGCTCTGGTACTCATGGAGGCACCAGATTTCTGCATTGGCCTCCCACAGCTACAGAGCTGTGGCTCCTGACCTCCGTGGCTTTGGTGATACCGATACTCCTCCTTCAACCACCAGCTATACCGCTTTTCACGTTGTTGGGGATCTTATTGCCCTCATCGATCTCCTCGGCCAAGATCAGGTGACTGTGTGTGATCCTCGATCTCAATCGATCGAAATTCTTAATTTTTTTTTTTTTAATTCTTTTCTGGGTTCTTCATTTCCTCTTCTAAGAATAGAGTATGCTTCGTGGTCATAGATTCATGGGCGAGAGGGGTTTCATGTGTTTGTGGAGATGATCGGAGTTCGGTTTGCGGCTTCGTACCCCAACAGCGGTGGTGGGATGATGGAGGACCTCGGTTGGTGAACAACACGATGAATGTTGCAGCGGTGGTGGGACGATGCAGGCTTGCCTAAGTCCCCATCAAAGTCCCACCAATTTGTTGGTGGGACTTTGGTGAGGGTTAGGGTCAGGGTTAGGAGAAAATAGCGTCCACGTGGGTCGATAGAAAATGACACCATGTTTCCACATAATCCCACCCAAGTTAAGCAAACAGATCAAATCTTGTTGGGTAGGATACTCCGTACAATTACGTCACCCCTCAAATCATACTCCAACAGAACCCTTCTAAACAAACGGGCCTTAAATGTTTACCAAAACTTACGGTACTTTGATCAAAACTATACATCTCCTATAGCTTAGATATCAAAGCTCTATGTTTTTCGTGGAGCAAGTTTTGTAGAGTTGAAATTCGATATGTAAATTGGGAATTTAGGGTCTATTTGTACATAAAATTTATGTCTTATCCAATTTATCACTTGATAGTCATTTGTATGTACGAGCCAATGAGAGGATGCATTGGGTAACACGATCTTTCAGCACTCATTGTTTCTAATCGTATACTTACACCAATGGATCGTGTTTTTTCTTCTTTTATTTATTGGGAAGAAAAACATCATTTATTCATGTGGCTCATGCACTAGCATGAAAGCCGATGAAGTATTTTGTATTTCACAAGGGCGGGGTCATCATTTTGTCCTTCTGACCCTGTGTCTAGTGCGTTCTTCCCACATATTATTTTATAGTTTATTAACATCGTGCGGTTACCATAATCTTATGTGGTTTCTAGACCAAACCTTTTATTTTAAAATAAAGGGCTTCTACTTCGTCACTGCTTAAATCATTCAAGATAGACTATAGATTTTCAAAATCAAACTTCCAAATGGGTTATCTGTACGAGTGCAGAAAATTTGGGTATTTTTCGATATCTGTCTCACTCAAACAGCAACAGAGATGGAGCAGGATAAGGAACTGAAGAAGCAGAAGCTGGTGTTTTTCTGTTCATGGTGAAAGCTTTGAGCTAACCAAGGTTGATCCTTCTGCACTCATTGTTTCTAATCGTATACATACACCAACGGATCGTGTTTTTTATTCTTCTATTTATTGGGAAGAAGAACGTCATCTATTCACGTGGTTCTACACTAGCATGAAAGCCGATGAGGTATTTCGTATTTCATATTTCACAATGGTGGGATCATCATTTTGTCCTCTCTGACTCTGTGTCTAGCTTGTTCTTTTCACATATTATTTTATAGTTTATTAACAACGTGTGGTTACCGTAATCTTAAACTGTTTCTAGACCAAACCTTTTATTTTAGGGTAATTTACAATGCGACCCCCTGGAGAATGCCAATATTAGAGGGACACCCCCTCTCTTTCACCAAATTAAACTCGGACCCCCTACCGTCAGTCACGGTTAAGGAATATGCCTTTTATGCTGATGTCAGCAATAATATTTTATTTAAAATACCAAAATGCCCTTATTAAATATGAAATACCTAAATTACCCTTATAATAAGTTACTATTTCTTTCCCATTTCACTGAGGATCGTTCAAAGCTGCGACGACGGACGGTGATCCGTACACTTCTCGCTTCCACCGATCGCCCTCTCACCAAGCTCGATCATCCCGGCGTTCTCCTCATCTCTTCCGATGGGTTCCTGCTTCCCAATCTTCAACTCCAGCAGAAACAGAAACCACCGATCGCCCTCTCACCAAGCTCGATCATCCCGTCGTTCTCCTCATCTCTTCCGATGGGTTCCTGCTTCCCAATCTTCAACTCCAGCAGAAATAGAAACCACCGATCGCCCTCTCACCAAGCTCGATCATCCCGTCGTTCTCCTCATCTCTTCCGATGGGTTCCGATTCGGCGGAGCAACATTTCCTTCAGTTCATGGGAACCAGAAACAGATTGTTGCTCATGGGATGGCGTCACTTGCAACGTCACCACTGGTTACGTGATTGGTCTCGACTTGAGCTCTGATCCCTACTCGTTCAGTTACAAGCTTTCAGGACCTATCTATTCCAACAGCAGCCTCTTTGGCCTCCATCATCTCCAAAGGCTCAACCTTGCTTACAATGACTTCAAGTTGGCTCCTATCCCATCTGAGTTTGATCGTCTTCCAAGCTTGACACATCTCGACCTCTCCCATTCCAATTTCTACGGCCAGATACCCTGGGAATTCTCACGCCTAACAAGGTTGGTTTCTCTTGATCTCTCCTACTTCTCTGATTATGCAAAACTGGAAAGACCAAACCTTAAGGAGTTGATCCAGAATCTAACATCTCTTGTGGAACTATACCTTGATGGTGTAGACCTCTCTAGTCCTAGTCCTACACAGGGAAGCAGCGATCATTGGTCTCAGGTCTTGCCGCAGTCTCTTCCCAACCTCCGTGCATTGAGTTTGATTAACTGTGGTCTTTCAAGTCCCATTCACCCTTCTTTCTCGTAGCTTGTCTTCCTCGAGGAGTTCCGATTTGATGAAAACTATAATCTTTCTCTTGAAGTACCCAACTTCTTACCCGCCAATTTCTCTCATTTGAAGACTCTTAGTCTAAGAGATTGTGGATTGTATGGAGAGTTCCCCAACAGTCTTTTTCGGCTACCCAATCTTCAGATCCTTGATGTGTCAATGAATCTTCTCCTAAATGGTCAATTGCCAGATTTTCCACTTAACAATGCCTTTCAGTATATATCGCTCTATCGGACAAACTTTTCAGGAGCGATTCCAGATTCTATTCGAAATCTTAGGTTTTTGACAACATTACGACTTGGGGATTTACAACTTGGTGGTTGTCATTTCTCCAGATCGGTTTCACCTTTTTTAACCAATCTCACCCAACTAACTGAGCTAGACCTTTCCCACAATAGTTTGACCGGTTTGAATCAGACAGCAGTAGGTACGTCGGCGGAGCAGAAGAGATCCAACAACTTCACGAGACCTGAGAGTTGAAGAGGTTTGTCGAAGGTTTTCCGGCGGCGGAGACAGGTGTTTGCGACGAATGCAGAGGGCATCGGCCACCACCAACTTCCGTGCCACCGCCATCGGCAAGCCTACCTACTCTCTGGAAGAGAGAAACAAAATAGAAGAAGGGTTAAAACGTGTTTCAATGAGAAGGGTATAACGGTCATTTTATCTCTTGACTCAACAGTGACTGACGGTAGGGGGTCTGAGTCTAATTTGGTGAAAGAGAGGGGGTGTCCCTCTAATATTGGCATTCTCCAGGGGGTGGCATTGTAAATTACCCTTTATTTTAATATAAAGGGCTTCTACTCTGTCACTGCTTAAATCATTCAAGAGACTATAGATTTTCAAAATCAAACTTCCAAATGGGTTATCTTTAGGAGTGTAGAAAAATTGGGTATTTTTCGATCTCTGTGTCACTCAAACAGCAACAGTGATGGAGCAGGATAAGGAACTGAAGAAGCAGAAGCTGGTTTTTTCTGTTAATGGTGATAGGTTTGAGCTATCCAAGGTTGATCCTTCCACTACTTTACTTGAATTCTTACGTACTCAGACTCCTTATAAAGGAACTAAGCTTGGCTGTGGTGAAGGTAACTTCTTCCTCATCTGCTCTCCTTTCTCTCACCCCTCCCCCTCCCCTTTCTTCTTCTTTATTGCTTCTGTTCTTCCTAGTATGGAGTTTCTTTCTGTGGAGATAGATTCTCTTTTTATGCAGGCAAAGCTTCCTTCTCTATAGTTCTTTTAGCTCTTGCTTGCTACTACTAATAGGTCTGGTTAATGGTTATTAATTTCCTGTGTTTCTCTGTCTATAATTATTCACCAATTTTGTTCAGTCTTGAGGAAAATGATTCTTCTTTCTTCATTTGCTACTTGGTTTAGTGGGTTTTGGTTAATTCTGTTGCACCTTGGGACCCATATACAATCACAAGAAATTCATTAATATTTAAATAGATTTTCTTGTTGATTATCTTAAAGGTATAAATAATTTATAATTATTTTTTTTGGTATAAAATATTTTTAATATAATAAAAGTAAAATTTATCATTTCACATGTGTATCCCAAAAGTGAACAATATCATATTAATTTTGGATAATAATATATAGAGAAGGGATTCATGCATGGAACCAACGCTAATCTATGATTCAAAAAATAGAGAGTGATTTTATATTTCTATCCAATGGTTCGTGAGGGACCTTGCATCATGTACAATAGTGTACAAAACTTTTTACCATAACATGTTGATAATTTATTTTTAAATTATTTTTTATAACCTATTTAAACATTTGACTTAAAATATTTTTCGAAATAAGACAAAAGATAATTAAAAGATACCAAATGTCAAATTATTATTATTATTATTTTTTTTAGTAACAATCAAGTGTCGTTAAATTATCATAACTTGGTTCCTCTACTAATAGAGGAAGAGACAATTTTTTTTAAAAAACCCTAATAACCACACCCATCTTATCTTGCACCTACTATTCTAAAAAAAAAATAAAAAAAAAAAAAAAAAAAAAAAAAAAAAAAAATCCCCGAGAGAGTCCAAATAACTTACAAATTCACTCTTTCAATTTTTTATTTATTTCTCACAAAACACTAGAGAAAAAGAAGTATATAATATACACTACGATGGAGGAAGGGGTCTTCATATAATTCTATCAGTATCAGCAGACCAAGTCAAAGTTCTGAGAGGACTTTTAAGACTAATAAATTAATAATAGGGTAATTTACAGCACCACCCCTTGGAGAATGCCAATATTATAACAACATCCCCTCTCTTTCACCAAATTAAACTCAAACCCCCTGTCGTCAGTCGCCGTTAAGTGAGGAGTTGAAATGTCTATTATACCCTTTTGACTAAAACAACTTCTTCATCTTTAGACCTCCCGTGTTCACCTTCACCTTAGTGCCCTACTGTACCGCCAACGGTCTCCCTCCCTTCTTCAGATCGGACTTCAACAACGATGCTGACGAGGAGTCTAGATCTTCACCGGTGCTTGTCACCGTTGTCCTCAGAACGGTAGTGTTCTTGGTGTCGTGGGTATATGCCGGGAAAGTCTCGTTGCCGACGAAGATGCTGTTGGAGGTCATTCAGTAACACCTGAATGCTTTCCAAGGCTGTTGGTCCATCTGGGCCAAACTATTGTCGATCTCTTTTTTAGGACAGATAATGGAGGAGTTACTTGGATCGAGTTTTTGAGGGGTTATATTAGCTGCTGTGGAAGGAAGACTATATCGACATCTCTTAACAATTTATACCGGCTTTATGATGTGGGCAGTGCAAATGCTGAAAATCCTTCAAACTTGGAATTCGAATATGATGAAGCTGATAGTAAGATCTGGATTTTTAATGCCCACTGATGCTCTTGTGCTTCTGTGAGTGTGTTGGGTCATGTCACATAGCCTGAGCATTTTGGGAGTTTTCGAAGGGAAGACTAAATTAGATAATCTGGATATAAAGCAATTAGTTTTGTCAGCTGATTGAGGATAGCAATTACAAGAAAATATATGCAGGCAACACGGTGAAATTGTTCAAACAGGTTTCAGGGTAAGAAAAAGAGGACAGAATACTTGCTTGTTCTGATCGAATTTCTTGCGAATTCAAACTTATTGTTCGTCTTTTGAGGATCATTGATGTGGATGAACCTGGCCTCCTCGTCTGTAATCTCCTTCTGAGACGAGCTATACCCCTCAGATTCAGCACCCCTTGACCCATATCACACATGCTTGGATCTTGAACAACCATAGCTTCCCTCTTCGGCTGAGTTCCTACTGGAGTCTTTGGATAAGATAGACAGACTTCACCAAGTAGACGGGCAAGGGCTGTGTGGATCAACAACTAGGTTTTGCTGGTCCACTGCAGAAACCACTGCAGAAACCACAAATTGATGAAACGAAGGAAAATTAGTGTTGATGGTTAAGATAGGTTGGGGTTGGGGTTGGGGTTGGGGAGTTATTAGATGGGTATTTTAGGTACTTCATATTTAGTAAGGGTATTTTGGTATTTAAAAAAAAATATAATAGCTGACATCAACATATAAGGTATATTCTGTAACAGTGACTAACGGCAGGGAGTCTGAGTCTAATTTGGTGAAAGAAAGGGGGTGTTGCTATAATATTGGCATTCTCCAAGGGGTGGTGCTGTAAATTACCCTTAATAATAACATAACAAAGAGAATACGTGGCTGCTTGGGCGGCAATTAAAGCTAACCCAACTCTCAAGCCGCCACTTAAATATATTCTTATAAGGACTCACGAGAGAGATCGATAAAATCTATTGATTATTCTTAACCTCAATTTACTGATGCATTTTTGTTTCTTACGCCCCATTTATTTAATGGAATTCTTGGGAGTGGAATTTATATTGTGAAAAAGTGCAACCACTTTTCTGTTAATTTTTTTTTTTTTCTTTGAGCGGTGAAATTCATCATCCCATCTTAAGGTTCGCGAACCCTAGAGTTTTCGTCCTTTTTCTAAAATACCTTCATGATGCTTCACATGTGCATTTAAAACAACTATAATGTAGGAAAACTCGATATGTTTTGATATTGTTTGAACTTTGAGGAATCGTATCATATCGGTAAAAATTGGTTGGATCTGATCAGTGTTAGCATTGATTGATATCAACGACAAAACAACAATATTCAATATCTTATTCCAACTTAATGGGTTGACTATATAGATGTTTAAATCAAGAATGAGCGCAAGGATCTATGCAAAAAGATTGGTTGGCTATAACTGATTATAATAAGTGTCGACTATCAACTTGACGCACCATGACTTTAAAAAATCTTATCAGATCAAGATCAGGATTGGTATCAAATGAAATTGGTCCTTAATACTAATCCACCGGTAAGGTATAAAGGTAAAATGGTCCAAAATACCTTCCTTGTTAGACAGTGGTAAATCCAATCCGATCCCAACCAATACCAATTCAATCCATATCAACATCAGTTGAAACGTGAAACCGATCCATTGAGTCGATGGATCGGTATAGACGAAGGGTAAAACAATAAAAACACTTTACCCATTTTTTAGTTTCTGATTTATAAAACTATCCATTCAATGTTTCACTTAACAAAAATACTCAAAATCAAGTTTGGATTTACAAAAATACCCATCCAAAGGTTCAGACAACAAAAATGCTTGGTTATATGTGGAAGATGAAGTAAAATCAATGTTTTAGGTAATTTTGTAATTCTAAACTTGATTTTACGTATTTTTGTTTAAAAAAAAAAACGTTGAAGAGGTAAACCTAGTTTTTGATATTTTTATACTATACCTTTGAGTGGGTAGTTTTATAGGAAAAGGACAAAAAAATGCTAAGATGGGTAATTATGTAATTTTGTTAAATTAAAACCATGGATATTTCCGAGTCAATACAGACATTCACCGATCCTGACCGTTCCGATTCCGTGTTCTTGAACCATGCACTTTCGTGCACGGGCGTGATATGGAAAACAAAAATTTCGTGAATCACACGATCTTGAAGAACTCTAGATCCAAAACCGGAAGAACCCTATTCTTTGTTACGGTGTGCCGATCAGAAGAAAACACCTCAAAAAAAGGGGGTTAATCGAAACCCTAGAATCGGTCATTCTGATCTGAAAATCCACCAAATGACCGATTCAGGGGAATCTTGGAAGGAATACTCTGATTCAAAGCGGAAGAAATCTGGACCAAGGTGAATCAGCCGATTCTCAATTCGATTAACCGATTTTCGAAACCCTGCTTCATTCTCTTGGAACCAGCTTCTGTTGCATTTGTTTTAAGTAAGCAAAAATAGTTGCAGTATTTGCTTCTTGGAGACTAGTCCCATCATTTTGAATCTAAATTTCTACTATCGCTCGTTGTTTGCAGGTGGTTGTGGTGCCTGTGTTGTTCTTCTCTCGAAGTACGATCCTGTGCTTGAACAGGTTGAAGAATTCACTGTGAGTTCATGTCTGACCCTTATTTGCAGTTTAAATGGATGTTCAATTACAACTACAGAAGGCCTTGGAAACAGCAAATCTGGGTTCCACCCAATCCACCAAAGGTTTGCTGGTTTTCATGCTTCTCAGTGTGGTTATTGCACTCCCGGCATGTGTATGTCCTTCTTCTCAGCTCTCCTTAATTCTGAGAAAAGCCAGAGACCGGATCCTCCTCCTGGGTTCTCCAAGCTCACAGTGGCAGAAGCTGAGAAGGCTATTGCAAGTAATCTCTGTCGATGCACTGGCTACCGACCTGTAAAAGCTTTGCATCTGACGTTGATTTGGAGGATCTGGGTTTAAATTGTTTCTGGAAAAATGGGGAAAGTAAGGATGTGAAAGTGAGTAAATTGCCATTTTATAACCAAAAAAGTGAGATCTCTACCTTCCCCGAATTCTTGAAAGAAGAAATGAAGCCCAAAACCCTTTTGGATTCTGAAGAGTGCTCGTGGTACAATCCTGTCAGTATTGAGGAGCTTCAGAGCCTATTGGAATCCAAATTGACCGAGAATGGAGCACGGGTGAAGCTAGTTGTTGGTAACACGGGTACAGGCTATTACAAGGAACTAGAACACTTCAACACGTACATTAATCTTAAACATATTCCTGACCTCTCTATGATTAGAAGGGATAGCTCTGGGATTGAAATTGGAGCAACTGTGACAATCTCTAAGGCAATCCAGGCTTTGAGAGAAGATGGAGAGTGTGGATTTCACTCCACCATCTTTTTCAAAAAAATTGCTGACCACATGGATAAGGTTGCATCGGTGTTCATCCGGAACACTGCGAGTTTGGGGGGAAATTTAGTCATGGCCCAAAGGAATCACTTTCCCTCAGATATTGCCACAATACTTCTTGCTGCAGATTCACTTGTAGATATACAGAAAGGTTGCAGAAGACAAAAACTTACATTAGAGGAATTCTTGGAGATGCCACCATGTGATTCTGAAACCATACTTCTAAGTGTTACAATCCCAAGTTGGGAACCGGTAGAGAACAGTTCATCAGAAACTAAAACTCAATTGCTGTTTGAAACCTATCGTGCTGCTCCACGACCACTTGGGAATGCATTGCCATATCTCAATGCAGCTTTCTTGGCTCAGATTTCTTCCTGTATATCTTCGGATGGTGTTGTTCTCGAAAGCGTTCAGTTGTCTTTTGGTGCATATGGGACTAAACATGCAATAAGGGTGAGGAAGGTTGAGGAGTTCTTAGCTGGGAAGTTTCTTAACGTGGGTCTTCTATTTGAGGCTATCAAATTACTCAGAGAAATTGTGGTTCCTGACAAGGGCATTTCACATCCTCCTTATAGATCAAGCTTGGTGGCTAGTTTTCTTTTTGATTTTCTGCATCCTCTGGTCGAAGCTAGAACTGGGATTTTCAGTGATGGCTTGAATGGATACATAAATAGTTTTCCTATTAAGGCCTCCAGGCCAGTGAATGAATTTGACCAATTTGATCAGACAAAGAGGCTAGGCATTCTCTCACCTGCAAAGCAGCTGGTGAAAGTTAACAGGGAGTTTCATCCAGTTGGTGAACCAATTAAAAAAACTGGAGCTGAGATCCAAGCATCTGGTTAGTGTACTAAACTGTTTTTTTTTTTTTTTTCATTCATCATGAAAATGGCCTTTTCCTTTTCCCATTCTTTAATCTTAATAACCTTTTCCTTTTCCGAATCTTTATTCTCTTCCTCGGTTGATTTTTGTGTTTACTGGTCATGTTTCTAAGTTTTCCACCCTTGCTGATATTTGTTAACCCGCATTGATTGTGAGTGAGAAATTCCTTTCCTAGTATACTTTTGGGCACTACAATTACCTATTCCTTGTCCCGAGAAGCCATAAATTCTTCGAAACACCTCCTTGTCGGGATATTCTTTTTACTCTTTATTTTATTTTTTAGTGGTAATGATGTCATCATCTCTACTGTTTCTGAATTGTCTGGGACCTTTTAACTGTGCTGCACAATGAAACATCGGATTCACATCCATTCCCTCCCACCACCCCACCTCCCAAAAAAAAAAAAAAATCATATTCACAGATTTTGTTCTTGTTTTATACCTTTTGCGTTCTTGATATTTTACAAGTTTCAATTCATGTTAATTAGCAACCTAGAGCTAAATTTTGTATTCTTTTTTGATGATTCTGTTCTTTTGTTTTTAAACTTGTTATTAATTGGCTTATTTATTGTATTTTCCAAGGTAAGGAAAGTTATTTATGGTGTTGGTAACTTTTGAATCTCACCATCAAATCATATAGGTGAGGCTGTTTATGTGGATGACATACCCTCTCCAAAGGATTGCCTTCATGGAGCATTCATTTATAGTACGAAACCTTTGGCCCATGTAAAAGGTATAAAATTCAAGTCTACAGTGCTACCACGTGGAGTTTTGGGAGTTATTTCTGTTAAAGACATCCCAGCAGGAGGGAAGAACATAGGAATTACTTCCTCTCTTGGTTATGAACCACTATTTGCTGATGGTCTTACTGAGTTTGCAGGGCAGGCACTTGCACTCGTGGTAATTATCATCTGGATTTTATTTTTGCTGGTTTCTGAATGTGTTTTGCCTCACAGCTAAAATATAGTGTTTTCTTTCACCTGCTTGTTTTCTACTAATGTAATCACTGGAATGCTGGTGTAGGTTGCAGATACACAGAAGCATGCAGACATGGCAGCCAGTGCTGCAGTGGTTGATTATGACGTGGAAGGTCTAGAATCACCTATATTAACGGTGGAAGAGGCAGTTGAGAAATCTAGCCTTTTCACTGTCCCTCCATTGTTTAACCCAAAACAAGTTGGTGATTTCTCAAAAGGGATGGCTGATGCTGAGCACAAGATTCTCTCAGAGGAGGTTCGTCCTTTAGACAGATTTTTCTCTTTTCTAGCTAGCTTCTCTTTTGGAGTAATTAGGATTGATCTTCTCCCTGAAAGAGAGGGAGAGAGAAAGAGAGAGAGAGAGAGAGACCAGTCTGCTCGTTAGTCAATTTAAAATAACATGATATAAATATATGAGAAGTAAAAATAAACAAGTAAATAAATATTAAATGGAAATATAAAGCTTTATAAAAAAAATTCAAAAACTAATGAATCACTAGCTCCACTAATTTCAGTGTACTTTGAGTCAAAATAGAATGTGGTGTGGCCTAGTTATGGTTGGATCCGACAGCAGAACCAACCACTAACAGATGGATCTTCTGACCCCTGATTTACTCACCAAATTTTGAGACTGGTGTGTACTAATAAGGGGTTCTATGGTAATTTGAGTCATGAATGAGATATGAAACAAAACCAACAAAACCAACAAATCCAGATGAATCTTCTAAACCTTAACTCACCAAGATCTGAAATTTAGTGTTGTACTGATACGAGGTTCTATGAAAATATGCAGATGAAGCTTGAGTCACAGTACTATTTCTACATGGAGACGCAAACTACTTTTGCTGTGCCGGATGAAGACAATTGTATGGTGGTTTACAGTTCAAGTCAGTGCGCTGAGGATACCCAGATTCTGATTGCAAGCTGCCTTGGTGTGCCTGAACATAATGTTCGTGTGATTACAAGAAGGGTTGGAGGAGGGTTTGGTGGAAAGGGCTATAGGGCTATGCCAGTGAGTGTCCATTTGCTTAATGTTTCCAAATTTAACCTCATGAAGGCTTCACATATTTCATTAGAAAATATATTACAGGAATTCTCTCAAAAGCAAATTGAATTTGTGTAGAAATAAAAATAACTGAAATTGTTATACAATAGAAAAAAATTGTAACTTCCAAGTTTTCTGTATGCCAACCCCCCCCACCCCACCCCACAAAAAAAAAGAAAAAAAAAAGGTGGTTGTGTCTTGATCAATCATGCAATAACCAGCCATGGAGCCCACCCTCCCCCTCATATGCCTGGATTCTTTTCCTCAACCTCATATGCTAAAATATACTTGCTTGTCATGTAAACTAGAAAACATAGACAATGGATATGAGATACAGAATAAATTTTATAACTAGAAGTTGATTTCCTGCAGAATGTTTCTGTTGAAACAAATGGAGCTCTTGAGGTGATGTCCTGTCATCCTTTTCAATTGAGCTGAACTTGCATAAATCGAGGAAGTAATCACCATATTTGAACGATTATGGATAAACATTATGATGTATAACCAAAATGAAGAAACTATTTTAATACATGCATTGTCTTGATTTACAGAAAGTACTAAAATTCTGTAGTTTATGCTTCATGTCCCTAGGAAAGTAAGTGGTCATATAACTGAGACGTGGGTGATAACCGTTGAATGATAATGGTACTCCAGGTATCCAAATGCCATGTTTTCCAAAATCTTTTTGTTAATCTTGGTTGTGGTGTCCATGGATTTCCTCTTTGCCAAATGTTACTATGGTTTTAGAATATTAATTTCGATTGAATTGGAAAATCTCAAATATATAGTTAGAAGTTGTAACGACTTGATTATCAATTTATATAAGATTTTGGTTACTCCAGGTGTTAATTTCTTGATGTCTTTTATCCTCTATTCTTCTTCCCTATACCCCCCTCCCCTTCTTTCAAAATCCTAAAAAATAAAAAATAAAAAATTTATTTTTTGTTTAATGTATTTTACATAATGAACATCCCTTGCAGGTTGCTGCAGCATGTGCAGTTGCAGCACACAAGTTATGCCGTCCTGTCCGAATTTACCTCAATCGTAGGACTGATATGATAATGACAGGAGGACGACATCCTATGAAAATTAACTACAGTGCGGGATTCAAATCAAATGGGAAGATCACAGCCCTACATGTTGACATATTACTCAATGCAGGTATATCTGAAGATTGTAGTACAATCATCCCATACACCATCGTAGGTGCATTGAAGAAGTATGACTGGGGAGCTCTTTCCTTGGACATAAAGGTGTGCAAGACAAATCATACTAGTAAGTCAGCCATGAGAGCCCCAGGAGATGTTCAGGGATCATATATTGCTGAGGCTGTGATTGAGCATGTAGCATCTTATCTTTCCATGGAGGTCAATTCTGTCAGGAACATTAATCTCCACTCATTTGAGAGCCTTGAGCTATTTTATGAAAAAAGTGCAGGAGAATCTTTTGAGTATACTTTGCCTTCACTCTTTGATAAACTGGCTGTATCTTCAAGTTTTCAACAAAGGATTGCAGAGATACATCACTTCAATAGCTGCAATATGTGGCGTAAAAGGGGTATTTCCCGGGTACCTGCTGTGTATGAAGTGGGAGTGAGAACGACAGCAGGGAGAGTGAGCATCCTTAATGATGGGTCTGTTGTGGTTGAAGTTGGAGGGATTGAAATTGGGCAGGGGCTCTGGACCAAGGTGAAGCAAATGGTGGCATTTGGTCTCAGTCCAGTACTATCCAATGGAAGTGAAGACCTTTTGGAGAAAATACGGGTCATCCAGGCAGATAGTTTGAGCTTAGTGCAAGGTGGAATTACTGGTGGAAGCACCACATCAGAGTCAAGCTGCGCTGCAGTTCGTGAGTGCTGCGATATGTTGGTTGAACGATTAACTCCTGTCAAGGAAAGGTTGCAGAAACAAATGGATATAGTTTCGTGGGATATGTTAATTCTCCAGGTGACTTTTTGACTTTGAATTCGTGTATAACATATGACTTGTTTTGTCATGAGGCTCCCAGTAAGGGCCTCTTACTGGGCTCGACCGGCCAAACCCAACCCAAGACCAGATGAAAGATAAGCAGGTACACACAATGACCATAACCTGGTGCAACTACCGCCTTCACAGACTACTTGGAGGGTGGACTGGAACCAGTCCTGACCTTTGATTACTGGTACATATAGGCATAGTATAGTATATAACATGTGTCATATGACTTTGTTATATGTAATACAAAAAATACTATGGTATTGATTATATTATCTAACACTTATCTATTGTTTACTGAACCTTATTATCTTCTACACTAGAAAAAGATAGAGGGAACAAGGGAAAGTTCACTTCTGAATGGCGCCTGTGAGTTTGGGCCTGTTCCAGACTTGCCCTTGCCTGAGCTTATTGCACTGGGAGTGAGGATATAGGTTTATCTGAGGTTGGCCATAGGCCTGACCAACCCAGACATAGTTTGAGTGGGCTTGCAGAGAGCTGATGTTGGTGGTCTAGAATATAGATGCCTTTTGTGTGATGCAGTGAGGGCAGCTCCATGGCCTGGAATTGGGAAGAGGGGAAGAGAGGGGGTGGGAGTGGGGGTGGGGGTGGGGGTGGGAGGGTTAGTCCCACATAGGTCAGGTAGTATGCAGCTGTTGACTTATAACCCTGGGAAGGGCCTCCCTGCCCTGAAGCTCGGGCTTTGGGGTTGGATGCTGTATTATTCAGCACATTCTCAAATTGTCTGCTATAAGAATACATTTGTGATGGGCGGTTTCCTCCAACTTGGTGCTTTCCTCTATGTAGATTTTCCTGTCTGATCTGCAGACTTGATGGTTTAGTTCTTTTTATCAGATTTTAACCTGGAAGATCTACCCGATTGGACTACATCAGTAAATTCGTGTATGGTATTATACATAAAATGCAGATGTGCCTTTTTGGGGGGAAAATCATCTAGATTTTAATTGCTTTAAATTTGGCCCTAAATGGTCTGTCTTAACCATTTCAATATTGAGCTGATCTTTGCCAAAGATCATTTACTATGTCCTTACTCGAAACACTTGTCCACCCCTAGCCACAAGGAAAGCCAATAAAATGTTTACTGTCCAAAATGGTCAACGCCTGTTTAGCTATAAACAGAACACTTGGTTAAACTAATAGGATCATTTGAATTCTGATTCCTGAAAAGAAATGATGTGTCTTAGAAAGTATGAAGGATGATTAATTTAATGGACACTCTAGTAATTTGTTATAAGACATGGAACATTATCATTGTCCCTTACCTCTCCCGTCTCTTCTAATTGTTCACTTAGAGAAAGACAGCATTTCATAAACCTCAAATGGTTGAACATCATTTCCTGAAAGAATATTTCTGGTGGAGTTCATCTAAAGCAGGAAATAAAACAGATGTCATATATTTTAGGAGTTTTTAGAAAGCTTTGAGAAAATGATTCTTGGAGCCCTGCTAGATATTTGGGAAAGAAGATGATACAAATTTAGTACAATCTTGTGAAGTGACAACCATACAGAGTTCAGAGCTTGCCATTGAAGGGATAGAAGTAGTTGGATGAGATTTAGGGCACATAAGATATGTGTTGATTTAAGCGATAAGCTTACTGAAAAATAGAAATGGTTAAAAACATCCATCACTGAAACATTTTACTTTTAGAAGGCTATGAAGTAGAGAAAATATCTCTTTAACACACCCCTTACCTTGCAGGCACATCAACAATCTGTTAATTTGTCAGCAAGCACTTTATATGTTCCTGATCTTACTTCCAACCGATATCTAAACTATGGCGCTGCAGTCAGTGAGGTGAGTTAGTGGATGCTTCCTAATCTCTATGGTTATCTTACCTGGTTGTGTCTTTATTAAATAAAATCACTGTTTCCATCATTAAGTTACATGCTGATATATTTATCTCATGATGTAGTTCCATGTGTAACGTGCTAGAACAATGCTAGCAGGATGCACCTATAGGCCATGCATTGCAGTGATCTTACTTTAATATTGGAACCTCCCCTGTATTGGAAGTGAAGACAACTACAAAGTCTGGATAGCACATCCTAAATTACCAATTCTGACTGTAACCATACTAAAATGTCACATAGTTGGAGGAGCTGGGTGCTTATACTGTGGCTTTGGTGCATTGCAGGTGGAGATTGATCTTCTTACAGGAGCAACCACTATTTTGCAAACAGATATCATTTATGATTGTGGACAGAGCCTTAATCCAGCTGTGGATTTGGGACAGGTTGGCTAGAACAGAAATCCTATTTGTAGCTCTAATTCCATTTTAAGTCCTTATGCTCTTCCTCCCCCCCTGGCGAAAACCTTTTTCTAGGTTTCTTATGTCAAGATTTGCATTTGTGTTCATTTAATATATCTGTTACTATAGCATACAAATCTGTATTAATAGCAATCTAAGTTCTCTCAGTTGGAGACTACAGAGAAACAAGCTCCAGTGCTGACATTGACAGCTGACACATGTGGTAGATGTGCTGGGACTCAGACTCAGCATTCTATCTTCATGACTTAAGACATGCATTTTCCCTCATTCATTTAGGTGGCATGAACAATTCTGATGTGGAGTCAAATGTTTGTAGGAATGGTTGGGATCATAGGACTATAAGGACATGCTTCAATGTTTGTCTCAAAAACACCATGACAATAATGTTATTAGACACCTCACATTAAATTACCTTTGCAGATTGAAGGTGCTTTTGTTCAAGGAATAGGATTTTTCATGCTTGAAGAGAGCCTTACGAATTCAGATGGATTGGTGGTGTCAGAAGGCACATGGACTTACAAGATTCCAACCATTGACACAATCCCCAAACGGCTCAATGTTGAGATACTGAACAGTGAACATCATGAAAAGCGTGTTCTTTCCTCCAAAGGTAGCATCTCTAATCTCCACTTCAGTTTTTGTAGTAAAGACAAGGTAACTGTTTCTAGTTATGGTCTATTAATGATCTGGAATTCGGTGGTACATTGCCATGGCCAATACTTTGACCTCCCTTCATTGGATCCCACCTGATTACCTTAGGCCATAGAGCAGTTGGCCGGATTGGGTGGGTAAAATCATCTCACACCGATCTCATTTCAGACATTTGATTATTAGCAAGTTCGATTTTATCAGAACATAGTCTTTGTATGCAATAAAAGTATCATTGGCACAGTGGCACTGCTAGCTAATTTTAGTATATAGTCTCGAATCAATTTGCCTCTAGTATGAACAACATTGCACAGGGTCGGCCAATGAAATGGTTAACAGAAGTAGTTCAGTAATACCTAGTAACTGTTGTTTGGTTATGCTTTGTGGGGTGAATTCACTTCGCGTGCAGCTTCTGGGGAGCCACCATTGCTTCTGGCAGTCTCAGTTCACTGTGCAATAAGAGCAGCCATCATAGAAGCGAGGAAGCAGCTTCTTTCTTGGAAGGGATCAGATGGGTCTTGTTCATCATTCCAATTGAAGGTCCCTGCAACTATGCCTGTTATCAAGGAGCTCTGTGGGCTTGACAATGTGGAGAGTTACTTGCAAAGCTTACTTTCTCATCAATAGAACTTCTATTTTTCCTTTTTTCCAACCTTTTTTTTTATCTATGGTACTCAGTGTATTTGGAGACCAAAAGACCTAGCTGAATAATGCGCATAAAGAATGTCATTGGGAGATAATTAACATTTAAACTTTTTTTTTTTAACTAGAACATCTCAATTCTTCTGTCCCCAAGGATTTAGTTCTCGGGTATTGGATCAGTATCAGCATATCGATACGATACTGATACCAATAGATGTGTCATTCAAGACTTCAATTGAAACCCAAAAGCAAATTCCTTTCTAGTTTTGTTGACTCTGCTTATACCATTGAGGCATTGAGACTTCACATTTGAAAGAAGTCACTATTAGCAATCTTCGCATTAGAGGTGAATGTTTCTGTATTTGTGGATAGTACATTTCCAGAATGGTTTTAGAATAAGGTTGGTATCAATACAAATTGGAAGCGGATCTACCGGTTCAATCTCTTGAACCATCATGTGGACCTTTATAATAAAGGTAAAATGGTTTTTTCTGATTAAAAAATTAACTCCTTTCTCACGGTACTAAATTGGGTGAGTTTAGTTATATTAAATGAAATACGAGAAGGATGGATGTAATGATCAATCCTCCCACGCTTCATCAAAAATGGAAATTACACCTTTTTTGATGTTTCTGCGTGTGCTCTTATTGATCTTAACATTGGGTGTAGGATGATGTTGCCTTTCAATGAATCATTGAATTGTGGAGGGAGCATGGCCCTGCACCCAAACACATGTGAGATAAAATAATTGGCTTGCCCTCATAAAATGGAGGATGATATATTTGTAGATGCTTTTTCATGTATTTTCATTGGTCATCACACACGTGTAGGATTCACACTCTCCCCACAAAAAACACTTCCCCAAGAAAGAAATCACTTTTATTATATCCCATTGAATTAGAAATCAACCTTCATGAATAGTATTGAATCAAAACATAAAACTGTTTGTTCATAGTTTCTTAGAACCAGATACACCTAAACCGGCCTTTTGTCTTATTTGAGCACCTTCCTCTTAAAAAACCTAAAATCAAATTGCTACGGTTTGTTTTTATAGATCCCTTTGACAAAAATTAATTAATAATAAATGCACAGGATACACTTTCCAATATTTATCCTCATTGTTTAAAAGTTAACATCAAAGGATTAGATTCAAACTCTTAATTGTGGTATTAAGAAATTGCAACACTCACAATTATGTCAAGGAAGACGACACTACTTAATTGTAATTTTTATTTATTTTTAAAGGTAGGCCCCAAACAGAGTTAAACTCATAACCTCTTAACTATGTGATGTGTCGGTCCTCACCAACTAAGGTATCCCCTTAAGTAAGATCTTGGGTGGTTGTGATCTTTTACATTTCTTTAAGTATTTGAGCTTAAAATGAAAGGATATTCTATATGCAATCATGCAAAATTTATACTAACCCCTTGATTTGGTATGATGTTAATTTCAATTCGGGATTGATTTTATGAAATAATCAGCAAATAAATTTTTTGTCAAGAAGTTGAAATTGTTTCTCATTTTGAAATATTTCAAGAATAAGAAATTTATTTGGTAGTTCAATTTCTAAGAATAAATTCTCTATCTTTCTTTCTAGAGTGATTTTCATTTCATTTCTAATCATGTTAAATGATACATTTAACGCTATTTTTAACTTTTTCTTCTTTTGGTGAAAGCCTCTATTATTAACATAAGCTCATTAAAGTGGAACGCGTAATAGACTTGAAATGGATTTCAATTCCAATATTCATTTCATCAACTACTTCATTAATTTAGATGATTGATTTTAATATCTCAAAGATTAGGTGAAAAATCATATCGAACGCAATAATTTCTATTTATGATCCAATGTAATTGAAATGTAAATCATACTAACACTAACATCATACATGAATTTCCATACTACACTTTTGTTTGTTTTTGTTGATAAGAGAAGCTTGGACCCTCACTGATGTGGGTGTTATATAATATAGGGAACACAATAAACTCTTTAACGACATGATTAAAAATAAAAATAAAAATAAGGATATGCCTTATTTACTTGGGAGGTGGAAGTAAGATGGTAAATGGAGAAGCACTTAAAAGTCAAAAGGTTTCCCTTAAATTTTTTTTTAAGATATTCATTTTTTATGTCCTACCCAATAACATATTTGTTGGATTTCTTTCTTTTGACATTTGAAAATGAAAGAAAACCCCCACCCCTTGCCATCTTTTTCTTTTGCATTTAAGTTTTCAATTAAATAGTCTATCTATACATCTAATTACGGTCTAATTACGGTCTTACTTGGGTTTGGGTTTTTATTGTCTTAACTAATTTACACCTCGGGTCAACTTGAGGAATTTCTTTTGTTGGGGTTGTCTTTTCACGGACCAGGATCCTCTTCCACAGAACAATGAAAACACAACACGTGGAGCTTTAGAATTCAATGGTTAAGAACAGTTCTGGTTATTCAAAACCCGACATCTTCACTTTAAACTAAACCCGACTATGGGAAGTTCAAAATAAATAAATAAAAAAAAATAAAGGTCGAAAAAACGTCTTCCCCTCATCCCCCAACACCTTCAGATTCCCCCAAAATGAACAGAAGAGGAAACACAAGCAGTTTGAGATGGAAAACCAACCAGTTGTGCTTTGAAAATTTAAATTTCAAGCTGATTCTGAAATCAATCTTGAGCATCAATTTCTGAACACAATCCAAAACAAAGGTTTATGGGAGTCTAGGACAGAACAAGGGTGGTTTCTATTAGGGTATAAAAAAGGGTCTAAAACAAGAGTTTTATGGCAGGTTTGGGGGATGGTGTGCAGGGATAATAGGATTAATCACGGTAGTAAATTGGGTTGGTTTTAGGGAGTTATCAGAGATTGAAGATCAAAACAAGGTATTGAAAGCGTTACGAAAGAGGAGCAGAACTTAAATTAACAACAATGGAGGATTGAAATACCCCTTGTGTGGCTTAGGGAATCGACCCAATCCAGGGTTCTTCAAGTTCTTCGTGGTGGTGAGCTTGAGGAGGAAGGAGATGTAAGTTGTGCGAGAGATGAGGAGGAGAAGAGGTTTTTCTTCCCTTACCTAAGTCGGGTTTAGGTCAAGGTGAAGGTATCGGTTTGAGGGCTTGAGGTTTGAAGTGGGTAAAAACGCTGGATCTATTCTCGGCCATTGGATTCCGAAATTCCATGTGTCGCGCTCTCGTTGCTGTCTGAGCACTCCATGGGCGATGCCCTCTATGGAGACGATCCTGATCCGTCTTTTCACAGTCGACCCCATGTGTTTGGACTTTGGACATAAAGAACCAAATCGGACAAGGTTCTCTTTCTTTCTTTCTCTTTTAATCATCCAAAAAGGTTTCCTATTTTAAATCCATAAGCAGGAAACAAATTTTTAATTGATATTGGATGATCGGTCACTTTCTCTATGGTGACCCTCAAATTAGGTGCCATTGATTCAAGGTTATCTTTACCCAAACAAAAAAAAAGGTTATAAATACTTTTATACTTAAAAAAACCAAACATAATGCTTATGGGTTTTTTTTTATTTTTTATTATTATTATTTTTTTTTATGCAAGACCAACAATAGTGCCAGACGAAGACCCACAATGAGTCAAAAGGGGCCACAATAGGCCACACTTATTCAAGCTACTACTAACTATATTTATATAGGACAGGGTGTAGGAAGGTTGAGCACCCAACCAATCTTTTGACTTGCGCTGGACTTCACAAGCTAAAGTCATGAGCTGATCTAATTTAAAAGAAAAATATTTGTTATCTCTGACTAAATGAGCATCTTCCAAAAACAGAAGAAGAAGAAGAAGATGATGATGAAGATGACAAGGGAGAACTATAGCTTGTCCTACAAAGTTTTCTAAGAAATTTTATATATATATATATATATATATAATGGTCTAGATTAAGTATGTGTTAAATTTTAGAACCTAATCCAATTAAATAACCCTCATGTATTGCTATGCGTCCTCATTAATGTTTCTGCATACTTGTACAGTTGAATCTGCCACATGATAATTATTAGCATTTAGAATGAACATGCAAGAAAAATTTCTACAACAGGTTTATTGGGTAGTGGTCCAATAATGTTGTTGATGCACCTGTCATTTCTTTGCTATTTATTGTGTATGTGCTTATAAACATAAATGATTTCCCATGCTAAAAAGTTAGTTGTGGAAAAGTGATTCCTCTATTCCTACCC
The DNA here is from genome assembly GCF_013358625.1 of Macadamia integrifolia. Lineage (NCBI taxonomy): Eukaryota > Viridiplantae > Streptophyta > Magnoliopsida > Proteales > Proteaceae > Macadamia > Macadamia integrifolia. The sequence continues at coordinate 9,918,000 of NC_056564.1, read as the reverse complement.
AAAAAAA
>NC_056564.1:9876734-9917973 GCF_013358625.1 Macadamia integrifolia | reverse complement strand
AAAAAAAAAAAAAAATAGATATCAATAATCCCAAATTTCTAAAAAAAAAAACAAAAAACAAAAAATCAAATGATTAGAATATCATCTGAAAAAATCTGTTTTGATATGCATTATTCCAATAATGCATTTTAAGATATCATACCAAACACAACCTTAGTTTTCCATCCATGAATCATGATCTTAGACATTTGTATACATAATTTATCTAACGTATATTTGTCATCTCATCTTCTCAATCTTAACGTTTTGTAAATCCACTCCTTGAAGATCTCAACTCTAAATCATGACTGAAGAGAATAAATAATACAACTGTACTTCGAAAGTGTTTAAAAATCATTGATAAACCTTTTCAAATTAAGACACATTTGATATGATTTTTTTAAATGCATAACCGACCTAGAATGCATTCCAAGAATGCAAATCATCTCCTTCCACTGTTTTATTGTATTATATACTACTTCAGCAGACCAAGAACCATGGATAAAACTGAAAAGGGGCGTAATCCTCAAGATAAAGGACAAAAGTGGAAATCATTAAATTATGGACGTGCCTTTACCTGGACTTCGTAGTCTTCTTTTTTCCTCCTTTTGGTTCAACCAGTAGTTATGGTGCACATGACCACACAAATCTCTCTCTGTTCTTCATGTTGTTTTGCTTTACAGTTTGTTTAGTAATGAAACCCAGAAGATGGTTGGATCCAAACCAGCTGTATAGGTTCTTACTTTTCAATTTATAGTTTGTAGGAGGAAGCGTGTGAAGCCTCTGCTTTGAATGCTAAAGCTCATGAGAGAGACCCATGGACTTCGTTTTCAGCTACACATTTTGGTTTTAATATAAAAAAAAGAAGAAGAGGAATTTCAGAGGGTAATTCTACCATCTTCGTCATTGCTTAAATCATTCAAGTTTTTTTTTGATTAACAATCATTCAAGTTTTACCGTAGATTGTCAAAGTCAATCTTCCAAATGGGTTCTATTTAAGAGTGGGTTTTCGATAGCTGTGTCACTCAATTTTTGTAACAGAGATGGAGGATAAGGAACAGTGGAAGCTGGTTTTTGCTGTTAATGGTGGCAGGTTTGAGCTATCCAATGTTGACCCTTCCACTACTTTACTTGAATTTTTACGTACCCAGACTCCTTACAAAGGAACTAAGCTTGGCTGTGGTGAAGGTAACTTCTTGCTCATCTTTAATCCTTTCTCCTTCTCCCCCTCCCCCTCCCCGTCCCCCACCCCAACTCTTTATTGCTTCAATTCTTCCTAGTCAATTTGAGAATATCTGGTTCTAGAGATTCCAAATCAATTTGAATTTTGATTTCCAACTATATCTTTTCTTCTTTTTATCTCCCCTGTTGATCCACAGGCAGGCAAATCTTCCTTCTCTATGGATCTGGTTAATGGCTTTTTCCTGTGTTTCTGTCTTTTATGTGGATTGGGTCTTCTGTGTTTTGATGATTTCCTGGGTTAAGTTCTTGTGTTTTAGCGATTAGAAGCTCCTGGAGTTCATATTGGATTGTTATAACAACAAACGCATTAAAAAGCTGAACACTAACCATAGCCACAGAGAATAACATAAGAAGATTTACGTGGTCATGGTGGGGAGCTTTTGGCTTAACAAGTATTACAGGAGCTCACATCCTCTCTCACTCGCCCATATCAGAGACCTTGAACTCTGTAAACTTGTAATCCTTAACTTCAAACCCTAGTGAAACTTTGTCTCTCTTGCACCTTCTCAGGAAGACAAGCTGATGGAGAAGAAGGTTGGGAGAGAACAGGGGAGGAACAGAGGAGGAGCAGGGGACACAGAGACGGTGGGGAGGGGAGAGACAGAGCACCCGTTGACTCCTGTTCCTCCAGAGTCCAGACTCCCATGGCCTTCGATAGACGTTTAAACACTTGTTTCCAGAACTTGGCCACCTGCTTCATTCCCATCGAAAACTACAAGAAGATTGCATATGGGTTAAGAGAATTAATGATTATTTGTAGTTTTTTTTAATTAAATTAATGACTTAATGGGTGGTTGAAGTCTGGATATACATGGTGATTTGAGTGACACAAGCTCGTTCATCAATTGGATTAGTGGATTTTTTTTTTTAGATAAAAATTGGATTAGTGGAGTCAGTGGACACCAAAACTTGTTTATAATTTTTTATTTCAATTTTAATAATAAAAAATTTTCTTTTTAACAGCCAAATACTTTATGTCGGTTGGAAGAGATGTAGCTCTTATATATCCTCAGCGCACAACGGCTGAAAGAGATGTAGCTCTTATATATTCTTGAAAATTCTGTCTGAGAGTCAATTTTACCGTGATTCTGTTGCCTCCCCTGGAATCCTGGACTGGAATAATTGAATAATGGGTCCCCTCAATAATACGTTTTGGATCTAAATTTCAACCATGGCTCTTTGTTTGCAGGTGGTTGTGGTGCCTGTGTTGTTCTTCTCTCCAAGTACGATCCTGTTCTTGAACAGGTTGAAGAATTCACTGTGAGTTCATGTCTGACCCTTATTTGCAGTTTAAATGGATGTTCAATTACAACTACAGAAGGCCTTGGAAACAGCAAATCTGGGTTCCACCCAATCCACCAAAGGTTTGCTGGTTTTCATGCGTCTCAGTGTGGTTATTGCACTCCCGGCATGTGTATGTCCTTCTTCTCAGCTCTCCTTAATTCTGAGAAAAGCCAGAGACCGGATCCTCCTCCTGGGTTCTCCAAGCTCACAGTGGCAGAAGCTGAGAAGGCTATTGCAAGTAATCTCTGTCGATGCACTGGCTACCGACCCATTGCAGATGCCTGTAAAAGCTTTGCATCTGACGTTGATTTGGAGGATCTGGGTTTAAATTGTTTCTGGAAAAATGGGGAAAGTAAGGATGTGAGTAAATTGCCATTTTATGACCAAAAAAGTGAGATCTCTACATTCCCCGAATTCTTGAAAGAAGAAATGAAGCCCAAAACCCTTTTGGATTCTGAAGAGTGCTCGTGGTACAATCCTGTCAGTATTGAGGAGCTTCAGAGCCTATTGGAATCCAAATTGACCGAGAATGGAGCACGGGTGAAGCTAGTTGTTGGTAACACGGGTACAGGCTATTACAAGGAACTAGAACACTTCAACACGTACATTAGTCTTAAACATATTCCTGACCTCTCTATGATTAGAAGGGATAGCTCTGGGATTGAAATTGGAGCAACTGTGACAATCTCTAAGGCAATCCAGGCTTTGAGAGAAGATGGAGAGGGTGGATTTCACTCCACCATCTTTTTCAAAAAAATTGCTGACCACATGGATAAGGTTGCAACGGTGTTCATCCGGAACACTGCGAGTTTGGGGGGAAATTTAGTCATGGCCCAAAGGAATCACTTTCCCTCAGATATTGCCACAATACTTCTTGCTACAGATTCACTTGTAGATATACAGAAAGGTTGCAGAAGACAAAAACTCACATTAGAGGAATTCTTGGAGATGCCACCATGTGATTCTGAAACCATACTTCTAAGTGTTACAATCCCAAGTTGGGAACCGGTAGAGAACAGTTCATCAGAAACTAAAACTCAATTGCTGTTTGAAACCTATCGTGCTGCTCCACGACCACTTGGGAATGCATTGCCATATCTCAATGCAGCTTTCTTGGCTCAGATTTCTTCCTGTATATCTTCGGATGGTGTTGTTCTCGAAAGCGTTCAGTTGTCTTTTGGTGCATATGGGACTAAACATGCAATAAGGGTGAGGAAGGTTGAGGAGTTCTTAGCTGGGAAGTTTCTTAACGTGGGTCTTCTATTTGAGGCTATCAAATTACTCAGAGAAATTGTGGTTCCTGACAAGGGCATTTCACATCCTCCTTATAGATCAAGCTTGGTGGCTAGTTTTCTTTTTGATTTTCTGCATCCTCTGGTCGAAGCTAGAACTGGGATTTTCAGTGATGGCTTGAATGGATACATAAATGGTTTTCCTGTTAAGGCCTCCAGGCCAGTGAATGAATTTGACCAATTTGATCAGACAAAGAGGCTAGGCATTCTCTCACCTGCAAAGCAGCTGGTGAAAGTTAACAGGGAGTTTCATCCAGTTGGTGAACCAATTAAAAAAACTGGAGCTGAGATCCAAGCATCTGGTTAGTGTACTAAACTTTTTTTTTTTTTTTTTTCATTCATCATGAAAATGGCCTTTTCCTTTTCCCATTCTTTAATCTTAATAACCTTTTCCTTTTCCGAATCTTTATTCTCTTCCCTGTTTGATTTTTGTGTTTACTGGTCATGTTTCTAAGTTTTCCACCCTTGCTGATATTTGTTAACCCGCATTGATTGTGAGTGAGAAATTCCTTTCCTAGTATACTTTTGGGCACTACAATTACCTATTCCTTGTCCCGAGAAGCCATAAATTCTTCAAAACACCTCATTGTTGGGATATTCTTTTTACTCTTTATTTTATTTTTTAGTGGTAATGATGTCATCATCTCTACTGTTTCTGAATTGTCTGGGACCTTTTAACTGTGCTGCACAATGAAACATCGGATTCACATCCATTCCCTCCCACCACCCCACCTCCCAAAAAAAAAAAAAAGTCATATTCACAGATTCTGTTCTTATTTTATACCTTTTGCGTTCTTGATATTTTACAAGTTTCAATTCACGTTAATTAGCAACCTGGAGCTAAATTTGTATTCTTTTTTGATGATTCTGTTCTTTTGTTTTTAAACTTGTTATTAATTGGCTTATTTATTGTATTTTCCAAGGTAAGGAAAGTTATTTATGGTGTTAGTTACTTTTGAATCTCACCATCAAATCATATAGGTGAGGCTGTTTATGTGGATGACATACCCTCTCCAAAGGATTGCCTTCATGGAGCATTCATTTATAGTACGAAACCTTTGGCCCATGTAAAAGGTATAAAATTCAAGTCTACAGTGCTACCACGTGGAGTTTTGGGAGTTATTTCTGTTAAAGACATCCCAGCAGGAGGGAAGAACATAGGAATTACTTCCTCTCTTGGTTATGAACCACTATTTGCTGATGGTCTTACTGAGTTTGCGGGACAGGCACTTGCACTCGTGGTAATTACCCCCTGGATTTTATTTCTATTGTTTTCTGAATGTGTTTGCCATGGGCTCACAGAAAAAATGTCGCATTTTCTTTCACTTGCTTTTTTTCTACTAATGTAATCACTGGAATGCTGGTGTAGGTTGCAGATACACAGAAGCATGCAGACATGGCAGCCGCTAATGCAGTAGTTGATTATGACACGGAAGGTCTTGAAGCACCCATATTAACAGTAGAAGATGCAGTTGAGAAATCTAGCTTTTTTACCATCCCTCCATTTGCTAAGCCAAAACAAGTTGGTGATTTTGCAAAAGAGATGGCAGAAGCTGAGCACAAGATTCTCTCAGAGGAGGTGCCTTTTTTACTCTTCTTTTTCTCTTTTTCTAGCTACAGTTGAAAATTTGAAATGCAATTTGGACCTGATGAAGGCCAAATATGTGTTGACCTGGAACTAATATTAGCAGTAGAACTCTTTTTGAAGTTTAAAAGCGCATTCTTTTGGAGTAAAAGAAATTGTGGATGGATCCGACCATGGAACCTACCAACTGCAGATGGATCTTTTGACCACTGATTTACTCACCAAGTTTTGGGACTGTGGTGTGTGAACTAGTAAGAGCTTACATGGTAATATGAGTCAGGAATTTGATATGACAACAAAATCAGCAAACCCAGATGGATCTTCTAAGCTTTGACTGTACTCACCAAGTTCTGAAACTGTGCTTTTGTACTGATAAGAGGTTCTATGACAATATGCAGGTCAATCTTGAGTCACAATACTATTTCTACATGGAGACACAAACTACTTTTGCCATGCCAGATGAAGACAATTGTATGGTGGTTTACAGTTCTAGTCAGTGCTCTGAGGATACCCAGATGGTGATTGCAAGTTGCCTTGGTATGCCTGAACATAACGTTCGTGTGATTACAAGAAGGGTTGGAGGAGGCTTTGGTGGAAAGGCCTACAGAGCTATGCCAGTGAGTGTCCATTTGCTTGATGTTTCCAAATTGACCTCATGAAGGCTTCACATATTTCAATTGAAAATGTTTTACAGGAATTATGGTAAAAGCAAATGGAAATTATTAGGAATAAAAATAACAGAAATTATTCTACTGAAATGCAATAGAAAAAATTGCAACTTCTAAGTTTTCAGGTCCCCCCCCCCCCCCAAGCTCAACTATTACTCTAGCCCTAGAATATTAATTATAATTTAATTGGAAGACTCAAATACCTTGATAGATTAAATTAGTATTGTATGGTTAAAAGTTGCAACAACTTAGTTATTCGATTTATTTAAGATTTTTGGTTACTCTGGATATTCCTTGATGTCTTCCATCCTCTGTTCTTCTTCCTTAACTCTCCTGCTTTCAAAAGCCTATAAACAAAATTTTAAAAACATTTTTTTTTTCATATATGTTACATAATGAACCTCACTTACAGGTTGCTACAGCATGTGCAGTTGCGGCTCACAAGTTAAATCGTCCTGTCCGAATTTACCTCAATCGTAGGACTGATATGATAATGACAGGAGGACGGCATCCTATGAAAATTAACTACAGTGCAGGGTTCAAATCAAATGGGAAGATCACAGCCCTACGTGTAGACATATTAATCAATGCAGGTATATCTGAAGATTTTAGTCCAATAATGCCACACACTATCGAACGTGCACTGAAGAAGTATGACTGGGGAGCTCTTTCCCTTGATGTAAAGGTCTGCAAGACAAACCATACTAGTAAGTCAGCAATGAGAGCCCCGGGAGATGTGCAAGGATCATATATTGCAGAGGCTGTGATTGAGCATGTAGCATCTTATCTTTCCATGGAGGTCGATTCTGTCAGGAACATCAATCTCCACTCATTTGAGAGTCTTAAGCTATATTACGAAAAAGGTGCAGGAGAGTCTTTGGAGTATACTCTGCCTTCAATTTTTGATAAAGTGGCTGTATCTTCAAGTTTCCAACAAAGGATTGCAGAGATACGCCACTTCAATAGTTGCAATAAATGGCGGAAAAGGGGTATTTCTCGGGTACCTGCTGTGTATGAAGTGGCAGTGAGAACAACAGCCGGGAGAGTCAGCATCCTGAATGATGGGTCTATTGTGGTTGAAGTAGGAGGAATTGAAATTGGGCAGGGGCTCTGGACCAAAGTGAAGCAAATGGTGGCATTTGGTCTCAGTCCATTACTATGCAGTGGAAGGGAAGGCTTTCTGGAGAAAATACGAGTCGTCCAGGCAGATAGTTTGAGCTTAGTGCAAGGTGGATTAACTGCAGGAAGCACCACATCAGAGTCAAGCTGCGCTGCAGTTCGTGAGTGCTGCGATATGTTGGTTGAAAGATTAACACCTGTCAAGGAAAGGTTACGGAAACAAATGGATACAGTTTCATGGGATGTGTTGATTCTCCAGGTGAATTTCTTAACTTTGAAATCGAGTACAGAATACGACATCCTGTTTTGTCATGAGGCTCCCAATAACGGCTTCTTACTGGTCTCACCCAACCCAAGACCAGATGAAAGATAAGGAGGTACATACAGTTGCCATAACCTGGTGCAACTATACCCTCCCACCCAGACTGCCTTCAGACTCCTGGAGGGTGGACTGGAAATTGTCCTAACCTTTGATAATTGGTAAATATAGGCTACATATCATCTACCAAATTATGCTATATGTAATAGACTATACTGTGATATCGGTTATATATATATAGCAACAACAACTCAGCCTTATCCCAACTAAATGGGGTCGGCTGATTATATTATATAACACTTGTGTATTATTTACTTAGCCTCATTATTTACTTGCCCTTGCCTGATGTTACTGCTCTAAGCATGGGGATCGGAGGTTTGGCCGAGCTTGGTCATAGGAGACCAACCTAAATATAATTTGAGTGGATTTACACAGTACTGATGTTGGGATGGTCCAGCCTGCTTTTTATGTAGCACATTTCTCAAACCATCTGCCAGAAGAATGCATCTGTTTCTGTTGCATTTGTGATGAGTGGTTTCCTCTAACTCAGTGCTTCCCACTAGGTAGATTATCCTATCTGATCTTCGGCCTTGATGGTCTATTTCTTTTAATCAGTTTTTAACCTGGACATCTATCTACCTGATTTGACTACATCTGTAAATTAGTGTATCATATTATGTATTAAATGCCGGTGTGCCTTTTTTAGGGGAAAATCATCAAAATTTTAAGTGCAGTGAGTTTGGCCCTGAATGGTCTCTCTTAACCATTTCATTATTTAGCTCACCACAACATTGATCTTGGCCAAAAATCACTCACCATGTCCTAACTCGAAGCACTTGTCCACCCCTGGCCAAGAGAGAGAGAGAGAGAGAGAGGGCTATTCATTCCAGAGCAAACCACACACCACATGGAGTTCAGCTAAAGGAATGACAATAAAAACAGATGTCATAAATTCAAGAACTTTTATAAATATCAAGAAAATGATTCCTGGGAGCCCTGCTAGATCTTTGGGAAAGAAGATATTTAGAAGAATCTTGTGAAGTGACAGCTATGCAGAGTTCAGAGCATGCCATAAAATGGATAGATAAAAGTGGAATATATTTATAGCACATAAGATACGTGTTGTGGCATATGCTTATGTCACAAAATAGAGGTGCTTAGAAACATCCATCAGTGAAACATTTACTTTTAGAAGGCTATGAACTAGAGAATCTCTCTAACACACTCCTTACCTTGCAGGCACATCTCCAATATGTTAATTTGTCAGCAAGCACTTTCTATGTTCCTGATTTTACTTCCAACCAGTATTTGAACTATGGCGCTGCAGTGAGTGAGGTGAGTTAGTTATTGCTTCTAATGTCTACGGTTCTTTTGTCTGCTTGTATTTTTTATGAAATTAAATCACTGTTTCCATCATTACATGAGTTGGAGCACTCAATTCCAGCTTACATGCCGAAATATTAATCTCATGATATATAGTCATGCATAACATGCTAGCAGGATACACATATAGGCCATGCATGGCAGTGATCGTACTTTTACATTGGGACTTCCCCCATATTGGAAGTGGAGACCACTATAAAGTCTAGCTACCACATCTTAATTACCAATTTTGTCTATTAACCATACTGACATGTCACATGTTAGAGGAGCTGGAGGCTTACACCGTTGCTTTGGTGCATTGCAGGTGGAGATTGATCTTCTTACAGGAGCAACCACTATTTTGCAAACGGATATCATTTATGATTGTGGACAGAGCCTTAATCCAGCTGTGGATTTGGGACAGGTTAAAACACAAATCCTATTTGTAGCTATACTCCCATTTTAAGTCTTTATGCTCCCTCCCACCCACACCACTGCCCCCCCCCCCCCCCACGTGGGGCAAAATCATTCATTTAGGTGGCAAGAACAATTCTGATGAGCCATCAAAAGTTTGAAGGAATGGCCAGGATCATAGGACTATAAGGACCTGTTTTATTATTTGTCCCAACTCCCAACCACCATGGCAATAATGTTATTAAACATCTCACATTGAATAACCTGTGCAGATTGAAGGTGCTTTTGTTCAAGGAATAGGATTTTTCATGCTAGAAGAGAACCTTACGAATTCAGATGGATTGGTGGTGTCAGAAGGCACATGGACTTACAAGATTCCAACCATTGACACAATCCCCAAACGGCTCAATGTTGAGATACTGAACAGTGAACATCATGAAAAGCGTGTTCTTTCCTCCAAAGGTAGCTTCTCTAATCTCCACTTCAGTTTTGTGTAGGAAAGATAAGGTAACTGTTTCTTGTAAATGATCTATTAATGATCTGGAATCTGGTGGCACATTGCCACGGTCAATACCTGGACCTCCCTTCATTGGATCCCACTGATGATCATGCTCCATAGATCAGCTAGGTCGGATTGGATGGATAAAATCATCTCACACCAATCTCATTTCGGACAAAGGCCTTACATATGAGACCCCCCCCCCCCACCACTTTCTGTCTGATTGTCCTATTCTATCCTAATCTATGGGGGGAAGGGGAGGTGTGAACCAGGAGGCCTGAACCCAAGACCTCCTGGTAGCAATGGTCACCCTATATGAGGTTTAGTTATTGGCAAATTTGATTTTGATCAGAACATGCACTATGGCACTGCTATCTACTCTCTCTTTACATCAACTTGCCTCTTGTATGAAAAACATGGCATAAGTTCAGACAAAGAAATGGTTAGCATTAATTAGTTCAGTAATACCTAGTAACTGTTGTTTGGTTATGCTTTGTGGGGTGAATTCACTTCGCATGCAGCTTCTGGGGAGCCACCGTTGCTTCTGGCAGTCTCAGTTCACTGTGCAATAAGAGCAGCCATCATAGAAGCCAGGAAGCAGCTTCTTTCTTGGAAGGGATCAGATGGGTCTTGTTCATCATTCCAATTGAAGGTCCCTGCAACTATGCCTGTTATCAAGGAGCTCTGTGGGCTTGACAATGTGGAGAGTTACTTGCAAAGCTTACTTTCTCATCAATAGAACTTCTATTTTTCCTTTTTTCCAACCTTTTTTTTTATCTATGGTACTCAGTGTATTTGGAGACCAAAAGACCTAGCTGAATAATGCGCATAAAGAATGTCATTGGGAGATAATTAACATTTAAACTTTTTTTTTTTAACTAGAACATCTCAATTCTTCTGTCCCCAAGGATTTAGTTCTCGGGTATTGGATCAGTATCAGCATATCGATACGATACTGATACCTATAGAGGTGTCATTCAAGACTTCAATTGAAACCCAAAAGCAAATTCCTCTCTAGTTTTGTTGACTCTGCTTATACCATTGAGGCATTGAGACTTCACATTTGAAAGAAGTCACTATTAGCAATCTTCACATTAGAGGTGAATGTTTCTGTGTTTGTGGATAGTACATTTCCAAAATGGTTTTAGAATAAGGTTGGTATCAATACAAATTGGAAGCGGATATACCGGTTCAATCTCTTGAACCATCATGTGGATCTTTATAATAAAGGTAAAATGATTTTTTCTGTTTAAAAAACTAACACCTTTCTCACGGTACTAAATTAGATGAGTTTAGTTATAATAAACGAAATACGAGAAGGATGGATATAATAAGGGCAAATACGAGAGGACTGAGAGAATTTGTTAAGACTGAGGCCTTAAAGATGGGCGTTCTGTCTATCTGGTTCAGCTAAAACCAAAAAGAATCCCACCTGACTGAAACCGCCAAAATTTAGAAGGCCTGCGAGTACACCACGTAAGTCAAAGGTTTTTTGCACAGAAAATCGGGTCACTGTTTCAAAATTTGAAATCAGATCTTATGAATCGGCTGATTCAGATGAAAATCGGCCATGATCGGTCTTGATTCTTAATGTTCCGATGACACTGATTCTAAGGTTTTTGAGACCAAGTCACTGGGTTTCAAGGTTTTAAAACTTGGAAAGGGTCATGAGATCAGTCAATGCCAATATCATTTTGAGACTAATCTGGATTGTCTTAGATCGGATAATATCACGCACAGATCACTTTTTTTTTTTTTAATCAGTTTTTATAATGAGGATAGGAAAGGTTGCAAACTTACAATCCTGTCAAGGTCAATACCATTTTGATCCAGCTGATACTGAGTTTTAGAACCATGCTATGTTTTTAGGCCTGAGGGATTGGCTCTAGGTTTTTAGAACCATCCGATGGTTCCCAGCCATCGGATGCGTGTTGGGCGCACTGCCATGCTGGAGAGATCTGTTCCCATTTATATCACATGTGAAGGTGAATTTGACTCTCCCAACCATGTGAACAGATGGGGTATGGTTTGGATAGCAAGGCCTTCATGAGTTTGCCTTTTGGGATCATTTTGGATTCTCTTTGTGGACCTTGATGTAATATTAAGATTGCTCCATTTTGACTTAATAGTGATCATGTATTCGAATTAGAAAACAGGTTCTAATTAAGGCATAAAGAAGTTGAGAAAGTAGTTTATTAAGATTGAGATGCAAAGGAGCAATCTTGGGGTGATACAGATTTAGGACATAAAGAACTGATGAAAGGAAGGAAAAGGGATCGATGTCAAGGCATAGAACTTATTTTCGTTATGATCATTAAAAAAAAAAAAAAATTGAAGTTTTAGAGCAATGCTGAAGATGGCAAATGTTGAATGCAGGTGAACATACTTCATTTTATATCGAGAGAGAGAGAGAGAGAGAGATGGTATTTTAAGGGGCTCCAATTCTATGTATTTTCATTTAACTTTGAGAAATTGAAGAAAGAATTCTTTGAAAGATTAGGTTTAGCTCTGGTTGGTCACCCCTTCTAGACCAGCAATTTATATCCTTCAAATCAAAGGCATTAGAATTGTTGTAAAAGAAAAAGGTCATTGGACTAGTTCATCTGTTGGGTAAATTGGTATATAACCCAATAAGGTTGAGAGAACCTTCAGCTATTTGGAGTTCGGAGTTTGGAACCAAGTCAAGGCCTCATTTTTCTAAAATTCAAAGGTAACTCAGATCATTATTAGGTATCATTGTTTTTATGACGGAGTTTTCTTGTGCCCATGAATGAATGAATTCATCGCAAGGCTTGAGATGCTTGCACAGAGTATTAGAAGGGTATTTGAGAAGATACTAAAACCCTATAGGGATTTGTGAACCCTCTTCCTAGAAAACTTTGTCCATGCTTTCAGTTGAAACCTATTTACATTCAATTTCATTTGGATTCCTCCACTTAAGCAACCCCCATTTCCCCCCCCCCCAAAATCCAATCCAGTCCAATCCAATTCAACTCAACCCAACCCAACTCAATCACTCTTTAACTTCACTGGATAATTAGATAAATGAGGACCACACGGTTAGCAAAAGCGCATTTAAAATAGACATGTTTTCATTTTTATCGTTTAAAACACATTTTGTTGTATGCAAAAAAGGGGGAAAAAATGACATACAGCAAGCATTCCCAACCTAAACACATTCCCCTTTTTTTATTCTGTTTATTTAAAATTTACACATTTAAACCCTTTACTATTCATTTTCTGTTTAGTCTGTTCTCTACTTTTTGCCCGTTTATTTAATCATATCGTTTGAAAATTTTTATTGTTATCATTTCCATTTTTGCTAACTATGGTGGGACGGGGGGGGGGGGTTCAATTAATTACTTCCTTAATCAAGGAGATGAAAGTAATTTTCTTGTTTAACGTCTAAAACGTATGAACTTTAAAGTTTAAACAGACAAGGTTAAGTAGGACAAATGTCATTTTTCTATTTCAGTCGACCGTTGGGGATGAATGCCTGTTGTGTCATTACACTACACCCAATCTTTTAAATGTTCTCAACCGTAAGAGACCAGAGCCACATTCCTCAGATTAATACGTTAACCAGGTAGGTGGGGAAGGTTCATGAAGTGGGCTCCTAATTTCCCATCTCCCAATCCCACTACCCCTATATTTAGTGAGAAGCGTTAGCTCAAATGCCTAAATGTGTGAACATGTCCCCGTAAATTTTTGAACATTAAGCGACGTGGAATCTTTTGCAGTTCAGGTTGTGTAGACCAAAAGAGAGTTAGAGACTCAGAGAGGTTAGGTTCTACCCAAAGTTGGGTTCTCCTTGATTTAAGATTTCTAGTTTCCTCTGTTTTTATCACCTTCTTATCTTATTTGTAGTTCCTAATCTCACTCTCTCCTCAGACAATCCTTTCGGTTCATGAAGCTAGATCTGTAAGCTTTTCTTTCTTGTTGGTTCTATTTTTCTGTTATTTCATCTATTTCTCTCTCTTTTTTCTTTTCCCACCACAACCAACTTTTGGATTTCTTGTTGCTCTTAGCAATTTACATGTGGGTTCTTTGAGTTTCCCCCAAACACCGGCCCTCTTTCACTTTCTTTTTGGCTGATTTTGGTATCTGGTTCTATGTTCTTAGATTTTTTTAAGGTTCTAGTTTTCGGCAATGTGTTCCATTGTGATTTTCTGATTTTTTTTCTTATTTGTCTTTTCTTTTTCATTCAAGGGTTTTAGATCTCAGTTTTACTTGTAGAATTCATGCTGCATTGACCTACATTTCATTCTCAAAATTTCTTTGGTGGGTTTTATTTTTCTGCAGTTTCAAGCTCATAAGTTTCCCCTTTTTTTCTATTGTAAAAGTTTATTTTGGGGGCTATTGTACCATTCCTTTACTTTGAGCTTGCTAATCAGTTTTCTTTAACTTTCACTCTCAGGATCAGAGGCATTGGTAAGAGTTGAACGCAAGCATGAAGATGTCTAGAATTTCACTCCCCCTCCTGGGCCTTTTGTATTTGTGTTGTTGGGCAGCCATTGCAGAAGCTCAAGGGTACAAGGACCCTAAGATGTCAGTGGGTGCTCGGGTCAAAGATTTGATAAATCAGATGACTCTCGCAGAGAAGATCGGTCAGATGGTCCAAATCGATCGGGTTAATGTTACATCTGATATTATGAAGAATTATTTTATTGGTAAGGATTGCTGAGCCTCATTGTTAAACAAGATTTGGAAGAATTTCTATTTAAAATTGGACTAAACTCTGAAAATATGTTCGGTAGGGAGTTTATTGAGTGCTGGAGGAAGCGTTCCTGCTCCAAAGGCTTCCCCTGAGACATGGGTAGCCATGGTGAATGAGTTCCAGAAGGGTTCCCTTGCTTCTCGTCTTGGAATTCCATTTATATATGGAATTGATGCTGTTCATGGCCACAATAATGTGTACAAAGCCACAATATTCCCTCACAATGTAGGGCTTGGAGTAACCAGGCAAGCACCTTTACCGATACATTCTGTTATGTTTCTTCTTCTTCTTTTTAAAGGATAACAATAAAACTATAAACGGTAAGATAGCTCCATTGTGACCTAGTGGTCATGGGTTTGCGTCAAGAAACAGCCTCTTCATGAAGCAAGGTGGGAACGCCCCCCCCCTTCTCAACAATAAGACTATAACCAAAAGTTGGGGTGAGAGAGGCTCAAAAAAAAAAAAAAATTCTAATTTTCATACGATTGCTCAAGATTGAATGCAATATTTAGGTACTTGATTAGTTGATCTCTATCATGTTGAGATGCAATTTTTTCAGCTTATATCAATTGGTAGGGACATTTGGCTTGATTAGACACTGGTTATGACTGAAATTTTGAGTTATTAGTACTATACTAATCCATGGTTTATTGATATTCTTCAGTCATTAACTTCATCACCACCTTTTACCCCCTTTTTTGGTCTACCAGGGATCCTAATCTTGTGAAAAGAATAGGTGCTGCAACTGCGCTTGAAGTTAGAGCTACCGGAATTCAATACGCTTTTGCCCCATGCATTGCGGTAGTATAACAGACCTTACAACTAATCATTGTGAATGTTTGATAAGTTATGTTGTACTCTGGATTTGTTTAAAGGTCTATTCTTTTTCCAATTCCATTTCTTTCATCCCTGTATTGATGCAGGTCTGCAGAGATCCCAGATGGGGCAGGTGTTATGAGAGCTACAGTGAGGACCACAAGATTGTCCAAATGATGACAGAAATCATACCAGGGCTACAGGGAGATCTTCCAAACAATACTCGAAAGGGTGTCCCTTACCTTAATGGAAAGTAAGATATTTATTATCAGTATCTGTTTCCCTTGGTCTCATTTCTTCTTGGTTTTGTATTTTCTGCAGGCATTGCCATAAGTAGGCAGTCAATTTTCTATTACATGTCCAACAGCCCTTATTGTTTGTTCCATCAAATTCATCTCTAATTTTGATGATTAGGGATAAGGTTGCAACTTGTGCTAAGCACTATGTAGGTGATGGTGGAACAGTTAATGGCATCAATGAGAATAATACCATTGTCAACAAGAACAATTTGTACAGCATCCATATGCCTGCGTACCTTGATTCAATCAGCAAAGGTGTCTCAACAGTTATGGCCTCTTATTCGAGTTTGGATGGAGTGAAGATGCATGCAAATGGTGCTATGATCAATGGATACCTCAAGGGCAAGCTCCATTTCAAGGTAAAGACCATTTTAAGCAATTGCATATGACAAATATTTCTTGAACTGGAAAGGGGCATTGGTAAGTGACTAACAGAGTAATGTGTCATCTAAATTTCAGGGTTTTGTCATCTCAGATTGGCAGGGTATTGACAAGCTCACTGATCCACCCCACTCAAATTATACCTATTCCATTCAAACTGCAGTTAATGCAGGTGTTGACATGGTACACAACTATGATATAACCCTTGGCATGGAAAATTTCTGTCATACGTCTTTCAAAAAATAATTTTATCTGTTATTGTTTGTATTGCCAGATGCTCTTCACTTCAATTTTTTAGAATTTATGTATTAAATTTATGAGGTATTATGCACTTAAGAATATGTTGGCCTCTGGAATCAACTGCATTTGTTATGTTCTAAGGAGTGTGAGTGCTACAATGATACATTCTCGATTCTGATATTGCAAATTTCTTTGGACACAGCAATTTTAGATTTCCTTCTCCATTTTTCTTTTCTTTCCCCTGACTTCTACATCACATAAATCGACAGTTAATATTTCAACTAGAAGCTTCTTTGGATGAAAAACAATATATCTCAATGATAGAAGATACATGATATGACCCCTCTTTCTATGACCCATTCAACACTTTATTAATATATTATTCAAGAATTAAGAAATTTGCCAAGTCCACTGATCCTCTTGGCTACTGAGGTTAGGTTAGTTGCTACTCCTCCATATTATCTCAGGTTCAAACACCCATATATTACATTGTTCCTCATCACCCAAATAACTCATAGCTTCTAATTTGTCTGTAGTTGACAAGTCTGCATCTGTAGGATAGTCCTCAAATTAAATCAATCTCTCCAGAAGATTGTGATACAGCCCATTAATTTAAAATTCAGAGTTGAAACATGCTTGTTATGTTGGGCCTTTGATATAGGGAAATGGTAAAACAAGATTTGTGCAGCCAATCACAATTAGTTAGATAAAGCTTGTTTAAATTGAGCTGAACTCGCTGTATCCATTAAGTTCAATGCTAATGCAAAAATTCTAAATTCCAAGGATATGTCCATTAAGTTCAATGCTAATGCAAAAATTATAAATTCCAAGGATATGATGTTGATTTTTCTGATGTTGTGCAGGTTATGGTTCCCTATGATTATGCTGAATTTATTAATGGTCTGACCGATTTGGTCAATAAGAATGCTGTCCCCATGGGCCGTATAGATGATGCTGTAAAGAGGATATTGCGCGTCAAGTTCTCAATTGGTCTCTTTGAGAACCCTTTAGCTGATAACAGTTTTGCCGCCAAGGTTGGATGCAAGGTTAGCTACTTCAACTCTCAGATCAGTATTAAACTTATATGTTCACCCTGTGCTAGTTAGTGCTACTGAATTGCACTTCTCTGCACTCACCCATCAAGCATCAGGTTATGTTCATATTAAGCAACACTCACTCTTCTTGCTGGAAGTCATGTTTCTGACATTGTGTGGTATTGATTCACTAAGTTTGACCAAAATGTCCTTTTTTATCTTCAACAGGAACACAGAGAATTGGCAAGGGAAGCTGTCAGGAAATCGCTGGTTCTGTTGAAGAATGGCAAGACAGCTTCCGATCCACCAGTGCTGCCTCTTCCAAAGCAGGCACCAAAGATCCTTGTCGCTGGTACCCATGCTGACAACCTGGGCTACCAATGCGGTGGATGGACAATTGAGTGGCAAGGACTCAGTGGAAATGACCTCACTGAAGGTATAATCCCATTCACTATATATCCTTTCTCTCTGAACTCTTAATTTCCAACTGTTGCTTGTTTAAGTGAGGGTTTCTTACACTAGTCTGTTGAAAATTATTTATCTGGTTGATAACAAGTAATTAGCAAATCCCATAAACAGGAACTACCATCCTCAAAGCCATCAAAGACACTGTCGATCCAAGCACCCAAGTCATCTTCAACGAGAACCCTGACACCAACTTTGTGAAGTCCAATAATTTCTCCTATGCCATTGTTGTAGTAGGGGAACCTCCCTATGCAGAGACAAAGGGTGATAGCCAGAATCTCACAATCCCTGACCCGGGCCCAAGCACAATCACTAACATATGTGGGACTGTCAAGTGTATCGTCATCGTCATCTCCGGTCGTCCAGTTGTTATCGAACCATATGTAGCCTCAATGGATGCTCTTGTGGCTGCATGGCTCCCAGGTAGTGAAGGCCAAGGTGTGGCTGATGTTCTCTTCGGTGACTATGGTTTCACTGGCAAGCTTGCTAGAACTTGGTTCAAGAGTGTTGATCAACTTCCAATGAATGTTGGCGATGCACATTATGACCCACTCTTCCCATTTGGGTTCGGATTAGAGACTAAGCCAACAAAGTCAAGCTAGAGATCGATCTGTGAAGCTCTTGATCAGTAGTTGGAAAATTTTTGTTACCAACTCATCATTCAGCTTTTGTATTCAAGGAACCTGATGTTACAGAGTTTCTCTGTTAATGGCTTATTTTGGGTTCCATTGTTTATGTGATTTTGCACACCATAGTGATTTCAAATTCACTGTTCATTTCGTCATACATGGAATGAAGTATTCTTTGTATGGACATGCACCACCATATAACTTGTCATGTTTACTTGGTATGTGGCAATACAGGCCAAGTAAGAGAATGTAAGAGCTGACGTGGCCTACATTGCTACATCAACATCCGAGTGGAACCAGGATCCTCTGTGTAGCCTGGCTCGTCTGTAGCGCATTCATGTCTTGGGCTGTGTGTCTAAAGGTTCCCAGTCCTTGGATCTGCGTTACCTTGTAGCACACGCTACAGACTAGCCGGATCAAGTTATAAACCACCTTGAAAGGAGGTGGGGAGGATGTTTGTGAAAGATTTCTCTTCTTTTATATTGAGAATGAGAAAGGAGAGTTGTTGAGAACATAATATTCTAATCTGATGAGATTTGAACGATTTGGGCTGGGAAACTGTGGGCCCAACGGCCCATCAGGTTTTAAGGTCATGCTCGAACACAACCCATTTTATTAAAAATGGAGCCTCATGCCCATTTTGTTCACATGGGAGAAAGTGAAACATCCCCCCAACCCCAGCCACCCCACCCCACACCACTCCACTTTGGGGATTCCTTCCCACTAAGTGTGTCAATTGACTGGTTCGGTTTGGTTTTTGGTTGGTTTGAATCAGTTTTGGTATGTTATATGGTTAATCCGAAACCAAAATATTAAGGAAGTTTTTAATTTCGGTTCAGGTTTTCTATTATCGTTTGTAATCGGGCTATTATCTCATTCGGTCTGATCTGGTTTCAGGTTACATAAGGAATTAATGGAAAATTCCTGATTTTTTTATTGGTTTTTGGTTTCTGTTCGGGTTACTATTGGTCTGGTTTCTTTTTTATCGGGTTCGATCTGGTTTCAGTTTCAGCTGGTGCATCTGGTCTGTCCAGTTTGATTTTGATTTCTTCCTGTACCATAAAGTCCTAACCCAAAACCAAACTGACCTAGTTCGTGCTGAACTTTGACACCCTTACTTCGCAAATCCTTTCCACAATCTGACCAGTGAACCCACATACACTCTCTCTTCTCACACCAACGAAACTCGTTTATGAGTGTCTGTTGATGTGTTGCCCCGCAATAGTGTCATGGAAAACCTCTGGCAACCCTGGCTCTACTTCCCTAAGGGTATAGACATAGCGAATACTGATGGTAGCATTCTTTTTTCTAATAATTTTTTTATCATTCTTTCACAAGGACCCGTAGGCCATTAGGATGACGACCCACCCGAGCGGCCAAGGTGATCTATGACAAACCTTTTTTTGCTACTGATCTACAATCACTCTCTCCCAGTGTTGAGGCTTATCCGTTGCTTGTTTGCTCATGGAGTTTCTTCTTTTCTTCGTTCCCAAATTTGCTGGGTTAAAGCAGATGGTAAGACTTGCAACACCGGATACAAGGAATTGGGATCTCTCTCAGCCTAGGACCTGCTTCGACTAGACAAATACAAACCACTAGAACAAACTAATGTCTATAATGCTTAATACATCATTGGATGGTGGCTCACTTAATACATCTTTAAACATGAGATCACTTAGTGAATCATGACTACTTGGATCTGACATGGGATGGATCTCCGATAAGATTGAAACATATACTTTTTTTTCTTTTTTTTGGCAACAAAACATATACTACCACATCAGATCTTTTCATATATAAAGGAAGGTTTCATCCCATTTAGTGATTAGATTGGTCTCACCTTTTTATTTTATTCTCAGAGCCCTTCATGAATTCATGTTAGCAAAACTTTCTTGACCTAATTCTCTGGTAGGCATGGATTTAGGAGATGGTATCAGATCAGATCGGATCGGATCGATGGGTATTGGCCGGTTTTACCTTGTTCTTTTTTTTTTTTTTTTTTAAGTACTAATTTTTTACTATTTTATATACCCTTAATATGATAAGGATCATCGATCTAGATTGGTCAAGAATTAGGGATTGATCTCAGCCGATACCAATCCGATATGATCGATAAAATACCAATACTTGAAACCATGCTGGTAGGAGGGTAAGACTCCTCTTTCTAATAATTAATTAATTATATTTCATTAAGAATAAGAACCTTTTCTTTCCTACCAACCAAAGACAGGTGAACATTTTACCAAAAAAACAAAAATCCAAGTTGAAGCAAATCAAGCCAAAGTCAATGCATGCAAATCTAGAAAAATTAGCTCACGCAACAACTCGAGATAGAGAAAGAAGAATGAAAAGAAAGACTCATGGTCGGTTTCTAAACATGTTTTCCTTCATTTTCATTTTCATTTTCAACATGAGAATTGATTTTTTATTTAATTTTTTTTTTTTTTGGTGTTGTATGTGTTTCATTAAACTTAGCAGCCAATTAAGACTATGTATCTAAAGTGTCCTTAATATTCTAGTTTTTTTTTTTAATGAAAGTTTTAAGATTTTTTTTAATTGAAAATAGAAGAAAGAAACATAAAATTTAATTATGGGGCCCCTTATTTTACGGTTAAAACTATTGAATAAGCTAAATTAAGTAAATGATTTTACCGTCATTATGTCTGGTGAAGTTTTACGCTTCATTATTTGTCAATGACAATATAAGTAGATGAAATGACTAAAATTATAAAAGATGTCATTTCATATTTTATATTCATCTCCATTTGATGTCATTTTAATCATTTCACTAAAAAATTGAATAAGAATATGATCAATTTTCTTGTTTAGTTTAGACTTAAATTTGGCCACTGAGATGCATATGTCGTTTTCCATCATATGGACTAACCCATGTACTATCAAGTGACAAATAATAAAAGTAATATTTTATTAAAACTATTAGTCTTAAAAAAAACCTGTGAGTAAAATATTAATTTATTTTCTTTTACTTTCAAAACTTATATAATTTTAATTTACAACTCAAGATGCAAAGTGAATCGGTTGACAAAAAGCCTTCTCCAATTCAATCAAGAGGTCTGCATCCAAGAAATGATACTATTGATCACAACTCTAGAGATTTAAGAATATTCGGATTTTGTAAGTGAAGACACATCCACATCTTGAATAAGAAGTGGATGAATTGACTTATCAATCATTTTAACGTTTACTTAAGAGCTACAAGATATAGCCATCTATGGTGGTCCAGTGTAAATAATTTAATATCTAAAAAATCATTTAAAATGTACACATTGAAAGGAAAAAAAATTATTTATTTTTAATGAAAACTTATAATAAAGAAAGATAGATATGAGATGGCTAACCAAAGGGAATATCTCAATATATATAGAAACAAACACAACCATTAAAAGGGGATACAACAAAATGGAAGATGAGAGATGGGAGGGGGAAAGGTAGAAAAAGGAGCTAGAGAAAGAAACAACTATCAAAAAGAGGACACACCAAAACCAAAGGTGACAGAAAGAAACAAAATATAAAAGATGACACATCGAAAGCTACAGGTGAATGAAAAAGAGATCTTAAGAAAAGTAAGATATTTTTTTTCGAAGTGAAATATAATTAGGAAAAAATGTTTATTGTGTGAAAGGTGTAGTTGCTGCATCTAGAGACATATGAGGGGCGAAATGATTGACCCATCTCCATGAAATAAAAAAATGATGTATCTGTAGAAACTCCCTTGTGTTCTCCCATTGGTTCTTGTGCATGAGCCAGTATTGCATTCCCCCACAAAAAAACTTTGTCCCTATAATTAGTCTTTACTAGATATGATAACTCATATGTGTTGCCGCCCCTTTTCTATAATGCTTTGGTCTCTTGCATTTTATTCACAAAACCCTAGTTAGCAAAACTTTTTGACCCAATCACTTTTTTTAGGTAAAATTCTTGACCAAATCACTGATGGGGTTTAGATTTTAGACTGGCACATACCGTAAGATATGCCATGCTCAAAAGAAAAAGATATCCCATGATCCATTCGCAATTGGCAGTCAACTATCCAAATTAGATTATGTCTGGAGTATTAACTATTAAGTACTCTTTTAATTAATTAATTATATTTCATAATAAAATATAAACTTTTCTTTCCAGCAGAAGATGGGCCAAGATGTCATAATTTAAGCCAAATCAATGAAAAATATTTCCTTGATTAGCTCACGCAACGACTGGAGAAAGAGAAAAGAATAATAAAAGAAAATAACACCAAGAGATTCGGTGGTTGGTCTCTCAAGTCTAATCATAAAAATATATATTTTTTTTTCCATCAAAAGTAAAAGAAAGGACCATAGGATTTTACCCTAGAGTCCATTTTTCATGCCCAAAAACTATAGAATAAAATAAAAGAAGTGAAGAAAAAAAGGCTCGTTGTGTCTATCACTCTCTTGCCCTCTTTTGAAATGATCCCTTATCCATTTTGTATGATATCTATTCTATCCCGTGCCCTATTGGTGTCATGCGTTAGTTTTAGTTTAGTACACGTTGGTGGTATGTTTTCCCTTTTTTTGCCTTCTCAAGGTAAGAGCTCAATCCTATTAACCCTCTTATGTAAATAAAATATGCTTCTTCTTCATATTACTTCACCACTTCATCTTATACTTTTTTACTCATAGATCTTTTATTTATATATATATATTATGGGTCTATGTGTGCAAGGGAAGGAGGACTAATATTCATATATGTCGTGAGTTGTCCAGATTGTTAGGACGAATTGGGAATTATGTGGATAGATGTAAGATCCTAGGCTTAATTCTCCGTCTGTATATCTTCGATTTAAGTGAAAACCATAACGATGAATTATTGTGTTAATCTTCCCAGGATTAGTCTTATTTATTAAGAAACAAGTGGAGAGGGATCAAGAGTGCAATGCCACCACAAACCTCATATGTGAGGTGAGATGCATCCAAGAAATGATGCTATTGAAAAGGTCTCAATAAAACACGGACCCCCTTGTAAGGTAAGAGCACATGTACATCTTGAGCAACAAGTTGATGCATCTGACTTATCAGCTTCTATGTGACGTAGACGACCATTTTTCTAACGTTTCTTAATCGTTTGTAGGTATAAGCCATGTTTGGTGGTCATTTTGCCAGCACAGGATCAATGAGAGTGCACAACCAGGTTTGTAAATCAGACAAACAAACAGTGGGCGGTGTGGCGAAGGGCCACATAACTGGGTAGCTTGTCTCGTCTTTGACTATAATCTATCTAATATCTAAAAGAACTGACCTTAGTCGTGTGCCCTTTTGTCAGCGTTGTGTCTATTGAAAGGGTGTACATAAGCATTAATAGGGGATGGGTATCTTGGGTTTCACCGGCGGTGGGGTATCATTTCATTGCCCACTATGTTTAATTAGGTGTTGGAGTTGTGCACCCAACCACCCATTGTGTATTCATTTTCCCTAACTAAAACAACGAACAATGTTTTCTATGGGGCGAGTGTGCAACCTCCGCCACAATTATCTCTCTCTCCTCCCTCATGTGAAATGACATGTATGGGCAAGGAAGAGAGACTTTAGGGGCTCTGGTAGAGATTGCACTCCTTCATAGAAAAAATTTTTTGCTAAAACAATTCAAATATAATGTAGTTACAAAGATGAAGATGTTGAGATGGATGTATGAAAAAACTAAGAGAGAATATAAGGATTGACTAAGTTAGAGATGATCTAGGAGTAGCCTGATTCAAGACAAGCTCTAAGAATTTCGTTTAAGAAGGTATGGACATATCCAACAAAAATTTGAGTATACCTTAACGAGAAGGAGTGACCGTATGCAAATGAAATAAGCAAAAAGAGGTAGAGGTAGGTCTAAAATGACCATAGAGAATATTGTAAAAAAATACATGTAAATGCTACGTATTAACCACAATTTAACCACAAGCAGAGTTGTCTGAAGGGCACACTTCCATGTTTCCGATTGATTGTAGGTGTGATGTTCATGTGGTACTTCTTTTTTTACTAATTTTATTGTTTGTTGTTGTTGTGATATGCTTTTGTGGTACCTTTTTCATTTTTTTTTTGGTGGATCAATATAACTTGAAAAAAAGACTAATTTTATTGTTTGTCGTTGTTGTTGTTGTGAGATGCTTTTGTGGTACCATTATTTTTTTTTTTTAATTGTGGATCTTTGTAATCAACCCCATTTAATTGAAAAATACTAAGTTTATTATAGTTTGTTGTTTACCAAAAATAAAAATTGTATATCAAGTTACGTGGCCCTTGTATAAGTACATAGACTTCAAGACGGATAAGAATTTTTTGTATTTTACATGGATCCGTGCATAATTTTATCACTTCTATATTTAAGTGCAAATGCGACAAAGTTTGACATCAATCGTTTTCCCAAAATAAATAATGCCATAAAAGATATTTCTTCTTTTCCCCTTGAATTTCACTGATTTTAGATGAAAATTAAAATTCAAAAGTAGAAAAGGATATTCTACCAAAAAATAGGTAGAAAAGGATATATATATATATATATATATATGCTGAGACAAAATTTGATCACTTAACGTTTGCCAACTCCCCTCGCACATCAAAATCATTCACATCTTACATTCGATTTTTATTTTAAAAAAGCAAAATTTGGTACACTTTCTAAAAGTGTCAATTTAGGGATGAGCTTGGGAGAATATTTCTTGTAAAACTTATCCAATAAAAAAAGAATGTTAGACTCAACATGGGAAGGAAAGTCAAACTTTTCATTCCTAAAATCTTTGCTTGGAAAGGCAACCAAACACAACATTAGGAAACGAATCAATTATTATTATTGGGAGAATCCTCCACTTGTAATGTTGCCCTTTTTTAAAGAATCACGTGTCACCATTTATTGACTGTGGGTTTAATGTTTTTAATCAAGGCATGTGTGAATCTGATTAGAGTGGGAACCATGTGAGACCATGGATCTAAGGGGTTAGGCTGGCATATTTTTGTCTATTATGAACTTCGCTGGCCCTAATCTGATTAATTATTATGATAAGATAATCAAATTGGTTGTCTCTAATTGTCAAACAGTTACTCAGTTTAATGCTAATCATTATTGACATTTATCTCAAATCTTTTCTTTTTTTTCTTATCTTCTTTAATTTTTATCACAAATTTATGATGTTGGATAGAATGTGAATCAGGTTTTTGTCCGAGAACCATTCTCGTACAATCTAATCCATACACATGGAATTCATTACAGGGGTTTTATTTCTATTTATTCCATGTGTGTGGATCAAGATCATAAGAGAACCTAATTCGCTCTTTATTGGATAATCATTATTATTATGTGTCTATCACAATCATATCATATTACAAGAGAAATTGAAGGGAAGTGAAAGTTTCAAATCTAATAAAACAACTTTGGTAGTCATGATCCCACATGGATTGATTCCAATCAATAAGGAATTATTATTCCATATTGATACTATATTTTCTTTCTGATTGATGATAATAACCACAATGTAGATAATTTATGCAGCTTCAAGATCTCTAGATCAACGTAACTCAAAAAGAGAATAGCATATTCCTTCGTATTTCATATGGGTTTTCCAATTATAGGAATTGCTTTCATAAGTGATATAGGACTACTCAATGTAGCTGTTTTACAACTAATCTCTCATGGATTTATTGATGCTACACTTTTTTTCTTGGTAGGACTAAGTTACAATAGAATACGTCTGATTCCAAAGCATTGTACATTTGGTTATTAAAGTTTACTTTACATCTAAATCGCTTAGATTTGAAAAGTAAAATAAAAATATCATTACTAAATATGATAAAAAAAAACTATTAAAAAAAAAAAGATATGAAATTTAAGTAGTTATACCAACATGTTATTATAATACCTTACTATCAAAGTTTGAATTTTTTTTGCTAACGACGGGTATCCTGGGCTTTGGCTTGACTAGTCCCATATGTCCATTTTGACCTTATAACTGTATGGATCGGGTCATACCAAGGAGTTTAATGAGAATCATTCAACTTTCAATGAAAGCAATGAAGAGCACTTAACAGTAAACACCTCCATGTGAGTGGCCCAAGATGTGCCTAGGGCCCTAATGGGAGTTAAATTTTTGGGTAATTTATAGCGCCACCCCCTAGAGAATGTCAATCTTATAAGAACACCCCATCTCTTTCATTAAATTAGACTCATACCCCCTACCGTCAGTCTCTGTTAAGTGATGCTATGAAATGACATTTTAGCCCTTATGAGTAAAACACCATTATCTTATTATCTCAAAAATACCCCTCTTCTTGTATCCTTCTCTCCCTACCTGCAACTTGTGATTCCGACGAGTTCTAGCCGAGTTTGTTGCGACTTCTTCGGATTCGAAACTGACCTAGTCTCATCAATCTTTGCGACCACAATGGCTGCCATCTTCCTAATGGAACTGGAATGGTCGAGGCTCTTCCTTCGCGACGAGGAGTAATCAGAGTAATAGTCCCGAGTTTGCGCCGATCCACCAGGGGTGGTGTCATCCTCATTGGCGGTGGAACTTTTGGGCTGCTCCTCCACGGGGATCATATTATCATACCTTCGAACAGGGGCGGCGCCAGGGCATCTTCTACCACTGGAAGCATCATAAGAAGCCGTGGGAGGGTCCTGTTGCTGATGAGATAACCCCCAGATCAAAAAATCATTATAGTACATCTGGAAGTGGTAGTCCTTAGTGACTAGATTTCGGAACTGAGCTACCTTTTCCTTAGCATTTTTTTTTGAAAACAACATCAGAGTCTTTGTCACCTAGGAACTCAAGCTTGTAGGGAGCACTGACTAAACGATTTTCGTTCAAGACTTCACCAAGAGCTTCTTTCTTCTCGATCACATGAGCTGCAATTGAGATCCAATCAATAACGAACTTCCATAACGTCATTAAAAAATCCAAAAAAGCTAACACGTGAGTTACAAGAAACTCACCTGGTGAACAGAATGGAAAAATACCGATAAGTTTCACTGAAACTAGAAACTGAATCAACAGAATCAGCACACGATCAGAACCAAGAATAAATTGTTATTTAAATCCACGAATTCGTTGCAAGACATCAAATCTAATTGAAAATAACCCCATTATGTTTCCTCAATTTCTAAAACCCAAAATGAAAACAGAGACATATATAGTAAGAATCAACCAACGCACAATCAAAGCACTAAACAAGAGCGAACTTGAAGAAGAATCTAAGTCTCTTTTCACCAAAAACCCATTTAAACAATCTAGATCCAAAAATCTACACACCTCAAATAAATTCAACCCTTTAAATCCAGCCCAACAAAGAATTCAGACAAACAAGGAAATCAATCCAACCAAAGTATCAAAAACCCTAGAAACAAATAAGACAACACCGCCATAGTCGTCGTTGCCAGAAGGGGGTTCGTAGCCGCCGATCTGAAAAGCCCTAAGGAACGTTCTTCTTCTCCAACTCAATGAGGGTAATTTTGGTACTTCAATATTTTTAAGGGCAAAATGGTATTTTAAAAAAAAATGAACGACTGATATCGGCATTCTTGGTATATTCTGTAATAGTGACTGACGGCAGGGGGTATGAGTCTAATTTGATGAAAGAGAGGGGGTGTTCCTATAATACTGGCATTCTCCAGAGGGTGACACTGTAAATTACCTTAATTTTTTTTACTTCATTTCTTACAATTTCTTTTGAAAGCAAATGGAATCTTAAAAATGGTTACATGAACTTTAGGCGTAGGATATACTAGCACTTCTATGTCTATTTTTCTCCTCTTCACAATGATCTTGTTACTCTCCAATATATAATATCATTTTGTCACAACATATTAGTGTGCTCTTCTATACCATTTGCTCACATAACCCTCTGCCATGTTTCCTATTGAGCTATTTAGTGTAAGTTAACACCTCCATATGTTTCTCTCTCCTCTTACAATAAGTGCAAAGATGTCATTTTGTAGGAGAGAAGAGAGGATTGACAAAGGGAGGCACTAGCATAACCCCTACATCCCACTCATGAAAAATGAAATTCCACCCTTATTGATTCTTTTATTAGTACTCTCCCATTGACGCTCGCGATGTACAAGGGACACACACTGTTTTAAGGGACCTTCTCTCCCTTCCTGTCCTCCAGAGATGTTTCTTCATCAGTCTCAGAGAGAAAAAGAGAGTGTGTGAATGAATGAATGGCTTGGGCGTGTCCTACCTACTACTACTACCAGTACAGCCTCCACAACTCGTTTTCAACTCACTGACCAGATAAGTCCAAGTCTCTGCAGATCAGACGGTTCAAAAATAGTAGATCTAATCAAATGGATCAATGTTTGCCGAGAAGTCGGCAGGATTACTTTCACAGTCCCCAATACAATACCCAATGACGGATCATTTCCCTTAAATTATTTATATTGCTAAAAATAGATCAGATTCTCCATTCGTCATGTCATCATACCATGGAAATGGGATTTGAATTTCTTCTTATCACACCCATTAATTAACAAATTTTTATGGTTTAAAATTTAAATCTCACAGCCACTTGATCGTTCTTTGAAAATTAACGGATTCAATTCTTCTGTGGCGTAACACAGTAACACAGTATCTAACACGCATTTAACGGTCAAAAATATCCTAATAACCGAAGATAATTTTAGACGTTAAATGCACGCCAAACACTGAATAGCGCACAGAGGAGTCAAATCCAATATTAACTTGAACATGGAAATGTGGATCAGGTGATTGAACTTATAAATAATTCTTTACTTGGCAAAGCCGTCTCTGTCATTGCGACTGAGGAACTGAGGATTCCTCAGGAAGAGTGAGAACAGAGCAGAGACGCTTCTTTGCATCCCTCTTCCAGAGTTCCTCGACGCTGCTCTGTAAGTGAATGCTCTTTGATCTCTGCCTCTGGGTAGTTGTTTTCTACTTCATTTGCTCTTCCTCTTTATCGGTCTAAGCTTTTACCCCTGCTACTATCGATCCATTGGTGAACATTTATTCCCTTGGTCTCTGTCATTGTGATTGTGTAAGGACGAAGCGAGTTTAGAACGGATCTGAAACGCTTCCCTTGCCTCTTCCAGTGTTACTCTGATCTGCTCTGTTCTGTAAATGCTCTTTGATCTGTTCTTCTAGGAGGTCGTTTTCTGCTTCTCTTGGTCTTCTTGTTCAAGTGTCTAAGCTTTTACCCCTTCAACTATGGATATATTTGTGAACCCTTATTTCCTTGGTGGTTTTAGCTTGAATGGCATCAGCATAGAATAGTCTTGTTTCAGTTCTCTTCTCTTGAAACTTGTTCTTTCCAGATCTTTGTCGGGTTTTCATGGCTTCGTGATATATGAACCTGTTACAGAGATTAATCTTTTCGTCTATTCTCATTCCTTATTTTCCTTTTAGACTTGCCTTATCGATTCACCAATTTGGGCTTCTCCCATTCCCCAACTCTCTCTCTCTCTCTCTCTCTCTCTCTCTCCCTCTCTCTCAAGTTTTTACATTTCCTTTGCACATTTATGGGTTTTAGCCATTCTGTCTTAGTTTACTCTTACACTTGATTGAATCTGATGAATGCGAACGCTTTGCCGAATTTTTCTGTTTTGGATGTTAATGTATGGCCTTTTTGGATTTTCTTGTTTTTAACTTTTGAAGCATTTTTTTGAATGTATTAGTAGATGTCTTTTAAAGTCTCATCCAACCATTCTTCCCTTCGATTTGTAAGTTTTCCAATGTAGCAGCTTTTTTCTGGATTATTTTTTCCTGCTCCTCCCCGCTTCAAATGTCCCTTTTTTTCCTTTTTTTTTTTTGGTTCATCCGTTCAAAGCTCAGAAAAGTGAATTTTTCAGTACTGTTCCATAGGAAATGCTGTAGATTTTCTCATGCTTTGCAATTGTTTGTTTTCAGTCCAAAGACAAATTGGGAGCAGAAGATGGCAAGATTTTTTATCCCCTCAATGGGGCTTCTGTTTTTATGCTGCTGGGCAACTATGGCTGAGGCTGAGTATGTGAAGTATAAGGACCCTAAACAGCCCTTGAATACTCGGATCAAGGACCTCATGAGCCGGATGACTGTAGAGGAAAAGATTGGCCAAATGGTGCAGATTGAACGAAGTGTTGCATCAGCTGATGTTATGAAGAAGTACTTCATTGGTAAATATCATCATTTCTTCGCTAAGAAACTTTCTGTATGTTTAGTCCTTTCATACTAGTGAAATCAGATGAAAATAAAATAAATGGAGGATACTAAAATGAACAATCCCTGTTTTGATCAGGGAGTGTGTTGAGTGGTGGAGGGAGTGTACCAGCCACTCGTGCTTCTCCAGAGACTTGGATTAATATGGTGAATGAATTCCAGAAAGGTGCACTGTCTACTCGTCTTGGGATTCCAATGATCTATGGAATTGATGCTGTCCATGGCAACAACAATGTCTACAAGGCAACAATCTTTCCGCACAATGTTGGTCTCGGGGTTACCAGGCAAGCTGATGTAGTCTTGCAATAGAATTATCTGTATTTTCACAAATCTAGCATTCTTATTAGCCTAGAACAAGCTCTTCTGTTAATTCGATTTATAACTGGATTTTGAAGCATTGTCTAAAGAAGTACTAATAACCTAAAACTTCTTGTTTCCTAATTTTTGATATTTCAGTATGACTATAAAATAGAAAAATAAATCAATTGCCCGTTGGAAAATAACGAATGATGACTATTGTTTTATATCTTGTCTTATTAGAACCCTTAGAATGGGAATAAAGATTTAATCTGAGTAGCAATGGTTGACCAGGGATCCTGAACTTGTTAAGAAGATTGGAGCTGCAACTGCTCTTGAAGTTAGAGCAACTGGCATTCAATACGCTTTTGCTCCTTGTATTGCGGTACGTATACCAACAACAATAACTGATTACTTGAAGCTTTAGAGAATTAATTATTTGAAGTATTTCTATTTCTGTTAAAGAAATTTAGATATTTCCTTGTCTGCTGATGTTTTCTGCTTGCATACTTTCTGTATAGGTATGCAGGGATCCTAGATGGGGCCGGTGTTATGAAAGCTACAGTGAAGACCCAAAAATTGTTAAAGCAATGACAGAGATTATACCTGGTTTACAAGGAGATATCCCAGCAAATTCTAGAAAGGGTGTTCCATTTGTTGGTGGAAAGTAAGAACCTTTTCAAGCTATAGCTACCTTCTTAGGTTTTCTTATGTATTCTTTCATTTTTCAAGTCTAAATCTAGTACCTTTTATGGAAGCAAAATTTACTGGTCTCTGTACCTTCAGTTTTGGACAAATTTTATTGCCTATATATGCTATGTTGACATATGTAATGAGATTTTTGCTGAATTAATTTATGATCCTATAGTATGTTCTGATGTGCATTCACATTGGAACTGAGCTGATTGAAGTCACCAAGAATTTAACTTTCATATTTTGACATATAATAAATGACAGACGGCTTCATATGGATTATTTTTTAACACATGAGGTCCGTTTACTGATATTCTATTTAACGTGAGCTTGTCAATGGTAGTTTTGCACATATGCTATTGAGTTCCTTCTCATATCTAATTTGTTATGTTGTTATCATTACTAAATACATTTTGGTAATTACAAAAACAATATGGAATAACAGAAGCAACCTCTTCACGGAGTTCCACCCTGATACATCTCTTGTTCTTGTAGAGACAAAATTGCTGCTTGTGCTAAGCACTATGTGGGTGACGGCGGCACGACCAAGGGCATCAATGAGAACAATACTGTCATCGAC
Organism: Macadamia integrifolia; assembly: GCF_013358625.1. Taxonomy (NCBI): domain Eukaryota; kingdom Viridiplantae; phylum Streptophyta; class Magnoliopsida; order Proteales; family Proteaceae; genus Macadamia; species Macadamia integrifolia. The sequence goes on along the minus strand of NC_056564.1, from coordinate 9,885,890 downwards.
TGGCACGGATTGCTAAGCATCCATATGCCAGGATATTACAGTTCAATCATCAAAGGTGTCTCAACGGTCATGATCTCCTACTCAAGCTGGAATGGAGTGAAGATGCATGCTAACCGTGATCTTATCACGGGCTTCCTTAAGGGCAAACTCCGTTTCAGGGTAAAACATTTTTCAGAAACTTACGACCTGGATTTCTCTGCTTTCATGATAGAATAACTGGACCTGACACTTATATGTCTCTCTCTCTCTCTCTCTCTCTCTCTCTCTCTCGATGAATTGCAGGGTTTTGTCATCTCAGATTGGCAGGGTATTGACAGAATTACCTCTCCAGAGGGTGCTAACTACTCATATTCTGTTCAAACTGGAGTAAATGCAGGCATTGACATGGTGAGTGAAAACTAGACTTGATCATTTTGCCATGTTTAAAGTTCTTGTGTTTGATATAATATATAACATTATAAATTTCTTCGAGACTTAAACTAAGCATCCTCAATCAGGTAAAAATGGAAGTTGTTCTTTGTTCTGATATACTTTTTCTACTTGCTGCAGATTATGGTTCCATACAACTATACGGTGTTCATTGATGACCTGACCTTCCAGGTGAAGAACAACATCATACCCATGAGTCGAATTAATGATGCTGTGAGGAGGATTTTGAAGGTTAAGTTTATTATGGGTATTTTTGAGAATCCATTGGCTGATGTTAGCTTGGTTAAGCAGCTCGGAAGTCAGGTTAGTAGTTCCATCTCCCTAATGGATCTCAGTTTCTGAGTTTTGACTTTACTCACTTGGCTGGTGAAATTTTAAGCCCTTTTTTCCTAACGATTGAAAGATCATTGATAAAAATTTTGGCGTCAACAGGAGCACAGAGAGTTGGCGAGGGAAGCAGTCAGGAAAACTCTTGTTCTTTTGAAAAACGGGGAAAATGCTGATAATCCACTACTACCCCTTCCTAAGAAGGCAGGCAAGATCCTTGTTGCTGGAAGCCACGCAGATAACTTGGGTGATCAGTGTGGTGGGTGGACTATCGAATGGCAAGGCCTTGAAGGAAATAACCTCACAGTTGGTATGTTTACAGACTTCAATTCTGAATTCTTCCATGTCTACACAATATGCTTTCTGGTGGGAAACAAATATTTCTGTTAACTTGGTAATACTGTTCTATTTTGATCTAATGAGAATATCCTTGGCATGAACAGGAACCACAATCCTCAAGGCAATCAAGAATACTGTTGACCCATCCACCCAAATCATCTATGAAGAGAATCCCAACAGTACCTTCGTCAGTTCCAACAAGTTTTCCCATGCCATTGTTGTTGTGGGTGAACCCCCATATGCAGAGACATTTGGTGACAGCTTAAACCTTACACTTCCTGATGCTGATCTAAACACCATCAACAATGTATGCGGTGCTGTCAAGTGTGTTGTTGTTATCATTTCTGGCCGCCCTGTATCGATCCAGCCCTACGTTGAGAAAATGGATGCTCTTGTGGCTGCTTGGCTACCTGGAACAGAAGGGCAAGGTGTTGCTGATGTTCTCTTTGGTGACTATGGGTTCACTGGTAAACTTGCACGTACTTGGTTCAAGACAGTTGATCAGCTCCCTATGAACGTTGGTGATTCACATTATGACCCACTCTTCCCATTCGGGTTTGGACTCACGACTGAACCTGTGAAGGCAAACTAGGATTTCCTTATTTTGAGGGAATTACCTATTAGCATCAAGCCAAGTTTTTCTTTCCTAGTTCAAAATCAAGCTCATTTTTCTCTGTTTAAGAGAGGGTGGGGGGCTAGATTTTATCTTCTTGTCTAGTCCCTTTAATTTTAGCCCTTTCCTAATGCCTTTTTGAAAGCTCCCCATTGATTCAGTTAACCTAATTTTTTTTGGGTTTTGGGAACTTGAGCACATGAGGAGCAATTTTTGTCATGATTTTTCATCAAATAAATCTCATGTGGATGGATTAATTAGCTATTTTAGTTGGTAAGGCCCTCTCCAAAGTAACTAAAGTAACCAACAGAAAACTTGAGGCTTCATCTATAGAGAAACCAAAACTTTGCTATTTTTTGTGGTGTCAACTATAGAGAAACCAAAGGGAAGGCCCTCACAATGGCAAAGTAACCAATAGACAATTAGAGAAAGCCTCTAAAGATCAAAAGATTAGAATTCCCCTAAAGCATATGTTTACATCCATCTCTGCCAGTTTATACGGGACATGCAAGAGGTATGAAAACACTTATTTCCCATATTGCATCATAAAGAACTGAACTTATAGTTATTACAGAAAACCCCTAGCTTCTGAATCCTCTTTTGTCATATTCCCCATTTTCTTTAAAATTCTAATGAGCCCATTTCCCTTAAATTTATTTACCTATCTATCCCAATGTCCTTTTCCACTTCCAGTAGTCTTAATTGTAAGCATATCAGACATGGTATGAGGTTCAAGAATATTTGGAGGTTTTGGAAATTCTTTAGAAGGGCCATAGGCATTTGAATGTTGACATACCTAATGGTCAATTAATAGACTCTTGTGTATTTGCTAGTAGCCAGAAATCCAAAGGAAGAGTGCATTTCAAATGTAACGTTAGAAGCCAAGAGGTTTTTCATTTTCCAATAATAGTTTCAAACAAACCAAAAATGGTTAAGCTGTATAGAGGCAGTAGCACCATATCCATTTTTATTTTATTTTTTATCAAGAGGTCGTGGAGAAATGCCTCCACCAAGCGAATTAAAAGAACAACCCATTGCATGAGACTCCACCAAACGAATATTATTTTCAAAAAAAATCTGGGGAAAATCTCCTGCAGGAAAGTACATCAGAGACTAACATATTTTGATAAGCAGCATTTCCGCATCTGTGACTTACATGTTGAACTTTCAGAAAAATGCCCAGTTGTGCAATGAATAACGAAATCTACATTTTGTAATCAAAAAATTCCATGATGAATCGTTATGTGCAACTTTCATTCCACAACTGGAAAATGGCCATGTGATCTACCGTATGTTGCTCAGCCCTCAGTGTCTTGTTTATGGATACCCTTTCGAATTTTCTGATTCCACCACCTCTTCACTGAAAGGGCATAAATTTGATAAGCACCATGAGTTCAAGCTTTTCTGCATTGTTTCTAAATGTAAGTCAGGTACGTTTAATTTTTCGTCTTCCCTGCCTCCATGGACAGTTTGGTGCAGCCATCAGAGCTTGCACAATCACCCTGTTATCTGAAGGATCCAAAGCAGTTTTCTTCACCTTGAGTTCATGCTTCTTCACATTATCTCTACTTGAATTACTGCCCAGGTTAGATCTTGGGCTGTGTTCCCCATGTATCCTTGCACGGTTTAATGCAGCCATCGAAGGGTGCCAAGGAACCTTCTTACCTGAAGAAGCTAAACCAATGGATTTTTCTCTAGTGCATTTACTAAAAGCATCATTTTTATCTCCAGACTCCCCAGGAAAAGCTATCTTCTTGCAGCGTTCCACACTTTCCTTCGCCAGTTTTCCCTTCAAACTGCTAACATTTCCTTCAATATTTTTAATGGATGGCTGGTACAAATTACTCTTCCAGTCAAGCCTAACACTAGTTTGTTGGGGATCTTCCAGTTCCAAATTACCACCAGAAGGTGTTCTGACTTGAACTTGCTCTACTTTCCCAACATCCCCCACAGATTCTACTTCAACTTTATCTGCTAGTCCTCTGACAATATTTTCTTTCAATCCAATACTGGAAGGATCCTCATCAAGAACTTTCTCTCTTACTTGCTTGACATCATCCCTGACTGTCTCAGCAGAAGGGTTCATTTTCGCCATGAAAAGACAAGCTTTTCTTCCACAGCCTGGGGGAAAATTTCGGATAGCTGAGATTCTTCTCTTTGGAAGTTTTCCACTTAATAAGTTTTTTCTCCCGCAGCCTGAAGGAAAATCTCGGTGGGCAAAGATTCTTTTCGCACAGCCCTCAAGGGAATCACTATGTGCAGCAGTGACCCCCATTTCACTTCCAGAAACAGATCAAGAATCAGCAAACGACTAAAGAGAAAAAGGAATAAGCACAAGGAGAAACATCAGTCATAATGAAAAAGAACCTTAGCTGTCTAGAAATGAAAAATCAGATACAACAATTCAATCAAGATTATATGAAGAATTATATGGGACAACAAACTCAAGATGATGCAGCATAAATTGGATAATTAGAGCACAAATTAATACGAGAAGCTGTAACTGAATTTGAATCAACGAATCTAGGATTCCTATCTAATGATCCAAGACGTAATCCTGGATGCTTGGAATAAAAGAATAAAAAAAGGGGATTTCTAGGTTTCCTTGCTTGATCTATCAATTTTCTTATGATTTTATCTATTCGACACATTTACATTTAACCATAACCATGAACACATATAAAAACCTGAACAGAGATTGAATTCAAGGTTTGGCTAGTTTTGTTGGCACACTAATCCCTTCTCAAAGGGTGCAATGGAAGGTGATATCCTCTGCAACAAGCAGATACCTTCAAGCAGGTTTGTAGTAGGGTTGTGCATTAAAAGTTGTCATATCCAATGAACAGTTGCTGCAGAATCCAACTCTGCCATCACCTAATTTGCAAGCACGAGGCAACAGTACACATTTTATGCAGTTGTATGTTAGCCCGGGCCTAATAGAGCGAGCAAAGCCTCCAGTTGCCCTAATCATCAATTCACCATGGAAAAAGACCAACAACAGCCATAGGCCTAAACATGTACTTCAGTTTATAAAAAACTTCCAAATATATCTTTCATCATCCCAAAACTAAATTATACCCAAATTACTCTGGTACCATAAAATCCCAATAGATAATCGCTTAGGTATGAACATCAGATCAGCAAAATGGGCAATATAACCAAGACAATTTCAAAATGATACGAATCAGGTTGGCTTAGCTGGAAAAATAAAAAACCATGACTTGCATAACATGGAAGTAATCATAAAAACACACTAACCCTTTATTATAAATCACATGGTATGGAAAAATAAAACGGTTATCTGTAGTTTGACAAATCTCTTTGAATCATAGTGAGTCATGAACAGATTTTTAGCAAAATTAAGCCTCTAAATTCCAAACCACACATCTTATCCCCTGAGAAATCAATGATTTTAATCATAAAATTGATCAGTTATTTTTTTTTTTTTTAAACCAAAAATTGATCAGTTTACAACATACTAACAAAAGAACAATCTTGATGGTTAATTGGAGAAGTAATAAATGCCAAAGAGATAGAGCAACATAAAGAATCTGAATACACTTAAAAGGAAAGAAAAAAAGTTGAGTCACCATGATTAGCCCTAATGCTTCACTTGCAAACAGGCAGCTAAGCCACACAAAAGGGTTTAAAAAAAAAGATTTATGGCAGTGCTATAACCGTAATCCTTTTCCCCCTTTTTCGGTTGATGAAGATGATTACTGTTGGAACAGTGAGGGCTTCCCTAAACGTAGAAACTCCAAATTCTCGTACAGTAAAAAACAATTCTTTCAATACCTCTATGTTCCTAGTGATGTGTTTGAAATGAAAAGTTAATAAAAGATGGAAAAGAAATCGCGAAGAGTAGAGATGATAGAATCTAAAAATGAGAAAGAACCAGAATCCTGACTTACCGTTTCACTGGAAGTGATCGACAACTGATTCTTAATAACAGGCTTTCTCAAACCATTCGACGGAGCTCCGTCGAATAACCATCCCAAGGATCTCTCCTCCCTCTCAGTCTCCAGACACACGATGTAGTTTATGTAGATGCTTTCCCATCCAACAGACTTCTTCAGTCAGAAGAACCAAGGCTTTGTTTGGAAGTCAAGAAAAAGAATGAAAGAAAAAATTCAAAAAAATTTCAATTTAAAGAGCTATACACATAAAACATTATTATTATGCAAACATGGATCATAACCGGACCGAGAATCGATTCGGTTCTGTATTTAGATACTCAAACTGATTCAATTTGGATCGGTTTAATTTCGGTTCCAATTTGGTTATAATATGCGGTTTTAATTTAATTTTATACCTAAGTTTTAATTCGGTTATAAAAACAGTTCCACTTTTGAACCATGACTATGAAAGACCAAATGCCGTAATGGGCTCAAGTTATGAGTTTTATGGCCATTGTTAATTCCAAATTTATCTTAGCTTGTAAATATGTGATGACAAATTACAAAAAACACTTATCACATAATTTAAAATAAAAAAAAAAAAAAAAAAAAAAAAAAAAAGCTTGCAAAAAACACTCTTGAATAATAAAAGCAATTCGGTTAAGTTTTGGTTCAAATCGATGATTCTAACACCTTAAGTCAAAATTGAGCCGAACCAAATAGCATACTCACATATTCAAACCGAATTTGAACCGAATAAATTCAGTTTGGTTTTGATCCAATTAATTCGGCTCAGTTTCAATTTCAGTATTTGATTTCGGTTTGAAATTGACACTTGATTAATGGGCCTAACTAGACTGTTGACTATCTATTCAATGGTTGAAATTGTCAAATCATTCTACCATGTGACAAAATTTGACAGACCATCGAGTGAATAGATCCTTGATGTTGCTACTACTAAGAAGTTTGAGAGGAGGGGAGGGGAGGGGAGAGATTTCAAAGTTAAGTAGTTTCCACCATCAAATCTGCTCTCTGTTGTAGCATTGTTTGGCACTTGTGGTTCTCTTATTGGAGCTGGATTTTTCGAAATCAATGTTTCAATCCTAAAGCTATTGTTCTCCAAGCCATTTCTGATATCGAGGAGTTCTTCCTTCCCCGCTGTGGCTCGGTTCCTTCCCCTTCCTGCGTAGTCTCTTGGTTCCCTCCGCCTCCTGGTTACTTTAAAATCAATGTCAATGGTGCCAACAGAGGTAACCCAAGGCCCGTTGCGTTTGCGGGTATTTGCAGGAATGTCGACGCTCGCGTCATAGGGGGCTTCTCTCAAGGCATTGGTGATAACTTCGCCCTAGAACCAACCTTTTGCTTGGGCGGTCTTCCTGTCCTTGAAACATCGCTCCCATCATTGCTGACTGTCTTAGGCCCTCTCGGCATTCCAATTCTGCCCTTTCTGCTACAATCTTAGGGAAGAGAATGCGGTTACTGATTGCTTGGCTACGAGTGCCATTAATGGGTGTAATCGTGTAAACACTGAATTTTGATGTCTTAGGGAGAACGCATCCGGCGATGATGATCAAGACGTGATCAAATGGCAAAGGTTATAAACTTTCTCCAAATGATATGAAGCTTTTATAATGTCCCTATTAATCCATTTTAGACCGTCATCTAAAATTTCATCTAAATCCGGTGACATTTGGCCCTTTGATGTAAAATGACCATTTTACCCTTAGCATATTTTTCAGTAAGACCCCTGATTTCTAGCCAAACCCAAGAGATGACCTCATTTGGCTGTTAAAACATGCTTGTAAAAGTTTTGCTCAAATCCGACGTTATTTAAACCTCAATCGTGCATGAAGCACCATTTTATAGATTTTCCTCGATTTTTGTGTCATATTTTTATATAATCTGAAATTTATCACTGTACTGATGGAAGGTTATCGGCGAATGCTTCGCGTCAATATGCGGCACATCAAAATCGACCACACGGATTGAAAGCTTTTAGCATTTTAATTATGACCATTAAAATGAAATCTAATAAAAATATTTAAAAAATAATAATCTGCCCAACCAGGGTCAGTTCGAATCATCTCGATTCAACTCAGGTTGAACCGGTCTAAGCTGGTCCATACCGATCCACCCAACCTGGCCTGGCGAAGGCCAGTCCAGGGCTAGGCCAAAACCCAGCCCATTGTCGGCAGGCCCACTGTTGGCTGGCTCATCCCAAAAGTCTTAGACTCTTATGGCATTTGGTGCAAGCCCAGAAGACACGGCCTGCCCCTTGGGCCAGGCCCAGCCCGCTAGGCCTAACCCCACTTTAGTCGTGGTAGCCCACCATATAATCCGGAAAATGCTAGGTTTTGAGGTTTTATAATCCCCTCATTTGGAGGACACAGGGGGAGGAAAAAATTCCAAAAAAATATTCCAATGAAGCTCTCATTCCCATATTTCAAATGAAACTTTCAGAGTTCTCATACCAATTGCCTATAAATTTTTAAAATTCCAGAAATACCCCTGGTTGATAAGCTTTGTCATTGGGAGCATCATTCTTTTGAGTTGTGATTCGGTAGGCCCAGCAACCAATTCTGGCCAATCAGACGTGCACACACCGAGCCAAGACTCTCCCACACATCAAGGGTTATTTTCAAATTTTTATAAATTATTTTTATATTTATTTTGTATTTTTATTTAGTAAGTGTTTAAATAGCTTGTTTTATTTTAAAGTCCTTATAAAAAATACCTATAAGGATCAAATAATTCTCAAAATTTTATAGTATATGTATCACATCACATTTATGTATTCTGAAAATTTCAGAGCCTAAATATTTTGTAAATGACGATTTTTCCCTTAGGGGCATTTTGGTCATTTTGAAAAGTATGAAGGTTTAAGTCTCGAATTGAGTTCTGCTTTTTTGACAAGATGATACATCATGATCTACTTCATAGATCTGGCCTATTATTTTATGATTTTTGGTTCAGGAAAGTGGGTGTTTTGGTTTTCCCATTTTACCCTCAAAAAGGTATTTTAGTCATTTACATTTAAAAATGCAAAAATATATTAAAAATTTCTGAGTAAATATCATTAGATGTATTTTCATATGTTTTAATGTATTTCACTCATTTTTATGAATAATTTCATATTATTTTAATAGTTTGGCCTTCTAGGGGTATTTTGGTCATTTTAACTAAAATAATACTTAAAAATTGTTTTAAGATCAGATATGCATGTATTACTGTATTTATATTTATTTATGTTGTAGGCCATATTTATAAGAGGATATGAAAGAATGGGGTTGTCGGTGTTAATTTTTTTTTTTTTTTTTTTTTTTTTACAAAGAATTGCCTATCAACATGGCTCTTCCACCTAAAGGTGTCAATTTCAAATCGAAAACGAATATCGAAACTGAAATCAAAATCGAAACCGAACCAAATTTATTCGGTTTGAATATGTGAATATGCTATTTGGTTTGGCACGATTTCGGTTTAGGGTGTTAGTCGGAATCATTTGTTCGAACCGAAACTGAACCGAATTACTCTTATCATTTAAGAGTGTTTTCT
>NC_056564.1:9823438-9876714 GCF_013358625.1 Macadamia integrifolia | reverse complement strand
TTAAAAAAAAAAAAAAAAAAAAAAAAAAAAAAAAGGCTTGCAAAAAACACTCTTGAATGATAAGAGAATAGAGAGATTTCAAAGTTAAGTAGTTTCCATCATCAAATCTGCTCTCTGTTGTAGCATTGTTTGGCACTTGTGGTTCTCTTATTGGAGCTGGATTTTTCGAAACCAATGTTTCAATCCTAAAGCTATTGTTCTCCAAGCCATTTCTGATATCGAGGAGTTCTTCCTTCCTCGCTGTGGCTCGGTTCCTTCCCCTTCCTGCGTAGTCTCTTGTTCCCTCCGCCTCCTGGTTACTTTAAAATCAATGTCAATGGTGCCAACAGAGGTAACCCAAGGCCCGTCGCGTTTGCGGGTATTTGCAGGAATGTCGACCCTCGCGTCATAGGGGGCTTCTCTCAAGGCATTGGTGATAACTTCGCCCTAGAACCAACCTTTTGCTTGGGCGGTCTTCCTGTCCTTGAAACATCGCTCCCATCATTGCTGACTGTCTTAGGCCCTCTCGGCATTCCAATTCTGCCCTTTGTGCTACAATCTTAGGGAAGAGAATGCGGTTACTGATTGCTTGGCTACGAGTGCCATTAATGGGTGTAATCGTGTAAACACTGAATTTTGATGTCTTAGGGAGAACGCATCCGGCGATGATGATCAAGACGTGATCAAATGGCAAAGGTTATAAACTTTCTCCAAATGATATGAGGCTTTTATAATATGTGGCACATCAAAATCGACCACACGGATTGAAAGCTTATAGCATTTTAATTATGACCATTAAAATGAAATCTAATAAAAATATTTAAAAAAAAATTAATCTGCCCAACCAGGGTCAGTTCGAATCATCTCGATTCAACTCGGGTTGAACCGGTCTAACCTGGTCCATAAAGTCTTAAGACTCCCAGATAGTGCTAGCCCAGAAGACACGGCCTGTCCCTTGGGCCAGGCCCAGCCCGCTAGGCCTAACCTCCCTTTAGTCGTGGTAGCCCCTCATTTGGAGGACACAGGGGGAGCAAAAAATTCCAAAAATATATTCCAATGAAGCTCCCAGTCCCCTCTTTCAAATGAAACTCTCAGAGCTCTCATATCAATTGCCTATAACATCATTTTTTGAGTTGTGATTCGGTAGGCCCAGCAACGAATTCTGGCCTATCAGACGTGCACACACCGAGCCAAGACTCTCCCACGCATCAAGGGTAATTTATTTTTATTTAGTAAGTGTTTAAATAGCTTGTTTTATTTTAAAGTCCTTATAAAAAATACCTATAAGGATCAAATAATTCTCAAAGTTTTATAGTATATGTATCACATCACATTTATGTATCCTGAAAATTTCAGAGCCTAAATATTTTGTAAAATGACGATTTTTCCCTTAGGGGCATTTTGATCATTTTGAAAAGTATGAAGGTTTAAGTCTCGAATTGAGTTCTGTTTTTTTGACAAGATGATATGTCATGATCTACTTCATAGATCTGGCCTATAATTTTATGATTTTTGGTTCAGGAAAGTGGGTGTTTTGGATTTACCATTTTACCCTCAAAAAGGTATTTTAGTCATTTATATTTAAAAATGCAAAAAGATGTTAGAAAATTCTGAGGAAGTATTATTAGATGTATTTTCATATGTTTTAATGTATTTCACTCATTTTTATGAATAATTTCATATTATTTTAATAGTTTGGCCTTTTAGGGGTATTTTGGTCATTTTAACTAAAATAATACTTAAAAAATGTTTTAAGATCAGATATGCATGTATTACTGTATTTATATTAATTTATGTTGTAGGCCGTATTTATAAGAGGATATGAAAGAATGGGGTTGTCGGTGTTACTTTTTTTTTTTTTTTTTACAAAGAATTGCCTATCAACATGGCTCTTCCACCTAAGGGTGTCAATTTCAAATCGAAATCGAAATCGAATACCAAAACTGAAACCAAAACCGAAATCAAAACCGAACCAAATTTATTCTATTTGAATATGTGAGTATGCTATTCGGTTTGGCATGGTTTTGGTTTAGGGTGTCAGAATCGTCGATTGGAACCAAAATCGAACCTAATTACTCTTATCATTTAAGAGTGTTTTCTGCAAGCTCTTTTTTTTTTTTTGCAAGTGTTTTTTGCAATTTATCATCACATAGTTACAAGTTAAGATAATTTTGGAGTTAGCAATGGACATAAGGCTCATAACTTGAGTCCATTATGTTCTTTTGTCCATCACAGTTATGGTTCAAAAGTGGAACCGTTTACATAACCGAATTAAAACCGAGATATAAAACCGAATTAAAACTGAATATCATAACCGAATTGGAACCAAAACCAAACCGAGCCGAATTGAATCGGTTTGATAATCTAAATCGAGTCAGTTCTCGATTCGGTTATGGTCCACCTTATCATCTTGGAATCGAACCAAAACCAAACCGAATAATGGAAACCGAACTGATTGACACCCTTACTTCCACCTACATACAATGGGAGGTAAAATGACTCCTCTCACCCCATGAACACGAAAAATCGCATACTTGTTGATGCTCCCTTGTGCACAGTGAAAGCAGGCCACGCTGTTTGGCAAAGAACCCTCTCCTTTTTACTTATTTATTTATTTTGATAAAAGAAAAAGCGTGATATATTAATTGTCAAAATAAGAGTTTAAGATGAAAGTGGGAACACCGAACCCTCTCCTTTTTAAATGAAGGAAATTACATCTTTTAATTTTTGGATAGAGAAATTGTAAAATAAAATAAAATAAAATAAAATTGTGATTGGAACAACTTAATCTCCAAAAATTGTAAAAAAATGGTGGTTGGTGCAATTTAATTTATACAAATATATAAGATAGATGCCTAGCTTTCCATCGTAATCTTTTGTGAACACTCTTCTTTTTCTTTTTCTAATGCTCAAATGACAATTTATCATTTTCAAGTTATCCTTAATTATGTATTACTTCTATCGCACAGTAGTTTAGACAAGATTGAAATTTTCACTAATTGGAACTTGCCCCTTGCCCAGAGAGAGAGAGAGAGAGAGAGAGGGGGTGATGCAACAGAGCTACCATATTGCATTGCCAACCCAAATACTCTGTGGTAAGCGGGAGTGATAGTGAGGATCCAACAGTTGAGATGATCCTGACATGTACCTCAGTTGTTGGATCTTCACTGCCACTCACTACCTCTCCACAGAGGATTTTTGTGCATTACAAGGCACGTAGATAGGAGGTGAAGTGTTTATATCAGATAAGGACTACTCAATCTAAATATAGAAGTCAGACTAACCCTTCTAATTTTAACACAACTACTTGATCCGTTCTTATCTCTTACAAAGATAATCCTCGTGTATCTAAATCATTAATAGCTAATTATAGTTGCCATAGAGGATCATAACGGTAGCAACATTCTAGCTGGATGGAGGACTCTGTCTTTGAGTCTTTAAATCCTATTTTTCATATCCTCTTATAAATACCCACTTTGAACCTTGCTTTCTCATCTTCACAAGGATTTCCTGCCCAGACCATGGCAATAGATCTCCTGTTATTCTAATTGTTTGGAGCTCCCCAGGCCTGGTAAGATTCATTCTTCTTTTTGGGTTTTCTTGTCCTAGTCTTCTCCTTCATCTTCATTCCTTACTTGTATTACAGGTATATTACGGTTAACAATGATAATGAGTTTCTTTTTGTTAGCTTGCATGGCATGAAAACCAGATACTAGTCTTCCATTTTAGCTCTTGACTCTTCAAAATTCGGATTCCTCCATTACTGTTTAGCTACAATGGACGTGGGTTTCGGATTTTTTTGTCGGGATTTCATTCTTCTTCTTTTTTCTGTTCCTGATCAGTTCTTTGGCTTTTGCTGCTTTATAATTTATACTGTTTGATTCCACATTTTGATCTCCAGAGTGAACAGAACACTAATTTGGATAAACAAAGATGGTGAAAATTTCGATCCCCCTAGTGGGGCTACTGTGTTTGTGCTGCTGGGTAGCCATGGCAGAAGCACAGAAGTACAAAGACCCTAAACAGGGATTGAATGTGAGAATCAGAGACCTTATGAATCGAATGACACTTGAGGAGAAGATCGGTCAGATGATGCAACTAGATGTGAAAAAAGCTACACCAGAGATCATGAAGACTTTTTCGATAGGTTGGTGTGCTATTAGATCGGTAGATTTAAGAAGAGCAGATGAATTAGGAATGTATTAGTGGTCTAAAGAAGTCTCTGTTTTCGGTTTTGAGCAGGAAGTGTATTGAGCGGAGGAGGAAATGGTCCTCGTCCAAATGCTACGGCTGCAGATTGGATTGAAATGGTGAACAATTTGACGAGGGGTTCTCTGTCTAGCCGTCTTGGGATTCCGATAATCTATGGAATTGATGCAGTTCATGGTCACAACAATGTCTATGGTGCAACAATATTCCCTCACAATGTTGGACTTGGAGCAACTAGGTAAGTGTACATATAAACAACCATTACAGGAAGCACGAAGTGTTTCAAAACAAACATGTATGAGATTGCTTCTGTTCATCTTGCTTGCATCTCTTAACAGTAGTTCTTCATGCTACCTGAAACTTGATACAAAAAACTCTGTTAATAAATTTATCATTGTGGTTCTAATCCTGTAACGAACTTTTCATTATTCAGAGATCCTGAACTTGTGAAGAGAATTGGGGCTGCAACTGCTGCTGAAGTTAGAGCTACAGGCATTCCTTATGCTTTTGCTCCATGCATTGCAGTAAGTTGCAACAAAAGTCATAATTTCTGAGATGTCTTCATTAGTTACTGCTGAGCCTTGGGGATTGGGGGGCTTTAAAAAATGTTTCTGTTTCTAAACCTGTCGCTTTTATCGATCACTCTATGTAGGTCTGCAGAGATCCAAGATGGGGTCGTTGTTATGAAAGCTATAGTGAGGATCATAAGATTGTCCAAGAAATGACAGAGATCATACCTGGGTTACAGGGAGATCAACCACCAACTCTTAAGAAGGGAGTCCCTTATCTTAATGGAAAGTAAGACTCCATCCAAGCTGCATAACTTCATTCACACATCTTATTGATCCACTAAACAGATTCACTATTGATTTATCCAATTATCCCAACGACAAGATTCCCATAGATCCCAAGTTTTCAGACCTTACCCTGAGAAAAGCCTACTGTTCTTAATGGCAGCTCCAGAAATTTAGGATATTCCTCTGATGTTTAGGAAGCAAAATTGCGTTTGATCCCTCACTAGTCCACTAATCCATCTTCTAGACAACTATAAAATATATACTGAAGAAGAAAGAAGATGCTTAGATTGATTTCTTCAAATTCCCTCTCAAAACAAATTCTTTTCTTGAATCTGTGTAGGGACAAGGTTGTGGCTTGTGCAAAGCACTTCGTCGGTGATGGCGGTACAATCAGGGGCATTGACGAGAACAACACTATAATTGACTGGCATGGATTGATGAGCATCCACATGCCAGCTTACTACAACTCCATCATCAAGGGTGTTTCGACCATCATGGTCTCCTACTCGAGCTGGAATGGGAAGAAGATGCATGCCAACCATGAACTTGTTACCGGCTTCCTTAAAGATAATCTAAAGTTCCGGGTAAAGCCAATTTAAGTTATATGCTCAAGTAAAATTTCTGTTGTCTATCAAAACTAGATTTAACTAAGGCTACTGTGTTCTGTCTCACGGATCAAATATCAGGGCTTTGTGATCTCAGATTGGGAAGGCATTGACAGAATTACACCCACACCCCATTCAAACTACACATACTCTGTCGAAGTTTCAGTAAATGCTGGCATTGACATGGTTAGTGGCTCTCTAGTGTAGAATCTCAAATTGTAGTCTTTTTACTGGATTGTTTTTCCTAACCTCCCAAAGAAATTAAAAGTTGTTTGATTATAATCATGTATTTCACGCTTGTGCTTTCTTCAGATCATGCTTCCTTACAACCACACTGAGTTCCTCAATACCATGCTCCTCCTCGTGAAGAGCAACACCATACCCATCAGTCGGATAGACGATGCCGTTAAAAGAATTTTGAGAGTCAAGTTCCTCTCAGGTCTCTTCGAAAACCCTATTGCTGATAACAGCCTATCCAACCAGCTGGGAAGCAAGGTCAGTTAGACTAACCAAGAAGAATAAGAGAAATTTTTTACTCAAGCATTTTTTCAGTGTCTCAAAAATATGGTCCCAATCATCAAACTTGGTGTCTCTTGGATAGGCAAACAGAGAGATTGCAAGGGAAGCTGTAAGGAAATCTTTGGTGCTGTTGAAGAATGGAAAGAATGCAAATGAGCCATTGTTACCCCTCCCAAAGAAGGCACCCAAGATCCTTGTTGCTGGAAGTCATGCTGACAATTTGGGTTTACAATGTGGTGGGTGGACCATTACATGGCAAGGAGGCCAAGGGAATAACTACACACTTGGTATGGTTCCCTTTTCACTTCCTATAATCCATTCTAAGTTAGATACAGTAGCTCCCTTTAAAGGAATCACCTTAAGGCTACTTTTTAACATCTGATTTCAATCATATGAGAATCAAATCATTGACAAAAGTGCTTTTCCTAATGAACAGGGACCACCATCCTCAATGGCATCAAAGCTACGGTTGATCCAAGCACTGAAGTTGTATACAATGAGAACCCAGATGCTTACTTTGTTAAGTCAAACGGCTTCTCCTACGCTGTTGTTGTTGTGGGTGAGACACCCTATGCTGAATACTATGGAGACAGCTTAAACCTCACAATCCCTGCCCCTGGACCAACCACAATCAACGAGGTGTGTGGAGCAGTCAAGTGTGTTGTAGTCATCGTAAGTGGTCGACCTGTCGTGATTGAGCCATATGTCTCCTCCATGGATGCCATCGTAGCTGCATGGCTTCCAGGTACAGAAGGCCAAGGTGTGGCTGATGTCCTATTTGGGGACTATGGATTCACCGGAAAGCTTTCACGTACTTGGTTCAAGACTGTTGATCAGCTCCCAATGAATGTTGGGGATGCACACTATGACCCACTCTTCCCATTCGGCTTCGGGCTTACAACCAAGGCAACCAGTGGATAGTAAAGATACGAAAAATTTAGAGATCTGTTTTCTATCTATTTAATCCTTGTTATGGTTTCAAAATGGGATTTTTGTTTCCCCATCCAACAGATATATACGAAGTTTCCTGCATTTTCTATTATTTCCCTGTCATGGAAAATTTAACAGAACACCATTATCAAGGTCGAAACTTCTATACTAAATGAACAGAATTCAGTTTAAAATATAATTCTTTTTTTTCTTTCCTTTTCTTTTTTTTTTTTCCTTTTGGTGGGGGCCGGTGGATGAAACAACAATTATCCCCAAAGGAAGCATACTATGGCAAACAACGAGTAATCCCCTCCCTTACAAGGGCCATCCCTCACAAAGAAACAATATTCCCATAAGACTTCCTGTGACACAGAATCCATTGCTTGGCTAAATTATCAGCCTACTTATGCACCACCCTTGACTATCAACCAAGAAGCCCTGCATCAGAAATAATACTTGCACAGTCCCCTTCCATTGGCACTCTACCATAACCTCTAGTAATCAAATAATCAAGTTTAACCCGAGTAAAATCTTCTTAGCCAATTAGTCTAGAGTAGGCACCAACAACCAAATCCTAAGACAATCTCAAAGATCAATCAACCCCAGGTTGTCCTAGACTGCCACTGGAGCAACCATCAACATTTCGCTTCACCTCACTATCAGATGTCTATTTCGTCATCAGTCTCGACTTCGGACATTTCTTGGAGTTTTTTTTCCTATTATACTGAAAAGCCAGCTCCAATTATCCAGCCAATTTGAAGTTTCAATGGCAATTACCAGTCCATCAAGGAGTTCTGCTGCTTCTGCCTGCTTTTAAAAACGAGATTTATATTTCTTCTTTATTCCAGTTTCCTCTCATAGCTAGTCTAGAATTATATGGACAGTAGTTAAGTTAGTAATCAAAGTCCTATTTGTTCGTCTGGTCCTAGTTTGGGTTTTGGTATGGAAGTTTAGTTTTTTCAGGCCTGTGTGGAGTAGAAACAGTGCATTTACACACGTCACTTTTCAGCAGATAACAATGAAAAAAGCAGCCTCTTCTTCTTCCCTTTTCTGGGCTTTAAGAGTAGAAACAGTGCATTTACTGAATTTTTGCTTCCACATTGGGGTACTACTTTGTTCCCAAGATCCAAAATCCTTTTTTTGCATCCTATCAAATGGCCAAGGTGTGCCCTTGACAGTCCTGTAGCTCCTTGCTAGGCAACATTTCATCAACACTGACTTCCTGCAGCTTCTTGTTGCCCATCTGAAACTTTAATGACACAAATGTAAGAATAAATATGTTATGGTTTCTGTTTTCTTCATTTTGGTCATAAAACGATTATTTCTTGGTTTAATTTCAACACATCACTAATGGTGATATGAGCATTCAATTTGTAGGAATCCACCAACTTTATCCGATTATAGTCATGAAATTTAAGTGACTATTGGGGTAAGTAAAAGTGAAATTAAGTTCATCAAATTAGAGAAGTTTGAGCTGTTTACTAACCGATGCAATGCAAGTGTATGGAATAACAGTGTCTTCATAAGCATGCTCATCACAGTTAAATAAGAAATGAAAAGAACAAAGCTTTTAGGTTACAAATTCAAATCCAAATGACAATGCAGTCATAGTAATAAGCTCAAAATTCAGAACTGACAACAATATACTGCCTATCATAGCTAAAACTCAAATCATCCAGAGGATTTAGCTCTTTGATAAAGCACAAAAACTACATCGACATCATCAAGCAAAGTGATCAAGTAATTAGAGCCCAGATTGAAAAACCATTGCCATTATCTTAACAAGTATTACACACTGACATATTTAATTGTTATAGAATTTCGATATACAACATCTTTACATCTACAAAAAAGAGATGAGGGGTGGAAAGGAAGAAAAAGTGACAAGCTACCATATCATTGAACTATGCCTCATCAATGCCCACCAATGTGTCCTTGGGCTTCTCAGAAATGGCACAGTTCTGTGCCTCAGCTTCACTGATCAACTTCACGATGTCTGCTTTTTTCTCTAGGAGGGCTTCTATCTTGGCATTGATATTCTCTAACTTCGTCTTCAGCTTTGCAACATCATTGCTCTTGTCCTTTCCAAACTTCCTTTTCTTCTCCCCTTTCTCCTCCTTTTCTTTGTCCTTATTCTTCTGCTTGTCTTCTTTTTTCGCTTTGTCTAGCTTTGTCTCTTTTGTTTCCTCTTCAAGTTCTTTTGGATCCTCTCTTTCTACTTTGGTCTCCCTTGAAGTGACTTCAACATTGTTCTTCTCACCACTGCTCTCTTCTTTGAGATTCCTTTCTTTGTGTTCACCTTCCTCAGCACATTGCTTTTCTTTTTCTTCCTTGGATTTCCCATCTTTTTCCTTCTTCTTCTCTTTTCCCTTCTCTTTCTCTTTTTTCTCCTCCTTCCCATCTTTCCCCTTCCTTTCCTTCTCTTCTTTGCTGTCCTTGTTTTTCTCCTTTTCTTTTTCCTTCTTCTCCTCCCCCACATTTTTCCCCTTTTTCTCTTCCTTATCTTTAGTCTTTTTCTCCTCTTTATCCTTCTTTTCTTTTTTGTCATTCAGTACCTCCTCTGTGTCTTTCTTCTTCTCTTTCTCTTTCCCCTTTGATTCTCCATCTTTGCCCTCTTTCTTCTTCTTTTTCTCCTTTTCCTTCTCTTCTTTCTCTTTTTTCTTCCCTTCTTTCTGATTTTCCTTCAACTCCCCATCTTTGTCCTTCTTTTCATCTTTTTCCTTCAAGATCTCATCTTTGTCATCTTTCTTCATCTTCTCTTTTTCCTTTGATTCTTCATCCTTACCTTTCTTCCTATCCTTCTCTTCTTTATCCTTCTCTTTCTTTTTGTCTTCTTTCTCTTCTTTATCCTTCTCTTTCTTTTTGGCTTCTTTCTCCTTGGTTTCTCCATTCTTGTCCTTGTCCTCCTCCTCGGACTCCTTAACTGTGTCATCTTTCTTATCTTTCACTTTTTGCTTTTCCTCTTTCTTCTCTTTCTCCTTTTCCTTTGGCTTCTCATCTTCACCATTTTTCTTCTTCTCCTTTTCCTTCTTTTTTGACTCTTTGTCCTTCTCCTTCTTTTCTTTCTCCTCCTCCTTTGATTTCCCTACTTCATGCTCCTTATCCTTATGTTCTGTCTCCTTCTTGTCTTTGCCTTCTTTATGTTTCACCTTCTCTTTCTTCACAGATTTGATCTTCATTTCAACTTCTACCTCTTTCTCCTCCTCGCCTGGTGCATTGTTTTTGCTTTTCTGTTTGAGATGAATATCCTCTTTTTCCACCTTCTCTTCTCCCTCATTTATAGATTCCGATACGCCAGCCATCTACGAATTATTGTGGTGAACTGCAAAAGGAAACCTTTATCTTTGCTTGATATTGGATTCCCTGAAAGAAACACCACAACATGATGTTAAAAGCAAGAATCCACCACACCCAAAAACTACAAAGCAGGAAGTGTTAGTGCGAAAATTAAAGCAAATGATGTTACGGTGCAGATTCAATCCATGTCCAAATAAAACATGAAATACAGATGAAATGCAGAATATATCGCCACAACATTATCAGTACTAGCATTGCATCTCCAAGACTCCAATGACTGACAGCCAAAGCTCAAGGACTAAAGATTCTGAAAATCCATTTATGCACATTAAGGGCTCAATACATCCTGGGGTTATATTTCTGATTCCATGTCAGTTGAAGTGCTTGAGAGAAATGTTTCATCAATTCTTTTTAATAAGCTGGGGGCAGTGACTTGGTGCCATGGTAAAAGCTCAGGCTGCCAGTTGAAGATGCAGGTTTTGAGTCTTAGAGAAACCACTTGATCAAAAAATTGAGGTTAGGACATACTCCACTTCATCCTTCCAGGACCCTGAACGGATGACTTGCACTGGGTTATGGCCCTTATTTATTCTTTTCAATAAACTGGTGAAGCAAGCCTACACAATAACTAAATTTCTTGTAAAGCCACTTACTTAGCCAATACATCGCTCAAAGTATGTGTGGTACTACTGCACCTGCATTGATGGTTAGGGATCTAGAAAAGATATTTATGTTTATGCAATGCTCCAAACATTCTGAGTTTAAGCAATCAGTTATCCAATCTCATCCCCACTTAAGCACACAAGTGAAATAGGGAATCACACTTCTGTTTAATATATACAGGTGAAAACCGTGAATTTATCCTACATCAATGGCTAAAGATCTCGTAAAGCTATATGAGCGCCTATGCAGTGCTCAATATATCAAACCTTTGAGTTCACCACAGTTGAGTCAAGCCCAAATAACTGGTTTTAATAATATCAAAGCAAAGATTCATCAGAATAAAGTATCAGAACAGAGTACTGTAACTGCGATTCTACCTGACCCAACCAACACATCCCACCAGAGCTGAGTCAGTTCACTCCATTGTTCCACCACTAACCTATTGTCACCATCATGATTATTACGAGATAATAACCCTTTCTGTCAATACTACACATTTAATCTCCAAATCAGGGCAAGTTACTAGACTCAAAGTTCACCAGGACACAACAAAATGCAGAAAAAAAATTGAAATTGTGTCCTTTTCTAAACAAGAACAAAAGGATGCCCAGCATGCCCTACATAATTTGCCACTAACTGTCAACAGCGTGTACCCACCAACTCCATACCTTCCATGAAGTAAATAAATTCACAAAATTCAGTACTGAAATGATTCAAATTAAAAAAGAGAATATAAACAGAACATAATCAAAATAATAAAGAAAACACACTTGATAACCAAAAAAAAAAAAATTAAAGGATTATATTGGTTTACTAAACATGCCCATACATTATGGAAGCGTGATTGGTTTCCTTTAAATTTAATAGAATTGAACAACAGCTAAACCTCACACCAAACAGTTAAAAGGAAAAAAGTAAAAGTTCTCTCCACCCAACATCCCCTGACTCCCTTCCCAACTCCAACAGAAGGGAAAAAGAAAAACATGCTATTCAACAATTGAAATCACCTAATTGGAAATAAACAGAGACTGCGAACTTTGAAGTATGCAATTTAAGAGTACCGTAAGATACAATCTTAATTCAACCACAAATTGGATTAGAGATTGATTAAATAGAGATATGGATTTAAAGAGTACATAAAGATCAACCCAGATGAAATTCGATCACAGAAACCATAGATATATGATGAAAACCAGGAAACCCAGATCTTACAAAGAAAAATAAAATGAAAAACAGAACCAAACCTTGTTCGGATCCCAGAATCTCAGATTCTCAGATTAAATCTGGGTGTTCGGGGATCTGTCTACTCTTCCCTTCACGATCAAGGATTATTCCACTTCGAATTCATATAGGCATCACCTGCTCTAATCCTCTTTCTTCTTTCCTTGGGGACGAAGTCTTCCCCTCTTTCATTTTGTAATACGTGGCGGTGCACCTTCTGTACGCGTCAAAATTTCGAATCCTGGACCCGCCTCCACCTAGATGCTTCGCGGTCTCAACTTTCTGCAACTGCATGAACAACACGATGCTGCCATGGACTGAAAATAGAAGAATGGACATTAAAGATTCTTTTTTCTGCAACATGGCTGGTGCCACAGTGTCAACCTCTGTAAAGTTTGAAGCAGTTGATCCAAACTTAATGCCTCGTCATCGTTTTCCACCTTTAGTAGTTTCGTGTTAGGAACGCAATCGTGAATGAACGAAGTGTGTCTGCAGTCCAGCCCTCTGTTAGTTAAAACGGAAGCGGCAAAAAAACATTGTTCGGTACGGGTATGTTTTAAACGGATCAAAACGTGAATGGGACGATCAAAAATACGGTCAAATATGATAAAAAAGGGAAAAAAATAAAAAACAGATGATACATGTTTTAAACGTTTATATTTAAATAATACGGTGTCAAAAAAAGGCAATATATAGACATAAATTGGCATAATAATTCTCTAAATACCTAGATAACAATCAAAATAAATAGTCCCGTTTTAAACGTTTATATTTTTTAAAATCCGTTTTTTTACTGTCAAAAAAACGGTACGGCATTTAAAACGGCAAAAAAACTTCAAATAGCCCCGTTCCCGTTTTTTACCGACTTTCTATGAAAAATTCGGCAAACGGCGTTTAAAACGGCAAAAAAAGGGGACGTCGTTTTAAACGTGTTTTAAACGCGAATAAACTAACTAGGGTCCAGCCTCTAGGTCCAGAGGTCCTGTGGGGCGTAGCCAGTGCAGATTTAGGGAGGGTCATATCTTTGACTTAAATCTGCTATTATTATTGGGTCACACTATAAACTAGGGGTGTCAATTCCTAAACCGAACCGGTAAAACCGGCCGGATCGAACCGATAACAACCCGGATCGAACCGAACCGAAGCCTTTTGGATTTCGTCGGTTTTCTCGGAGTATTGTAACCCCAAAAAGCCACACCGACCGCCGACCGGTGCCGAAACGCCACCGAACGGCTCAAACCGTCGAAACCGAACGAAACCGGTGAAACCGAACTATTTCCATCTTAAAAAAAAAAATCAAAAAATTTGAAGTAGTTTTTGTATACATTTGTATGGATCCAACTAACCAACCAAAAACCACCGGTTACTCGATTTAAGAAACCGAGTTCAACAATTCATCATCATTTGGTTGTTTCCTAATGGCTCCATACCGGTTTAAAAAACCGATCCAAACCGAAATGAACCTAATAAATCCAAACCGGTACCAACCCGAACCCAAACCGCACCGAAGCCGACACCAGACCGAAACCGATAAATCCTTAATGGGTCGGTTTCGGTCACTTCCAAACTCACACCGAAACCGGTGGAACCGGACCGAAACCGCACCAACCCGGACCGTTGACACCCCTACTATAAACGATCTTTCCATGGCGTTGAGGTCCACCTTTTAGAGATGTCATTTGGCAAACTCTGGCTCATTTGATAACGTTTCTATAGTTTTTGTTTTAAGGAATGATAAAAACATAAATTTTCATTTTCATAAATAGACATAGAATTGAAGGTATTTGATAAGTCATGTTTTTAGAAGTCGATAATAACCAACGAAAGAATAACCACGAGTCATTTTCAGAAACAGTGAAATCACCTGGATCGTTTCTTGAACCATAAATAGGTAGAAATTTCAATTTCAATTTCTGAAAACAAGTGAAACGAAACAGTTTTATCAAACGATTTTTGTTCTGTTTTTGCCGTTTCTGGACACATAAATGGCAGAAACGCGTTTATGCCGTTTTTGTTTCAAAAAACGGCATAAACAAAAAATTTCCGTTTCTGATAACAGAGACTGAATTTTGGGTGTTTGATAAACTTCTTGTTTCTTGAAACGTTTCTCTGTCGTAGGAGCCAGCCTGGCCAAATTCGATGTCGTCCCCCACCTCCACTCCGCCTCCTCCACACATCCACAATCCCCCATCTTTCGAGCCAACCAAAACAGTTCCGTCGCCCACTTCTTAGCTGAACCACCACCACCATCAACATCGTCAGCGAATAACACGTTCCTTGCACCCTCTCAAAATGACTGAATAGCTCCTAAGACCCTGTTCCTCCAATGACGAAGCTGCCCGGATCCTACCTCACCATCACCATTGACAGCAAGCCGGTGCTCCTGTTGCCTCGACGTGGTAGTTTCAAGCTGACAAAGAGTCTTGGAGAAGAACCCAGAGAGGGCCACACAGTTGACTTCCCTCAAAGTCTAGGAACCTTCACGGAGGTTCTCATCGATGAGCTTCTCCGCCAAGCCCCTCATGACTTCATACTTGCGAGAGCTTGGCCAGTCTGGATCATCATCTCTCCCGTCCTTGATCAAAATAATAAATCCCCCCTTTATATGATCCATAAATCAAATAAGTTTTTGAAAAAAAAAATGAAAACAAATTATGCCCTAGTTCTTACAAATTGGCGCAGGAGATTCCTCATCCGTCTCGAACTTACCAAGCCAAACTCTAGTGCCGTTCTTCGCCGGATCTCTGATCTTTGCCGCGATTTTCCCCCATGGCTGTTGTCTTTTTTTTTTTGTAGAATGGCCATTGTCTTACTCCTCTGTAATGTTTCCCTTTCGACGGAGCCGCATCTAGAGCCGTCACTGAAGTTGACTTCTCCAGTACTGTCGATGATGTCGTAGTCACAACTGATGAAGTTGAAGCCAAAGTCGAAGCCATCGGTTGCGACTAAAACATGCTGCCAAAAGTCGATTCCTGAGGCTCTGCTTTTCCTCTTCTCTCCCCATCAACCTAGGGTCTGCCGTCGATTTTGGTGTCCTCTTCCGTGAGAAGCTTATCTACCTTGAAGCCCTTAACGTTGTTTCCTCCACTCAGCTCCAGTCGACTCCCTCTAGTTCGTCGAGAAATATCTATACTCAATGGGCATCGAATGCTCGGACGTCGGTGTCAAGGGAATAATGTCGGGTTTGTGGGAAAGAAAGGTCCACAAGTCTATTCCATAAATCAATATAAATCTTATTTATGTTTATGAAATAAGCAGAAACGGAATAGATTTATCAAATGCTTTTTGTTCCATTTTTATTGTTTCTTGACAAAGAAATGGTAGAAACAACTTTCTGGAAACGTTATGAAACGGGCCCTTAATATTTGATCCTTGCCTTCAGGGTTGGTAGCCTAATGGAAGGAAGTCTTTGTCTCATCACTTTTCGAATTAATTGTGGGGTTGAATTGATATGTCCCACTATCACTAGTTGATTTTGCAGAAGTATTACTTATTGTATGAAGACTTCGACCTAGACACTATCAACATTCATCAATATCCCATGGGCACCCTTTCTTATTTACTAGCAGAAAAAAATTAAATGACCCTTAATAGCCTCAATGAGAGTGATCTACTATGAATCAAGCCAATGGGTGCATGGTGCCACGTAATTTATATGTAGGGGACCCATAGGTCCTTAAGGAGAGAGTAAGTGTGAGAGGGCCAACGTGCACAACATTTTTTTTTGTTGGTATCTAAGTCTTTATACAATGGCAATAACAATTCAATCTTATCCTAATTAAATGAAGTTGGCTACATGGATCTTTGTTCTTTAATAAACACATAAAAATGTTATAAAATTGCACTTGCTAGAGAAGATGAACCTTCAAACTGGGTTTAATAGAGTTACAATAATGTGTTGGATGTATGTAATTTCATAAGTAGTTATATCAATCAAATCATCATTTGATACCAGGGTTATGAAAATCGGAATTGGGGAACAAATTGGTTAATATCAATTTCAATTCAAATTGGATGAATTATACTCATCGATCGAAATTGCACAAAATTGTTTGAAATAATTCAAACTTTTTGAAAAAATGTTCGAGAGAGTGAGAGAGATGGTCTCCTTGCAACTACACTTGCCCTAAAGAGGAAGATTCTTGGGTCCATAGCCTTTGATGTGTGGAGTGTGGATTAATGTTCAATTTTATCATTAAAACAATAATTATCTAATGCAGTTGGTGAGATTGTTGTGTGAATGTGTAATATGTCCACATTCACCAAAAGGTCTCGAGTTCGATTATTCTAGCTGTTATCTTTTCCTCCCACCTTCTATAATATACCCATATAAATAAAAACTCCATCATGAGAGAGAAGGAAAATAAATTAGTAAAATTTCTCAGATTTTTTTTCTTATGAAATTAGCTTTATATCTGCCAAACTCTATTTACTTACCTTATTTGTATTCAGATTTCATACAAAATTCACTCAGATTTGGGATAGTGAAAACCCCTCAAGAGCTTATATAAAAATAAGAGGAAATTACACTCCCCTTGACCTTTGGCTTAATATCATGTTCCTCCTACGTACTTTTATATATAGCACTAACCTCCCTTGTAGTTTGAGGATTCCATCAAACAACCCTAAAGTGACTGATGGTGTTAAACTAACCTATAAAAAGACCAATTTACCCTTCTAGCAATATACTTATATTCTCTTCCTTCTGTCTCTTTTCTTCATCCTAATCCCCATTTCTCTGCAACACCATAATCCCCGTTTCTCTGCAACACCATACGTTTTGGAAGATAGCTCTCTAGCTTCGATCCCCGTTTCTCTGCAACACCATACGTTTTGGAAGATAGCTCTCTAGCTTCGTCTCGCCCAGCTTGAGTGAAAATTTTAATTAACCAACATCGCCTTCCATTGCATAAAAGAAACCCACCCTACTAAACCGGATAAGTAGAGGGTGAGGGTTGTCATTTAATCGGTAGGGTGGGTTTCTTGTAGTAGGCCCTTTCTTCACCAATGGAAGTCAAAATTATCTTGGACTGTTGATTCTCGTTGACATGTTGAATCAAAAGGCGATTTTTGATCCAACACTGACTGGATTTAGTTAAAACTCTCACTGAACACCTTCCACACCTCAACATTGTCTTCCCCTGCATCATCTTCTATCTTATATCCTTCATGATCTTCAATCCCATCACAAGCACCCCAGCTGCACGCAGCGTTTATTAATACCACCATAGATACGGTTCTGGAGACTTAGATTGTTTTGCTGAGGAAGTTGTTGGTCAGGAGAGCTGTCGTCCATGCTCGATTATGCGGCAAAGAAAGAATCGATCGTACTCATGCATGAGAAGCTCTGTATCTCCTTTGTTGCCTCTGTCTGTATCGCTGCTCTCTCTTTCTCTCTCTCTAGTTGCAGAGGAATTGATCGACCTGAGAAGAAGAAGTGAGATCTCATATGGGATTTTATCTATCGAGCTATGAGAGGAACCGACTCGATCGATCAAACTTTGGGGGAAAGGCCGATGGTAGCAGATCCAAGTCGCGATGGGATCATATCCAAGTCACGATGGAGTAAATCACCTTTCGATTTCAGCAATCGACTGTCGAGAGCAGAGAGTGGCGAGCGGCAATGAAGAAGGGAGTGTGGAGAGCAGCAACGACAGAAATGGGGAAATTCCAATTCGTGAAGAAGTTTGTGTAGTGGTTTTAGGGATTAAGGCTTCCTTAATATTGAAGGGTAATTTGGGCAGAAAATTACCTACTCCAGTGATGATGTCATCACTTAACAGGGATATTTAACAGAAATGATACGTCTGTTAGAATCTTCAAACTACACAGGAGGTTAGTGCTATATATGAAAGCATGTGGGGAACAATGAACATGATATTATGCCAAAGGTCAGGGGAGGGGAGTGTAATTTCAGATAATAATAATAATAATAATAATAATAATAATAATAATAGAACTCCTGAAGAATCTAAACCGATATTCTTTGCCAGGTTATACAGTTCGCTGCCAGCGCTGCACAGAAAGAAAATTCCCAGCACATGCCTCACCTTTGTGGCTTTATCCTTTTGGTCAGTCGGTGGGGTCACGCTACGAGTACGACTTCCGACCACCCATAACAGTCAAAAACGCGTGATTCCTTCCTTTATGACCAAATTACCCTTTAAAACTAGCGATAGATCAAATTTCATTTTCTCTCATACTTCTAGGGTTAATTCGTCATTTCATCTCTTGCCAGCCACCAAGGGCAAATCCGTCATTATAAAAACTATATAAAATGAATATTTCGTTTCTATATTTTTTTATTTCAAGAATAGATTATTCAAAAAATTTCAAAGACAAAAAAAGCCCGTCTTCATTCAAAAGAATAAGTCTATCACACACACACTCTTCTCTCTTTCTCTCTTTCTCTCTCTCTTTTCTCTTCCACGATCTATGACCGTTGCGCATCGCATCGCTGAGACGAGAAATTTTTTCCAAAAATAGAACGGAAACGAAAGATCAAGATCAAACACCCGTTCTTTCTTTCAATCTCTCTGGAGATCCTCTCTTCGAAATCGAAACTCTTAGACCTGGTTTTGGTTCCTAAGCCAGGGCCAGGTCGGGAAAGTTAGCAGAGGTTCACTTCCTCCACCAGATTCCATTGTCTTGAGCTGTTATTACAACTAAGCCAATCGTCCTTGCCAAGATGAATGACCTACTATCGGTAATTTTCTTCCTTTGGTCTACTATCTTATATGTTTCGGTTGGTTTTGGATTTTCGAATTTGGTCATATTATCAGAGATTTATTAGAAGAAATTGATCTGAAGTGTTTTTGAGTTTTTCTTTGGATAAATAAGTCTGTTTGAGCTTCAATGTCGTCGGATCTATTAGAAGAAATTGATAATCCACTCGTGGGAGAATCCTTTCCCGCATCGGGCACTAATATATATTTTTATCATCTAATTAGATTGGGTAACCGTTGAATTAAGAACATAATGGCCTTACTTTTTGTTTCCCCATAATTGAGCCATCGTCCTCTATCCATTTATTCACTCGACCCAACTTTGAATTGTTTTGATTTGATCCATTCCAAGGATCCAGTAAGGATGAAGTATTCTCAGAGTTCTCCATTGATATGACGTGCTGTTTTTTTTTTCCTTCCAATTATTACTTTTCAGAATCAGTCTTGGTCTTACAAACTTGTATTCTGAGAGTTATCCATTGATCCAACATACTGTTTTTTCCATTCATTACCTTTCAGAATCAGACAGGGTCTTACAAGCTTTACCAATGAATGTTATGAATGAATTCCTTACTTCTTCCAAATGTGTATAAGATCCTAACTGCACTTAAAGTCTGGTTACTCTACCATTAAGTTAGCAGCCCAAAGAATTATGGTATGTGGGTACGACCAGGATAAAATAATAAATAAATAAAATAAAGAAATTGCATTGCACCACCCCATCAAAACGTTGAACTATTAACTAGGAAAAATGGGGTAAAAAGAAAAAAAGGATACTGGAATACAAACTCAAACACAGGGAAAAAAAAAAATCTATGACTAAAAGGAGAAATTGGTAGACCGCCTTTCTTTTTTTCAAATTCCTTTTCATTCAGAAGATACAAGTTGTGTCACAACAGTGCTCTACGATCAGCTAGTGTGTGAATCCAACAAGCGCCTTTTAGGGATTGAGTTTGTTGTCTTCAATGATCAGTCCTGGTCTTAGAAGCTTTACCAATGGTATGGACGGTTTCCTTGCTTCATTCAAATGTCTATAGGATCCTAGCTGCACTTAAAAGCTGATTACTCTACCACTAAGTTAGAAACCCAAAGAATTATGGTGTGTAGATGATTGGGATTAAATAAAAATAAATACATCATCAGCAACAACAACAACAACTCAGTCTCATCCCAACTAAATGGGGTCAGCTACATGGATCCTTACCCTCTAGCCAGCTCTATTCTATATCATACTTGATACGAGACCTGAGCTATGCATGTCCTTCCTTTCCACTTCTCCCACAATCATTTTAGGTGTACCCTTCTCTCTCTTTGCTCCTTCTATCTGAATCAAATCACTCCTCTAAATTGAAGCATCTAAAGGCCTCTGTTGACATGGCTATGCAACCTCATGTGACTTTCTCATAGCTTATCATGTATCGAAGCTACTGCCAAATGAGCTCTAATTGGACCATTCCTTACTTTATCCTTACTAGTTTTGCCACACAACCATCTCAACATTCTCATCTCAGCTAAAATGAGTTTATCCATATGATGCTTCTTAACAACCTTTATTCTGCACTATACTTCATAGCTGGTCCTAAAGAATTTTATTGAAGTTTTAAAGGAATATGTTGATAATACAACATGCTGGATGCACCTTTTCACTTCATTTATCATATTTTAATTCTCCGTGAAACATCATCTCTATATCACCTTCTTTATTTGTGATTAAGCCTAGATACCTAAAATAATCACTTGGCGGAATCTCCCTCCTCTCAATTCTCACTACCTTATTATCTGTTATAGTGTAATTAAAGTTACATACCTTCTTCATTTTTGTTCTACTCATCTTACAATCTTTTGATTCCAAGGTTGGTCTCCATAACTTTAACTTGGCGTTAATCCTCACGTTTGTCTCATCCACCAAACAATATCTTCAGCAAAAAGCATTACCCAGAAACTTGACCTTGATTGTCTCTAGTTAAACCATCCTTGATAATCACAAACAAATAAGGTCTTAAAGTTGATCCTTGATGTAACCCACAGTTCTTACAGTAGTTAGTTCACCATTATACATATCTTTAGCTATGTCCACATATTTACCTGAAATGTTTCTCTTCTCTAGCACTTTCTAGATTAGATCTCTAGGGACTCTATCATAAGCTTTTTATAGGTCTAAAGACCATATGGACGATCTTTAAATCTTTCCATGAGTCTCATAAGTAAGTAAATAGCTTATGTAATAGATCTTCCTAGCATAAACCAAATTGTTTCTCTAAAATAATAGTTTTTTGTCTCATGCGAGTTTCAATAACTCCCTCCCGTAACTTTATAGTATGCTTATTAGTTTTATGCATCTATAGGTATAACAATTATGAATATCAAATTTACTTTCTATAAACGGAAACCACAATGCTTCTCCTCCATTCATCTGACATTGTCCTTGTGCTCACAATCATATTAAACAGCTTGGCTAGTCAAGATAAATCATAGTTTCCGTTTCATTCAGAAGATACTAGTTATGTCACAACGGTGCTCTACGATCAGCTAGTGTGTCAATCCAAGAAGCATCTTTTAGGGATTGAGCTTGTTGTCTTCAATGATGAGAAACCATTGATGTTACATATTTGGTTTCCTGTTATCAGAATTGCGTCACACAAGCTGTTTATAAACCACTATGTTATAAGTCACCATGACGATCACCTTCTAGAGATTGGGAATTCAGGTAAATGTGGGAAATTTTATAGAAGCTGAAATTACCCTTGGAATACTGTCAAAAAGTTGCTTGACCATGCGATTTATTTTCTCCTTGAGAGGTTTTTGGCTTGGGAGCTCTCATGCTGAAGTGCATTGATTTCTTCTGAAGACTCAAAACTTTAATTTGCTCATGATTGAATTATAAAAGGATCGCATTTTTATTTGTTTTGTCTTTGCTGCTTGACATTGATTGAGGAATTTTTTGTTGTTTGGGATGGAGCTCTTTTCTTTTTTACTTTTTTGAGTTTGCATATGCTTTTGGGAGTTTTTCCCTTTAGCACTTCTTCTGCCTAATTGAAGATGTCCCTTTCTGTTATTCTCAATTCCATTTTATTTAGTATCTATTACAGTATTACCTTTACCGATTAGGAAAAATAAAAGATAAAAAGGAAGGAGGAAGAATTGAAAACTAATATCTAACAGTTAAACTGTATCTTGTTTAAGGATGTTGATTTTTTCATTTAGGATCATAGTCTTTTTCCTTACTACCGTCTACAGAGTTCAATATTGTCATGTTACTTGTCTTGGTTAACACCTTGGTCTAAAACTTTAGTTGTTTCTACGTTGTGTTGGTTCCTATATTAGATGGTTCTTATGTTAACTTATAATATGGCTCAAGGTTGGGACTGTGAAGAGTTAAGAGGAGGCATAGGTTCATACTCATTGACCTCACATGACATGAAGCTTAGGCATAGATTCATACTCAGTGAAATCATATAACATGAAGCTTAGGCGTCAATGTGTAAATTTTCTCATCATTGTTTTCTGTCTGTTTTTATATTTTCCTCTTCTTTTTTTATTTATTTTTCTGTAAGTGCATTTGTTTTTATTAAAAAATGGGGAAGTGTGGTTCCTGCGTGTGCATGAGGGCCAATGGGAGCGCACGAGAAAGCATCCACAGGGATGTTATTTTCCCATTCATGGGGAGCGGGCCAGTCATTTCATGCCCCCGTGTGTCTAGGCACAGGGGCCACATTCCCCCACGGAAAACTTTCTCCTTAAAAAATATATTTCTGTAGGAATTAGTGCAATTTCCTGTTTAAATTGTGTTCGAATTCCTTTCCTGTTGAAAGTGTCTTTTCCTTTCAAATCTTCAAAGGGTAAATTTATTTCATTTTATATCCCTGATGCTGTTTTGCAGGATTCCTTTGAGATCCCTCGAGGTCAAGCTTCAAGGGGTGGGGATATTGAATTAGGCATCCAAGCTCCAATGAGATCAGGAGACCTGGGCTTGGAAAATTTCTTCAAACAGGTAGCCACGACCTATTTCAATTTTCCTTTTTGCATTGAAATCAAGATGATGAAAAAATGTCACTTTGACACTTCATTTGTGGTATTCTTTTTGTACAGGAGATTTTACTTTATGCTTTATTCTTTTCTCACATCTAGTTCGCATTTGGAGATGAAATATTATTTCTATTTTACAGATTCAAGTTATTGAGAAAGAAATTAACAAGCTTAATAAGCTATTGATAAAGCTCCAGGTATGAATTTTGTTTCTTTTTCCAAGTTTTGTTGGTTTAACTAGTGATATTTCTCATTTTTTCTGTGTTATATATGGATCGGATTTTGGGAAGGGCTTCACATAAATATTTAGAGGGGTTGTGTTTTCTGTCCAGGGTTGTGCCATGGTGCCCAGACACGGGGTGTGAAATGACCACCTCACCCCTCCTGGTCGATGCCTGAGCGTGCACTCTCATTGGCCGGGCCACTGGTGCAGGGACACACTCCAGAACAGAAAAATTTCTTCCATATTTAGATTACATTTTGGTATTTGTAGGTTTCCGACTTTCTCAACTTATCCTTTTCCCTTGGTTAAGATGAAAGGATATTTTTTAAATGGGAAAAAAATCATAGCTTGTACATTGGGAATGCTTATATGCATTTGCTTCCAGCACTCTGTTGGGATTAGTTCATAGTGTGTATCACATAAACACATGTCCTGGTGTAAGTTACATATTAGTCATAATAGTTGCAGTCTTTGTTAGCATCCTCCCTCCTCCACTGTAATAAATTAAGGATGTGTTTTGTGTAGAAAGAAAATGTCAACATGAAGATGTGGGTTTGCATCTGAGGTGGCCTTTGATCCAAAAATGCCAACGGTTAGGACTGAATCCAGTCCACCCCTTCAAGGACCCTGTGAAATTTTGCACCGGGTTATGGCCCTTTGATGTACATAACAGAAAATGTACAATTTTTGTTGTGTGAAAGAAAAATTGTGGTTGCTTGTTTGTTTCCTAACAAAGAGGAGCATGAAAAAAAATTTCTCAATTATCAAGGATGTTAAAATCATTCTATTGGGGTCTGGATGAGGCAAGATGAGCTTCTGACACCATTTATTTTCAAACAATGTATGTAGAATGCAAATGAAGAGTCAAAATCCGTGACAAAGGCTGCTTCCATGAAAGGTAATTCCATGCTCTTTAATTTTAGAAAAATAACCTAAGAAAGCTAATATTAGAACAACTTTATAGCTTCATCCTATTGCTTTATTAAATTGAGCAATTCTGACACTTGACCCATATTCATGTCTGATGTTTATACGAATTCCCATGTATCATCAAATCAAAAGCTAATTCATTGTTTGAAAATGAAAATCCTTTTTGACCTCTTTTAATTTTTCTTTTTTCCCTTCAACCATGGTGACAATGTTCTCTACTTCGGAGCCTTGACTATTTCAATCATTCTGTGCAGCAATCAAGCAGCGTATGGAGAAAGACGTAGATGAAGTTGGCAAAATTGCTCGTCTAGTGAAGTCCAAAATTGAAGAGCTTGACAAAGATGTACTTTTATTTATCTTCTCTTCTTTTATTTTGTGCAACCCTAGGGTGTTTGTTTGCTCATTACCCTTTTGGTTTCTTTCATGCAGAATGCGGCCAATAGGCAGAAACCTGGATGTGGAAAAGGAACTGGCGTGGACCGGTCTAGGATGGCAACTACTGTGTAAATTCTTCTTTCTGCTTTTTTTTTTTTTTTAATTTTTTATTGTCAATTTTGGAAGGAAAAGAGTAGGGATCATTCTCTACAAGACTCCATCTTTATATGCAGTCCTGTAAAACACTAAGGCCTGCCTAGATAGAAAATTACCATAGTATCATATGAGACTCTACACACAGGACAGTTAGATCGCTGGACGTGATTAATGGGATTCTCCTAGTAGAAAATTTTGTACCCGGTGAACAATCCAATCAAATGAGCGTAACCATTGGTAAGATCGTCCCTTTTTTTTAATCAAAAAAGTGTGACTGATTTACCAAGTATTGGAAGATATAGTCGTTGCAATTACCTATATTTTCTAATTGGAGCCCTTTAGATTTTATTACAGTAATACCTTAT
The DNA here is from genome assembly GCF_013358625.1 of Macadamia integrifolia. Classification (NCBI taxonomy): domain Eukaryota; kingdom Viridiplantae; phylum Streptophyta; class Magnoliopsida; order Proteales; family Proteaceae; genus Macadamia; species Macadamia integrifolia. Next base: position 9,851,694 of record NC_056564.1, on the reverse strand, counting down.
GTGGTCTCATACTCTCGTCAACTTAAAGTTCTTAAATAAAATCTTCTAATTCTTGTTCACATCACTGATTTGTCTTTAGCTTTGTATAGTCCTAATTTTTGTGAATTTTTAATCAAGGCATAGTTTTTATGTTACTATAATCCACAAAATGGAAGTTGTTGTATAATAAGATACATCTGTCATGATGCCTATTTGGAATGTCAACATATCCAGTCTCCGAAGATCACCATTATTGACATGTTTGTGCATAGCTTAGCTGAAGTTTGATCATTCTATGCTCTTTGAGTCTTACTTAACCTTAACATATGATTGCAGTTCCTTGAAGAAAAGGTTCAAAGACAAGATGTCTGAATTTCAGGTTCTGTGTTATTCCGATTCTCTTCCCTGCAGCTTCCCCCTCTCCACTAGTCATTCTCCATCTTCTACAGTTCTACTACTATAAATGATTTGTCTTAGAATCCTTAAAATCTTTGCAGACTCTAAGAGAAAACATTCATCAAGAGTATCGAGATGTTGTGGAGAGAAGAGTTTTTACAGGTTTATATTCTTCCATAGCTTTAATAAGAACAAACTGGGTCTGTAAAATCAAACACTGTAGATTTTCATTGCACTTTTTTACGGGATAAATTATTGTTACTGTTGACTGTTTCTGATCTTTTTTTTTTACTTTTGGAATTGTGCAATTATCAGTAACCGGTGAAAGAGCTGACGAAGAGGTGAGATTACTTTTCCCTCATAAAATTCCTCGTGGTATTCTATGTTTCCTAAATTTCTCTAATGTTATTTGTGCAATGTGTGTTTTGATTATGACTATGTATAGACAATTGATCGGCTAATAGAGACTGGAGATAGTGAACAAATATTTCAGAAAGCTATTCAGGAACAAGGACGTGGCCAGGTTTGCTTCCCCCCTATATTCATTGTTTTATCGGTTGTTTTCATCTCTTATTTCTGGGTAGGACCTTAAATATTACTCACTTGAAAGCTCAGGAGGAACTCTTTTGCATGTTCCTACAATTATTCATGTTCAGACTGAGATCTTAATTTCTCTATATATATACACACATTTTTTTTGGGGGAGGGGGGGATTGTGGTTCTGTCTGAGCTTCAAGTATACTTTGTATGAGCACTCAGCTGAAGAGTAGACTAAATTGAGTCAACTTGGACGTCAATGTGGCTCTGAATACTCATATTAATCACTTCAGTGTGTAAGTGAGCAGTGGATGCACCTGGCATTCTAATGAGTAATTCCCACTTTTATGTTATCCTATGTCACTCTGAAGTCCTGATCAGCAAAGCTATCTTTCCTTTATATAGATACTGGACACCTTGGCGGAAATTCAAGAACGCCATGATGCAGTAAGAGAACTTGAGAGGAAGCTTCTTGAGCTGCAGCAGGTACTTCATCATCCACTTGCATTGATAACTAACGTTTGGTCAAGATTGGTTGGTTTTCTAAAGATAGAAACTTGCTGGTTTTCACTTATCTGCCATCTAACCCTGAGTGGAGTTAAGACTGTACATGTACTACACTCTAGAGTCTAAAATGAGAACCAGTTAGATTTTTATGAAAGACTGTTACAAACTACCTCATTCATTGGGTTCTAATCAGGATGTAGGAAATTATTGCAATAATTGCAATCTGGTATAATACAACTGAGCATGCATATAGACATACATACAAACATATGTGTGTTTATGTCCGTGAGGAAAATCGAAACGTTGGATCTAGGGATTGTGTGGGTGTTGGACACATGTCTAATTGCAGTCCGAAATTCATTCAGATACCCTCCCATCTATGTTCATGCAACCCCTTGATAGTCTTGTGCACCCTCTCTGTATTCCTGAATTTTCCAATGGTGTGTTTAGCCACATGGCCAACTCCCCAGGCTGAAAGTTGACAAGAGAGCAAGGGACTTGGGATCCCCCTGCCCACAAATTTTCAGTCCCTGCCACATGGTAGAACCAGGCATCTGAGCTCAGACTTCCTTTTTTGACCACCAGACTTTGAAACCTTCTCAAAGAAGAACACAATACAAGCCATAGTGTAGAACATCAATTTTGGAAGGCTCCCAATTACAGTAGTTTCTGTTAACCCCCCCCCCCTCCCTAACACACACATGCACACACACATACACATACACCAAAAATAAATAAATAAATAAGGTGTAATGCGTTCTCCAGTGGAGGGAAAATTCCTTGAACTTTCAGTGACATAGCTTGCCTGATCAGGTGTATGGAAAACCAAGTTCTACCAGAAGGCTCTTCCTGCTTTCTAACCACCCTGGTTTGAGTCCCTTTCTATAATGGTTTTCAGCCAACCATTGAAGACAGAATCTTCATGCCCTTAGTAAACGACTTAATCTCAGCCATGACTGGATCTGACGTGCGAATGGGACCAGACATAGCTAAGAAAATAGTTCCCTCATCAATTACGAACACACCACCAGTGCCAGCTGGGCATGGATTCCCTGCAGAGCTGCCATCCACATTCAGTGTGATGAGGTAATGAGGAGAAACCCAGAGCTGTATTAACAGAAATACCATGAAAAGGCTCCATAATTAATAGCCCATTGTGCCATGCTATCATCCACATTTTTGTGATGATGTAATGAGGAGAAACCCGAAGCCGTCTCAACAGAAGTGTCCCGAAAAGGCTCCATAATTAATAGCCCATCATTCCATGTGCTATCGTCAGCATAATAGTATGTTTATCATCCCTTGGGTGGATCTCTCATATCCTTCAAACATTATATGATTCATTTCTTTGCAAATAGTCATCTCAGTGACTAAAAACACAAGCTGCCACATTGGCTAATCATAGTGAGATTATACATATGGATCCAAGAGCATTGAAGCTCATATCAATGGAGATAGTTATTCAGGAACCTTCAAGGACCCAATGGAGATTTGGACAGAATGTGTGTCAGAGTTGACATCGGACAGTGTATTATCAGAGTTGAAATAGTAGTAGTTAGAAGGTTTATTTGGTTCAATACATGGGTTGGGTTGTCTTAAATAGAAGCATGTCTGCACATGGAGGGATTGATGTTGGAAGGTTTGGACAGAATGTGGTGTATTATCAGAGCTGAAATAGGAGAAGTTAGAAGGTTTCTTTGGTTCAATACATGTGTTGGTCTGTTGGGTTGTCTTAAATGGAAGCATGTCTGCACATGGATGGATGGATGTTGGTAGGTTTGGACAGAATGTGTGTCAGTTGAAAATGGACAGTGTACTATCGGAGTTGAAATAGAAGTTAGAATGTTTCTTTGGTTCAATACAAGTGTTGGGATGTCTTTAATAGAAGCGTGCATGCACATGCAGGGATGGATGTTGGTTCATAATTTGACAGTAAAGTTAAAGCAATTTTAGGATTTAAAGTTCCACCATTAAAAAAAAAAAAAAAAAAAGGAATTAAAGTTTATGAAAATGGTAAAGAAAATGCACTTTTTTTTTTCGGGCTTTTTGGAAGCACTGATTAAAGGGTGATCATTTGAATTTTGAGAAATTGGTTTACATAATGACTTAAGTCATGGTGTATGGATGACAAATGTCCTAGTGGAAGGGGAATCATTGTTGGCATTCTGTGGCTTCAAGTCCAAATGGGGGAAGGGGGTGTGGTGATACTTGTAGCTCATTAGAAAGACGGGCTCTCTCACTTCAAGGCCAGTTTGCAATTGAGTTGCACGGATGGTGAATAACTGTTCAGGCATTACTTATGGCCCTTACACTTCAAAGCTATTTCCCCTGAGAATTAGGCTTGTGGCCTTGTACTCTACTTCTTGTTCTTTGGCTATTTAAGCAATAATTCCCTTTGGTTACTTGTCAAAGAGGAGGGGGAAAAACATTAGTGGAACAAACAGGGGGCTTGTGGACTTGTCGACTAGTAACTTGACTGTACCAGTTTTACTCCTACCATTTAGTGAACAACTTTACCTTAATGCAAAAAGTCCCACGACCATTGAATAGTCAATTTCTAGGCAACTTTATCTATATATCCATGGATGTATACTAGCACATTATTAACCTCCATGGAATCTAGAAGGATCTTCAACTACTGAAGTAGATTTTGGAAGAAGAGGGAATAAGACTTCATTTTTAATTCCTTCTAAAAGGGTTAAAGCCACCCTCCCAAGAAGCTCACCCATGCTTGTCCTATATTTAAAATGGGCCAGTCATGTACCTGAAAACTTAACCTGGTACCCCTAGCCAAGAGAGGCATCTTATGATTCTCTTCAAAGCATTAACTGAATAAACATTCTTTTATACTTCACCTGTACCTTGTAGTAGGAAAACTCCTTACCAAGAACCTTGGATGATGACCAAACGATGCTCTTCAGTTGTAGTAGGTTCTGACTCTCTGTTGATATAATCATGTCTTTGCAGATTTTCTTAGATATGGCGGTCTTGGTGGAAGCACAAGGCGACATGTTGGACAATATAGAGACACAGGTACTGAGCCCTATTTCAGTTTTCAATCTTGCGGGGATGAATAATACCCAGACCTGTTTCCAATTGCCACATCCTTGAAAAATCTGTAATTGAAGAGAAATTCAGTCCAACTATAATCATATACTGAAATTCTCCTCTGCTGGTGTCTTTAAGGTGCAGAACATTGCCATTGAGCATAAAATCTGATCATATGTCATGACTAACTGATTTGGCCCTGCCTAGAAGTTACTCCAACACCAGAAATCAGCATGATCGGAGGATTCTCTTTTCCTCTCGTCTGCTGGCTTTGTCATTTGAAGCATTTTCAGAATTTCACCCATGTAAAAGTATCGTCTGTTTCTACTGATTTATGGCATGTAGTTAAATCAAAGATGTCCACTAACTGTTGGGCCCTATCCTTTGCATTCTTCAGCATACTTGTGCTTAAGAATAATCTTTGAGTACATTTTGTATTCAACTTTTCTCACCCGTCATTCCATATTCTGATCTGGGTCCTTTTCTGCCCACAGGTTTCTAATGCAGTTGACCACGTGCAATCAGGAAATACTGCGCTGACAAAGGCAAAGAAGCTACAGAAGAACTCCCGGAAATGGATGTGCATAGCTATTATCATCCTTCTTATTATCGTGGCTGTCATTGTCGTGGGTGTTCTCAAGCCATGGACGACCAAGAACGGTTCTTAGTCGGGTGGGGGAGAGGCTTCTGTAATGTAATATAGTAGTTAATTTGTTGATATCTTTTAGGCATTTAGTGCCTCCTGTCCAGTTTATGTTACCTTATTGTTTTGCTTGGTCCAGTTTTCCTTTTATTTTTTCATTTTTCTTTCTCAATCCCAGCTGCGGGTTTCTTTCTCATGTGTCTATTACAGTTGAGCATTGTCCCTGCTATATTTGAGAATATTTGTTATTGGTTTGTTATTATTGTGCTATTTACTAGTGACCATGTCTCTGCGATCTGATGGCGGCACAGGCTATTTTGATGTGATCTAAATCCAATGGTCAGAATGGTGAAATGTATGGAAAACGGTAAGGCCCTGTTGGTTAATTGTGTAGCTGTAAAATTTTTCCTTAAAACGATATTTTACATGGTTTTTCTATTTTTCAATGTAGTTTGTGTTTTTTTACTTTAAAATAAACAGTGGAAAAATCTTTGTTTTATTAAAAAAAAAAAAAATCCTTTGCCACATTTTTACATGGAAACAAACGGAACCTAAAGAATATATTTGTCATGAGCAGTGGAGGAAACCATCTCATCACGGATTAAATTTTAAAACAATGCTTTGAAAAGAACCAAAACTGATCAAATTTTAAAACAATGCTTCGGAAAGAACCAAAACTGAGTCTTGTCCAATTATTCCAATTATCTAGTCATGGATCAAATTTCAGATAAGTGTGTTCTCATCTCATATAAAATGCTCTGCTTTGGATTGTTTGTAATATGTGAACCAGAAAATTGGTGATGAAAAAAGGTTTTTTCAAGTAGTTCCTAGTTTGATCAAAGTCGTGAGTCTAAGTCAAGGCTCTCTCAACATTTAGACTATGTTGGTAACGAGTAAAGGCACGAAGATTGTGACTTGGTGGGTAAGGTTGTGTAGTTTTCATTCCTCGAATCTCATAAAGCCTTATACATCCTTTTAATCAAAAAAAAAATGTGGACTTTCAGACGGTTTATGTTGCATGAAAATTGAAAAGTTTAGAACTTCGGACATGGTTTTAAAAATTCTAATCCAAATTGGCAAAATCAGCCTATTTGAATTGGAATCGGTGGAGCTAGATTTTGTTTAACCATGATTTTGAGACGCATTTGACATTGGCCAAGAATGCACAAGATCTTTTTTTTTTATTATTTTTTGGTTATTTTCTTCTTCTGTTAGTGATTTATATATAGGAGGTCAGTGAAATTTACTTCTCACAGCTAGAATTATAAGGATTTTGAATAAATTTTGAAAAGAAAGACGTATTTATTACCCTTTTGCTTCATTTTTCTATTGAATTATTGAATTCTTTGAATTTTAATAAAAGATTAAAGGGAAAATTACATCCCCTCTCCTATAGTTTGTCGAAATTACATGTGGGTCCAAGGGTCTGAGCGATTTATTCCTCCCTCCCTGAAGGCTGAAGCTGACGGTGTGAGTATTCTGTTAATTTCAAACATCAAAAGACTTAAATACTCTTTTAGTAAAGAAAGTCTTGAGTTGAGAGGACCATTATACCCTTTTAGATTTGAATACCCATTAAAATAGAGATTGTTCACAAAGGTGAGAAGTGTTCGAGAAGGTGAAGTTCAATACCTTTGCAAATCGCCCTTTGCAACCAAATCTAGGTGAAGAGAAAGCTCAATCTCTGAATCAATCTGAAAAATTCTGCCTCCAAAGCAGAAATGGTCAATGGTGTTTAATGCTGATTCCAGTCCAATCTGGATATGAATCAGTTTGAGAAACCCGAAAAATTGATAGATCTATTTGAAAAATATTCCAAAGATTTTGATGTTTTTATCCAAAATTCCATTTTGAATCATCAAAAATCAGAATTGATAACCGTCAATCCCAATTTGAATCGGGTAATTCCTGATCCAATTAATGGATTCTTGAAACTCTGCCACTCTGCCAATGACCCCTACTGAGCTCAAGCGCTTTCAACCTTTTAAGGAATGGCAAGTCTAGGTGTTTTCTCCACCCTTCTCTCTCTCTCTCTCTCTCTCTCTCTCTCTCTCTCTTGATCAAGTAAGAACAACAATTAACAAGTTGAGTTAGTCGTTGCTTCCATTATGACACTTACCACTTACCAGTTACCCTTATCACATGTGGCTTATTGGCTTCTCTCACACCAAAGTCCAAACCATGAACCTGAGTGATCAAGTAGTTTCGACTCAAGTAGTGGCTTCTCTCACATCAGAAGCAAAACCGTCTCTTCCTTTCCAAAATCAACTTATCAAAGTTTGACATTTCTAGGATAACAGAGAATCATTCAGGGAGAGAGCAAGACATCAGATCGGAAACCTTAAAGCCTTTTCCACTTACGAATGAAGAAAGTATCATCTCTGTCCTCTCCGTCGACTTATTAGGGTTTCTCACATTTAAAAATCCTGATAACACATCACATCCTCACACAGATCACAGTTGGTAGAGGGCGATTTGCAGATTAGGGCTTGGAAAGCTTGATGATGAGATGGAAAGAGGATTTCCCTCTTTTCCTAATTCTAAGTGAAGGGTATTTCGGTCTCTTCATTTTGTTCTGCGGGTATTTTTGGTATCAAAAATGTGACCTCACCATATAACATATTCAAACTCACGGCTACTAACAGATTTGACTCAAATGTAAAAATCTTTCATACTGCAAGGGAGGAGGTATAAATAGCTCAAATCCTTGGACCCAAACATAATTTCGACAAACTACAACGGAAGGGGATGTAATTTTTCCAAGATTAAAATTTTCTTTGTCTCACTTAGTACGATTTTAAATTAATCACACAATCATAATAAGAAAAGTCAAGATCTTATTTTTAAAATTATTTTATTTCCTTTTACTTATAAACAAAGCTTGAGTGGTTTGTCTTGTTAAGCAATATGGAACATAAAAGTATTTGATTTTTCCCAATTTTTTTATTTTACTTAGACAAATAAATTGCTGGGACCATCAAGAAGCAGTTTCCTTTATCCGTTATCAAGATAATCTCTCATCGATTGTAGATGACTCAACCTTCTAGTATAAGAGTCATAATACACCACCCTATATTGAACCAATTGATTTTAAGATGAAAGCCTTTTAACACATGTGATGGAGGGCATAAGATAAGGATCAAATTTAAGATATACAGTGACATTTTCAATTCCTCGCATAGTAGGGGGAGAGCAAGTGGATGAAAACTTCTCCGAACATCTAATATGATTATGCGGTTTTCTTGCAAGACTAACAATTGTCATGTTTAATTAGGCCAAATCACACTTTCAATTAGCCATTGAAAGGGAAATGTCTTGACATGGTGGATCATACCGTGAACGTGAAGGTGAAGGCATGGAGATGGAGGAGCCTTTCCATCCAGTTCTTAGCTTGACCAAAGGTGGACAAACCATAGAAAAAAAAAAAATCTATGCATCAGGCCTTATGTCCACCCAACTCATAAATCAAGTTTCATTCATATTAAAAAAAAAACAAAGGTTATACGTTGCATATGTTTAGTTTCATTTTCCAAGTATCTTAATTTTTTATCTAATTCTTCTTTTGTTGACAATTCAATCATGGACATAAATTGGATCTATGTCAAAAAGCAAGAGCATATTAATTTAGTATGACCATTTCTTTAAGCGGTGGATAACAAAGGTTTCTGCACGAGATGTGACTAATTCAAACCATAACGTCTCCATCCCACGATCTAAATAACCATTTCATATGTCAAAAACAACAATACTTTGATCAAGTACATAACATACATTCCTACCACAAAAGCATGTAAAACCATTTTCTACCCAAGAGGTAGTTTTTGATTGGTAGAACACCCAAGAGGTACGATTGGCAAGGACCAATCCCTCATAATTAAGAGATTATGAAAATTCAACTCTCCTTGGTTCTACCCATAAAAAATAAAAAACTATTTTTCTATTGTTCATACTTTCAAATGTGCTAGGAATCTCCATCTCCCACTCTCAAATATTATCCTGGTGAAGGTTTCCTACAAAGATAGTAGAATCTACACAATACACCCTGAGTGGTTGGAACATGGTACTATCCATATATGATTCACATTGAGGCCCACATGGTCGAATAGGAGAGAGAATATCAATATGAATCCCTCTATTTTTTTTTTTTTTTCCTACAACCTTCCTTAGATTGAAGGGTATCAACTTTGAGCCCACATCGGTAGGCCCGATCGAGCCCGATATGATTACGACCTGATTTGGATTGGCCCATTTAATAAACATGTCGAACTCAAGCCTGACACATTAACTAAATTGGAGTTCACAAAGCAAGTAGCTTGCCTGTTGGGCGCCCGACCAAACTGACACATTTATATGCACGGTTTGAACAGACTCGTTGTAGCCCGACCTAGCCCGACCCCCTTTAATACTACATAAAATTCTTATTTTGCCACTACTAGTAAGGAACAAATTAAGCTTTCTTCCTCTTTGTTTTGTAATATGATTTAATTTAATAAAGCTTTAATTTGTAAGTTGTAAACGTCATAATGTCTTATTTTTCTTTATAAGAAGAACCATAATTTCATATCATTTTTCTTTTTTATTAAAGATTTTCCTCATATATTTTTTGGCATTCAACCAACTTAAGAAAATAATTTTATGGTAGGCACGTTTAAAGTCCGTTTAGACTTAAATAAGTCTGTAACCCGGTTAAGGCCCGATTTAGACCTATTTAAGGAAGCCCGATTAAAGCCCGACACCGATCGACCCAATTATAAAAGTACCATGCCCCTCAAAGCTAGGCCCGTTTACTTAAATGGGTGTTCACGGTGTAAGGCTTGCAAGTGGTCAAGCCCGATTAAGTCCGACCGAGATTGACCCAGCTCGACTAGACCAATTGACACCCCTACTTGGACTTACACTAGAGCTTAAGTTCCTATTTACCTGCCAATGAGCTTAAAAGTTCATATGTACAAGGGCAGCTTAGTAATTTTCTTCCCCACTATATAGTTAGCATAAAACTCAAATAACATTCAAGAATTCGAGATTATGAGGATGCAAGTAATACTACATGGTTTTATCTTATCAAAGAAAAAAGAAAAAAATCATGGTTTTAGTACATGGTATCAAAATCGATATCAACTGTTTTTTAAAATGTTAGGATATCATAATGGATTGGTATTGGATTGTTCGTATCAGACTGAAATACCTTTGTTTGATCATTTTGCCTTTTTTTTTTTTTTTTACCCATAATTTAACCGATATAGTATTGACCAAATATAAGGATCGGAGACTTGCCAAACCGTATCGGCCGATCCAATACCACGAATAGTGCAATGTAACAGGGTTCTTCTCTCCCAGATGAACTTGTAACGTCACAAACATTATTGATCGAAGAGATTTTTTTTTTGATAAATCGAAGAGACTACTATGTAACGGTAAGTTTTTCTAACGGCGTTTGGAACCTTCTAGAGTTTCAGGTCTTTTAATCCTAACGGAACGTTAATTGGGTCAACAAAACAACCCTCCCTTATCCCTAGCAATTTTTCCGTTAGAACGGCTTGATTTTATTTTATTTATTTAATTCTTTTAGGTGAATGGTAGACGGCATGATTGATACCTACTTTTCTTAGCGTGTACGTTGCGCTAAATTCTAGGTCATTCTTTACGCGTGTCCATATCTCATTGGATTTGTATTCTACGGTCAGGATGGTTTCCCCTATCTATATATTGAGGTCGCTAGACCTTGTAAATTCCATTCTTCTCAAAGATTTCTCTCTCTGTTTTCTAGGTTTTCAAGAAAGCTTACAAATCTCCTTTCAAGGTATAAGGATCAGAGAGCCTTCTTAGCCTATAGTGTCTAGTTTTTCTCTTTGGTTTGTTTGAAATCAGATCTTGGTTGTTTCTTTGTCTTCCCTGATCTATAAGAGGTAGTGTAGTGTTTGCTTCGGATCTTGATTAGTTCTTTATGAATCGCTGATCTTGGCTTCATCTTTCTCAATTTCATTCTATGGTAGTTTTTCTGGTTCAGTTTTAGATTCATCTTACCATAGTTTTGAATGTTTCTATTTGATTTGAATTCTTTCTCCCTGGATCGATAGAACGTTCAGAAAGCTCATTCGTTTTTTATCTACTTGAGTTTACAGTTTAGGTTTTAGGTTTTTGTTTTGCTTCATACGTTTAGCAGAGATTTAGAATGATTATCTGATAAGATTTCTCGGCGCTATAATTCCATCTCCTAAAATTTGTTGGTTGCTTTTTGCAGATGCAGATTTTCGTCAAGACCCTCACCGGAAAGACCATCACTCTTGAGGTCGAAAGCTCGGATACCATCGATAATGTTAAGGCCAAGATCCAGGATAAGGAGGGAATCCCCCCAGACCAGCAGCGTTTGATCTTCGCTGGAAAGCAGCTTGAAGATGGACGCACCTTGGCTGACTACAACATCCAAAAGGAGTCCACGCTCCACCTTGTCCTTAGGCTCAGGGGAGGCATGCAGATTTTCGTTAAGACTCTCACCGGTAAGACCATTACCCTCGAGGTAGAGAGCTCCGACACCATCGACAATGTCAAAGCTAAGATCCAGGACAAGGAGGGAATTCCCCCAGACCAGCAACGTTTGATCTTCGCCGGAAAGCAGCTAGAAGATGGCCGAACCCTTGCCGACTACAACATCCAGAAGGAATCGACTCTTCACCTCGTTCTCAGGCTCAGGGGTGGAATGCAAATCTTCGTCAAGACCCTTACCGGCAAGACCATTACCCTCGAGGTAGAGAGCTCCGACACAATTGATAACGTCAAGGCCAAGATCCAGGACAAGGAAGGCATTCCCCCAGACCAGCAGCGTCTGATCTTTGCCGGTAAGCAGCTAGAGGATGGCCGAACCCTCGCCGATTACAACATCCAGAAGGAGTCTACTCTCCACTTGGTGCTTAGGTTGAGGGGAGGCATGCAGATATTCGTGAAGACCCTTACCGGTAAGACCATTACCTTGGAGGTTGAGAGCTCGGACACCATTGATAACGTGAAGGCCAAGATCCAGGACAAGGAGGGTATTCCTCCCGACCAACAAAGGCTTATCTTCGCTGGCAAGCAGCTTGAGGATGGCAGGACGTTGGCAGATTACAACATCCAGAAGGAATCGACCCTTCACTTGGTGCTTCGTCTGAGGGGAGGTATGCAGATATTCGTGAAGACCTTGACGGGCAAGACCATTACCCTGGAGGTGGAGAGCTCCGATACCATTGACAACGTGAAGGCCAAAATCCAGGATAAGGAGGGGATCCCCCCGGACCAGCAGAGGCTGATCTTCGCCGGAAAGCAGCTGGAAGATGGGAGGACCCTTGCGGATTACAACATCCAGAAGGAGTCGACCCTTCATTTGGTGCTGCGTCTGCGTGGTGGAATGCAGATCTTTGTGAAGACCCTGACCGGGAAGACCATCACCCTGGAGGTGGAGAGCTCTGACACGATCGACAATGTGAAGGCGAAAATCCAGGACAAGGAGGGTATCCCTCCTGACCAGCAACGTCTCATCTTCGCTGGGAAACAACTCGAGGATGGACGTACTCTCGCCGATTACAATATTCAGAAGGAGTCGACCCTTCACCTTGTCCTTCGTCTTCGCGGTGGTTTCTGAATCCCAGGTTGCTCTGTTCTGTTAATGGTTTCTGGGGTTTCTCTTTTGTGGATGTTGATGGATGAAACTGGTTTCTCTCTTTTATTTCTTTTATGTTTTTCTTAAATGTTGTCAATAGGCGGTCGAGTAAGGACGCTCTGTAAGTACTTTGGTACGGTTTTAAGGTTCTGCGTTTATGTTTGAATTTCCTTGAATAAATAATATAGTTCTTTCCAGTATAGCTAAAGCTTGATTAGATTTATTTTTTCTTCTTTTTAGTTTGCATTTTTTTTTTTCATTCAAAGCTCTACATAAATTTAATGCACAGCTCGACCCCATCATACACCAGTAACACCACCTGAATTCCGCCTCTTCAACACATCCCGCAAGAAGCGGAGTCATCTTCTGAGCCAAACAAATCAGCTATTCGAACCACCGCTTCTGGAAATGGTTGAATGACCATTGTTACCGCCATCACCGGCAAAGACATAACTTCCACTCTCGCCGCCACTGTAAAACTCCCTTCCTTCATCCCCAATCGATAGAGGGGTGGGTGGTGCATCTTCGTCCTTTTGATATGATGGGTTAATTTTTTATTTTTTTTTAATGTGGCTTCCTGTCCAATTTCCGGTGGAAGAAGAAGGGCTAAGTGAAAGATATGAGGGAGTTTTTCAGCATTTTTCATGATTGTTTTAAGCAGATAAATTGGATAGTTAGTTACTTAGGGAGTTACGGGAGGAGTCCACATCCTGTGGAGCGAGCATCTGGATGCGCGCCTTATGGGGTTTCTGGTATTAGTTGATAACTTCTATATTCTTTTCTCTGGTCATATTAACCGGTTTTAACACTCTCCTCCAGAATGGCATTCGGTATAGAAGGAAATCGAGTTGCTTGGTGGATGCGCTAATGCACCCTTCCACTTAAATCTAACTCAAAAGTCCCCTCCCTAATCTTTGTAGTACGATATTTCCTCTTGCTTTTGCATCCGTTTTCTTATTTGAAGGAAATCGTTTTTATGTTGGATCGTGGAAATTAATAAATGACGTTCATTAAGAAAGAGGCTATAGGTTTTTTGTTTCCCTTTATTGGAATCATTTTATGGTTCCTAATAATATTAATAAAGTCCCCTCTGTATTTGATTTCTGGATTTGCCTTTTTACAAAAATTGGGTTGGCAAAAAAAATTGGAGAAACGTTGTTGAGAGGCAGGCGGCTGCTAGTTGATAACTTCTAGATTCTTTTCTCTGGTCATCATGTGGCTCTTCAGGTTAATAATATCGTGGTTTGATATGAAGTGAGATCATTACTTTTTTCAACTAAAATTAATGTTAATCTATTTATTAAAAATTATGATGTGGCTATCTGTGGCCTATGTCAGTCCTTATGTCAGCACTCCTGACCATAATGCTTTTTTCCCTAAATTCTTTGTTCCAACTTTGGACAACTCTTAATTTACTTTTGTGTTTGGAGGATGGTGCGATCATTAAAGTTACCAATTTGCAAGATGATTTGGTATAACCTTTTTGTGAAAAAAAATAATAAAAAAAAGAAATTGAAACAGATTGGCACTGGTTTCTTTTGGGATCACTTTTTTTGGTTGAGAAAGACTCCATCTCAATTTTTTGACCAAACTTACTTTCCATCTCAATGTAGTGAATCTCCTAAAACATTTTTAGTTTTTGGCTTCTCACTAAGAGAATTTCTCTCTCATCCTCACTCCTACAATGATGTAAATTCAATCATTTCATCTAAATGAATATTTTTCTCTTCCAATGAAAAAAAAAAAAGGCTCCTCTCCATCTATTTCAATTTTGAATCTCTAGTTTTAATCTTTCCAAAGTTGAGTGTTAGATGGTCTTCCATCTTGGCTATTTACTTGTTACTTTGTGTAGATGCACAGGATTAAACTTCTATTTTCTGGTTCTATAACTAATCACTATGCTTTGATGTGTTTCATTTTCCATTGGTTTTACTTTTCTATTCTTCTCCCTATATCTCAGGCTATCTTTCCTTCGGTGTAGGAGAGTGGTATGACTATTTGAAAGGCCATTATTAATTTGTTATATATATCAACTGATCAAGACTTTTAAGGTAGTAATCTTTGTTAAAAAGAATAGGAATATGACGTCTGTAGTTGATGAATTAACTAAGTGAGCAAAAGTAGAAAATGAACTTTGACTGTTACTCATTATGTCCTAATGTTTTTGTTCATGATACTGGTCCAAATAGTTTGGACCAACTAGTTCATCGGTCGGTTCGATCTAGGCCTCCAGCGGCCACAACAATTAGGAAATGACTAATAAACCTGAACCGGACAGACTTGCACACTCACCTATTTTTCTTTTTCTATTTCTTTTTTCCTTTTGATAGGTTTTCTACTTTATCCAGGGAAATGCACTCTTACCAGGTCAGAATTGAAGTAACTCCTCAATTCAATATGAGCATTAATCAAATAAGTTGACTAACTAGGTTTTGTCCTACGTGTTCTCATATTAAATTATTTACATTTTTGCCCCATCATACACTTTAAGAGGAACCATCAACCATATGGGGTTTACAGCAACATCAGAAAATGACTTCAAATGGGAACCTAAATTCCATTAGAAAAAAAAATTGAAACCCATGTACAATTTAGCAATTCATTCCAAAAAAAAAAAATGTACAGTTTAACAACAATTGAACTTCGGAAACTACAAACCAAAAACACCCAAATCCCCCTCCCCCGGGAAAAAAAAAAGTCACCCTACTGGGGGAGATAACTATAAGATGGAAAAGAAATACACTATAAAAAAATGTACAACATTTACAGATTTCCATGCAGGTATTTCAGTATTTATTACCTCCTAAAATGATTCAAGTATGTCATGTGGGTTCTGGGTCTATTATCTGAGTCATTTTTCTCCATCATTTCTTTGCATAAGAGAGATATGGATCCTGAGCAATTGTTAGAACATCAGGCCTCTCGGCTTGGCTATATGTTAAACAACGGCGTATAAGATCCTGCAAAAATTCAAAAAGATACAGATAACAAGAAATTACTAATGTCTTCTAGGAAATATCATTTTTGTTCAGGTCTAACAAGCAAGAGTAGAGCCCAAAAACTAGTGCATCGTACTGGTTGTAAGATTACTAGAAGTAGCTAACAGCAGATTGAAATTAGATGTGTAAATCATACAGAAAGAATACTCCAAATTACTCAGAATTAATCCATTTTTGAGTTGTTTAAGAATACAGGAGCTTCCAAAATGCTCGAGAAGATGTTCGCAAAAGATGGGAATCTACGAATTAAAGTTGAAGGAGCTCACCTTTGCCTCATTGGAGACAGCAGGCCGAGAAGGGAACTCCACTTTGCGTGCTTTAATTATAGTATCTTCACGAAGTATCCGCTCCTGAGTCTGGTCATGACCAAAAGGGCGTTTACCAAAGAGAATTTGGTACAACAGTACACCAGCAGACCAAACATCAACCTGTGTACCAATTAGTTGCCTTTTTAATATGGGATCTCACCCAATAACATATGAAAGAAAACCTGTCTAACTCGCAAAGAGGGCCTACAGTCCTAGGAAAGCAACAAATGCAAGACTACATCAACCTACCTTAGATGATATAAATGGTATCTTGGAGAGCTCAAAGCACTCTGGAGGCAAGTACCTGAGAGAAAAAAGCATGATCTGTGAGCTGCACCTTGGCCAAACATAAGAGAAGAAAAAATGATTCAAAGAAAGGTATTAACTAAAGTCAATACAAATTCATTTCAAAAGATTAACAAAGGCAATTCAAATTCATTTCAAAGGATAAAATAAAGGCAATACTTGAAAAGGATGAATTAATGAACAAGAAGATATATTCCTATAGTACATTGGCTGGTAATAGGGATTGCAACAGGTTATTAACATGGTGGATTCACAATACCTAACTATATTTTGATCAACCCTAACCCCACCACCCTGCACAGAACTTCAGAACTTACTAATTTAACAACAAAACCAAGGGCGGGCCCCATACGTCGATGCGAGGCAGGGCAAGGTGACTCCCTAGGGCTTTAAAATACCAAACCAGGCCCCAACCTAAGAAGGGCCATACTAAACCCTAACCACTGGGGGGGACCCAATGTAACCAGCCCTGACAAAAAAAGTGTCCCAGTGGACAGTGCCGCAGGTTCCCGCTACTGCAGGGTCTGCGAGGGGTAAATGTACACAGCCTTACCCAAAATAGCCTGTTGCAATGAGCCCAGAGAAAACAAGAAAAAGGGAAACAGATGTAGAACTAAGCCCAGATTCAAAGTTTCATATCACCCACTGCAATCAGATCTGTGCATCCGTATTTGATGCTGAATAACAGCAACGGAGGAAGAGATAATACAAAGAAATGGAGAGAAAATCTCCTTATATAAAAATAATCATCGGCGTCCCCATCAAACCATAGGATAAGAGACCATCGCGTACACCATAACAATAAAATTCTGTTACCAAAAATCACACTGGATAAAGCCAGATTTACAAAAACTAATTTGACCAATGAAAGAATTTTTAAACTTACTAAACAAGTGCCCCAATTTGTCTTGCCTAAATAGACCCTCATTGGATAACTAAATAAAGAAGAAAATCTAAATAAATAACCACCAAAACCCCAACATTACAACTCCAAAAAGAACTAATGTGTATCAACCCCTGGACTAATTAGTTGGGCTTTATATTTCTGCACATTACAACAAAGGCCACAAAGGCGCAACAAATATATAGAATGCGAGAAACTGAGATGAGGATGTTCAGATGGTTGAGTTTCAATACTAGAAAACGTGGAATCCGAATGCCAGAAATGAATGTCTGTAGGAACTTAGGGGTAGCACAGTTATGACAGTTCCATCTTATAACCAATATTTTATACACAATAGTCTCTTACACCTAATCATATTCGGAGGAACAAGTTGGTTTAACAGTTTCAAACAAGTAATTACAACTCGTACCCTCATAATAAATAAATTCCCTTACACCAATATTGTCAGTTACAAGGGAACAGACAAGATAAGTGAGGGCCAATGGAGATAGTTATGACATGCAGGTATAACAGTGACAATGGCTTCACATATAAGACCAGATTTGGTGCAAAGTTAGGACAAGGAAAAGCCAAATATAACATGTTGAAATGATGTGAAAAGACTTCTGGATTTAAGAATAAACATATGGCCAGATGAAGTGAAAAGGCATGAAAGCGTAGGAGTACCCTAGACCACAAGTAGGGTAAATACTGCAGGGCTATATAGAAAACTACTCAACCACAGTAGGATCTCCAAATAGTTCTTAAAGATGATAACAGTACGTCTGTTTCCAGGACTTGGAACCGACTTATACCCCCACAAATGACACTCAAGACAGTCCCTGCTATAGGCTATTAATATCCCACAATATCAGTCATAAACCCCACACAGAACAACAAAACAGAACAACAAATACCCTTAGCTGCAGGTCACAGAACAGGGAGAGAAAAGTATCAAACACCAGATCTCAGGTAATAAATAGATGTAAGGACAAAAATTACCATCGATCTTAGAGGACCATAACATGAAGTAAACCCCAGAAAATCAGGCTGATAAAGTGACTATCACAATCTGGAACACTTCTTGAATTAGGGCAGAATTAGGGATTCTTGTATCTCGAAGACCAGGCCTCAGATGGCCCCACAACCTTAGTCGAGTGTCCCTCAGGAAGGGTCTGAATGGCCAATGGAGCTAACAGATCTGGAAACTTAACTTCAGTCCAGAAATTCCCAGAACAGGGGTGCCACAGGACTTGGAAGAAAGTCACTGACCTCAGCAGCAGCAGCAGCAGCAGCAAGTAACTTGGATCTTCAGAAGGGTCTCTAATAGGTTTCAGACAGGCCAGATATCACTCAGAAAAGTAGAAGAATAAAAGGGAGAGAATAGAGGAATTGATAACTATAAAGGGATGGGGAATAATGGCTCTCACAGCCCAAGTATCTCACATGTAGACTCTCTCAGTTATCAGCCTCTCTTAGGACAATGCAGGGAACGCACAAAGCGGTCTTAATTCATCATAAATCGTGGGGAGGACCTCGAGGGGTCGATCACTATATAGGCATGGAGCTGCTGCCTTGCAATTGGAAAAGAGAGAGAGAGAGAGGAAAAGAAAGTCTCTTAAAAGAGATCTTCTTTGTGCAAGAAGAATTAACCCAAAAAGGAAACAAATCCACATAATCCTTTTAGAATCTCCAATCGATAGCCTTTGGAAGGGTTGCTGTCCAAGTCAAAGGAAGTCCAATCGATCTTGCTCGTCAAGGCTTAGAAGTCTTCCATTATTGCTTGCTGTCCAAGACTGAACAGCTGTTCCCATTTGGATTTGAGGTGCCCAAGTGGGATGGTCCAGTTAGAACTGGTTGGCCCTATGGCCATTAGGTTGGTCCACTAATAGAGGTGATGGACCAACCTTGGATTGATTCTTGTGGCTGCAGTACTGCTTGCCATAGAATCGATCTACATCAGAAAATAATTCTAGGGCAGGCAAGGATTACAAACCCAAAATACCCTGTTGCAGTGAGCCCAGAAAAAAAAGAGAGAATGAGAAACAAATGAAGAATTAAGCCCAGATTCGAGTTTCAGACAGACCACACAGTGAAATAAGATATGTGAATCTGTATTTGATACGAAATAACAGCAACAGAGGAAGAGATATAGAACAAAGAAAGAAGAGAAAATATGCTTACATTAAACTGATCATCAGCTTGCCCGTCAAACCTAGATAAGAGACCATCACGTACACCAAAACCATAAAGTTCTGTTACCAAAAAATCACACTATAGATATAGACAAATTTATAAAAACTAACTCATGAAAAAATTCTAAACTTAATAAACAACTGCCCCCTTTGAGTTTACTAAATAGATCCTCTAATGGCTATCTAATTACCCAAAGTAAAGTAAGACTAAATCACAAAGGACCTAATCCCAGGCAGGATCTGAAAATCTGGGCTGAAATAGGATAAAATTGAGAACTCACAAACCGTAAATCAGATGGAGCTGAAACTTGGACTACATGAAGATCCTATATGGATCAACAAACCCTCAAAAGATGAGACAATTCTGATGGTTGAATTGAAAGATATGCTATCAACATGAATTAGGAAACTTTTGACCACTCTTCAGAAACTAGTATTCTAAGCTTCGGATGATCCTCAAAATTGGAGTGAAGATCCCTTGTACGATGTATAGGTATCCTTCAAAAGACGAGCCCCATCTAGATGCACCTGAACATCCCTCAGAAAAGGGCCTAAAGCTGATCTCCTGGCTGAAAGGAGAGCTCGAATGGTACATCAAAACCGTAACAGGTTTGGCTCGATTCTGGCTCCAAGGCTGAATTCAGATCTTCAATCTTGCTAATGTGTTTGCAAGTCCAATAATGATCTTACAGCACTCAAAAATAAAGGAAAAAACAACGAAGAAAATGAATTTGATGGAGGTTGAGAAGGGTGAAAAAGAGTTAAGAAATAGGCATCTCACCCCTCAGGTTTTCGGCATCTCACCCTCTCAGGTAGCGCTATCTCAGCCATGAGTAAACACTTAAATTAATAAATTACAATCTTTTTTCTTTCATTATGATCAATGGGTTTAAATAGCCTTACATAACTTGGACATAAAAGAATAACAAAAAAGGAAACTAATGGACTAAAATAAGACTTTCTAATTTGTCTCACTTGCTAACCAAGCTTAACTAAATTAGAAACTAACAACTTAACTCAAAAAGGAAACCAGCCTAAGTCATAAAAATAGAAACTACTTGACTAACAATAAAGGAACCAAATAGGAAATTAAATCTCCTAACAAAACCTAACAAAAGGGGACTATAATAGGAGACATGGACCCAAATTACTGTTCACGTGAACAGTTACATGAATAGCATTTCGTGAACAGTATTTTCTGACTCTTAGTTTTGTCCTCTTCTTCCAGATTTGATCTGCATCACAAAGGCTGGGATTGGAATAGCCAGCAGTGATCTAGAACAGCAGGTTAATCAATAACCTTCAAATAGAGCAATATCAGCAACTTGGTCAAGGACTCAAGGGTGATCAAATCTAGTTGCAAACTCTGGTCACAAGGCCTTTTAAATGTATGGAATGGTTGCCAAAGAAGTTAATCCTACAGTTAAATTGAAAGATATCAAAAAGTTATGAAAATAGGAAGTGGCTAAAAAGAACAGAAAGAGCAACTACAGTGAATAAATAGCAAGTGTAAACAAGAGGATTTGTTGCTCAACAACACCAAAATCTTACCCAAAGAAGCTACATCTTCTAGTTTTGGCTTGTTTATGAGAAACATCTTCTATTTGCACCCTAAATTGGCCAAATCTTACCCAAAGAAGCTATGAACAAGAGGATTTATTGCTCAACAACAACAAAATCTTACCCTGCTTTTGTGATTCAATTCGCCATCAACAACAATATAGTGGTTATGATCTGGCCCGCCAATTGTTTCAATACTAGGAGTCTAGGACTCTAGGATGGGCATAAGGTGAGTCATCCACTTGTATTGTATTATTGTTTAGTCTAATATATGTGACTCTTGGTAAATCTAATATATGTGATTCAACAATGTATGATGCCTAATTCGTTAAATGGTTTATAATTTGATGTCTTTTAATTCCTAGGAGTACCAAAGATTGTGTAGAATAGCATAGAGTAGAGATTGTATACAGTGTAGACTACCAACCTAGGGTTTGAAGTCAAAGTATCATTTTGGGTTTGATTTTTAAAATATAATGTTTCCACTATGTTTAAAAGGTCTAAAATAGGTTGGATGATAAGTTTTAGGACCAAACTTGGCCATATCCACCGAAACCCATCCCGAGTTCTCCTGTAAAAAATTTTTAAAAAAAATATTATAAAAAAAAAAAAGCCAGGTTTTGCCGAGATCTTGCCCAAATCTCGATTTTGAGCAAGGGCGAAACAGAGAACTCAAACCACGTCCGCCACTTTATCTAGGCATATCTTTTATCTTACATCCGCAAAACTTGTCCTTCTTTTTCTTTTGAACTAGATCACCCATATTAGAAAATAAAGAAGTAAATCTAATTAAATAACCAACTGGACACCAGTAATTATAACTCCCAAAGAATTAATGTGTATCACTTATTACCCCCTAGACTAATTACTTGGACTATATATTTAGGTTCATTACAATAAATGCAATCAAGACAAAAAAAAAATACAAAGAATGAGAGTAGTAATACTAGAAAAGGTAGAATCCGAATTCCAGAAATGAATGTCTTTTAAAAATTAGTGCAGCACTGTTAAGACAGTTCCCTTTTATGACCACTATTTTATAGACAACAGTCTCTAATATCTAATACTATTTTGAGGAACATACTCATATAAATTCTTTTCCACCGATATTGTCAGTTATACAGTAGCAGACAAGACAAGCAAAAGTCAATGGAGATGGTCACGTCATGTACAACAATGACCGATAACTTCACACGTACGACCAGATATGTTGCAAAGTTAGGACAAGGAAAATCCAAACATTAAATGTTGAAATAGTGTGAAAAGGCTTATGGATTTAAGACAAAATATCTGCCTAGATAAAGTGAAATGGAATGAGAGCATAGGTGCACCCCACACCAGGAAACTCAAAATAGCCTGTTGCAATAAGCCCAGGAACAAAGAGATAAGAGGAAACAGTTGTAGAATTAAGCCCAGATTCAACGTTTCAGACCACCCATTGAAATCAGATCCGTGAATATGTGTTTGTTACTAAATAATAACAAAGGAGGAAGAGATACAGAACAAAAAAATGGAGAGACAATCTGCTTACATTAAAAATATTATCAGCTCGCCCAATAAACCATAAAATAAGAGACCATCTCTTACACCATAACCATAAAATTCCATGACCAAAAATAACATTAAATTCATATGGATACAGCCATTGATGTAGACTGGAGGAAAGAAAGAAGAAATGCCAGTCCAGCCAGCCATCGATATAGCAGCCCAACCCAATCAGCCCACAGTTCTGTTTAGGCTTGACAACTGGGCAGGGCATCGACCAGCCTTATTTCTCAGCATGTGTGTCTTGATTGGAGATCAGATCTTGCATGGGATTAACTTGGAAGATTGGATGCTGCTGGAAACTTCTTGGTTGCTATGGAAACATTCTGTTGTAGACTACTTTAGATGGTTTCTATTCTTGTAATTACTTAGCTAAGGAGGAATTTTGTTTAGTAGTTTCTATGTTTAGAACTTTCTATTTTCTAGATAGTAAATAGTTGCTAGTTATTCTATGGCCGCTTAATTGTAAAGGATCTCTAACTACTTGGGAGAGTTCCCTATTTGTTGTGTAACCATCAAGATATTATAAATAAAGTGAGGCTCAGCCTCTCCTGATTTTACTCTTCAAAAAAAAAAAAATATTGCATGAACAACCCTTGGAATGTGAGAAGCAGAGTTCCATGGTGGGATTCCAGGGTGGAGACAGGTGGGAAGCCTTCTCTGCAGTATCTGAGATACCTACATATCTTCTTTGCCTCCATTATCTTTTCTTCTTCTTCTCTTCTTCTCCTATAAGTTCAGATCTTACTGTATTGCAGGAACATCCTTTCAAGGCATTCATCAATTCACTATTTTTAAGACATATTAGTATCTTCTTCTGTACCATGCAGCAAGACCCTTTTTTCATGCTTGACTTCTGTCTACCTTAATTCCCTTCTCTGTTGCAGGTTCATCCAGCACTTCGGTTTCTGATTTTGCAGGATGGACGAGTGTCTCCATCAATCCGCCATCCAAGTTACTAAACCTGATTCCTGTTCCTAAATAAGTAACTGCTTTTATTCTTAGTGAACTACTACTTTCTCTGTTTCAAAACCTGATATCAGTTACAGTACCTAATTTTTTAATTCTGGTTTAGTATAGTAGTTACCAATTCCATGCCCTCTACTTTCTAATTCTATATCACTTTCTAATTTCTGCTCTTCTTTTTTTTTTTGGATGAATAAATAAATTCATTACCAAGGAGAGAAGAATATACAAAAGGGAGAAGTGGGGAGGGAAAGCTTAAGTCGACAAGGAAAAGCCAACCCAAGGGGGAGAAAATACATCAAAGCAGCATCCCAAACCAATCCAGCAGGACCAAAGGGATACAGCCAAAATTTTGGGGGGGGGGGGGGGGGGGGCAAGCAAGGGCGGGGGGAAAGAGGGGGACATCAAGAGTGGGGGATGGTATCAATCCACAAGATCTAGGAGGCAATGATATGCCTGTTCCTAAGGGAGTTAGGGATAGGGCGAGCATGAAGGGATTGAATTTATGCTAGTTGTTGTTCCTCCCTTGTTTTGATATTTGTTTCCTAAAAATCAGTTTGCTGGATCTTCTATTTTGGTGTCCGCCATTGCTATTCTAGTTGTTGTTCCTCATTGGAAAACTTGATAAATAAGTAAATATAACTAAATCACCAGCTGGACCCCAAGAATTAATGTGTATCACCCCCTTGAACAATTACTTAGGCATTATATTTTTGTCCATTACAACAAAGGCAAAATGACCTTTGAACAGCCCTGCTAGGAGGGCCTCCCTGTTGTGCCATGCTGCCAGATGATGTGGCTATCCGACCATTGGATAAAGAGGAAATGATCTTTTCATTAGCCACATGTCCAATTTCAGATCCCAGTTCAATCAAATGCACCTCATGTGTTCGCATTCATTCCCATGTATGTCCATATATGTCCATTGCTCTCTCCCACAGTCCTGATTTTCAAAGGTTTGTCCAAAAAATTTATGCCCCAACTGAATCGGGGACAGGGCCCCGTACAATAAAAACCCACAAAATAAAAAAAAGCATAACTAATACAAGACCCAAACCAAGACTTGTAGAAGCTTAACACATGCATTTGGCCTGACATTTCTTGAATTGAGTGGCTTAACTAAGATTCACCACATTGCACTTTATTTTTCCAACCCCAAGGGGGTTAGCTCAGTTGGCAAAGACCAACTCCTCACAATAAAGAGGTCAAGTGTTCAACTCTCCTTGGGGCCTACCTATAAAATAAAAATGATTCCCCACATTGGCACATTGTATCAAATGAATCAGCATAAGAATCAGTTCCTTGTTTTCTCAAATTCAGATTTCCAAATTATACCATATTTTCAGACTATTAATTATTAACATCAATGGGAGAATACTGTCATTAGATGCTCGAAAATGGTCCAGACAAAGAAGAAAGCTGGAAAGCAATACAGTCATGACAATTGTTGCCAATAATCTATATAGGTGTAAATAAGGTAAATAGGTATTTGTTTCTCAAATTCCTTTTTACAGAAAAAAGTTTCCAGTCGTGCCTCAGCCAGGAGCCTTCAGCCTCTCATGCATTTTGTTTCACATGGTTTCTCATTTGGACATAGTTTGCCAATAGGATATATGTGGAGACCCCTGGATAGGCTAAATATCAAGTATTGTGGCCTATTTCAACCACAGAGCCACCAAATATGGGCTTTATCCTTCTTCTTTTCCTTTTTTATACAATGATCCCAGTTGTTTAAACAGAGTAGACTTTTTAAGCAAAATTGAAGCATTATTCCAAGATAATGTTGGATCAGACAGAAGCTTAACCAATGATTAAATAATGGCAAAAATAACATCTACGAATTTTCTGGTGCCCATACTCCACAAATACTGCTATATGGCAGAAAAAATCAAGACCACTAGATCCCCGCTCCTCTTAGTTAATAAGAAAACTAATCAATCTCTCAATGAGATACTTCCAAGGCAATGAGCTTGTTTTCAATGTCCTGAAAATTAAGGGGAAGCACAACCTACCAATATGTACCAGCTCCCTGGGAAGTAAGTTCCACGCCCTGGGATCCAACATCATCTTCCATTATCTTGCTTAAACCAAAGTCGGTCACTTTTGCAACTCCAACCTCGTCAAACAGAACGTTCCCTGGTTTCAAATCATAATGGATAATCTTTTGTGGCCGCCTGTTCAAGTATACAAGACCTTGAAATATCTGAACTATAATAATCCTAGCTTCCCTCTCAGGCAATACAGGTGTTGCTTTAAGAACTGCATCAAGATCTTTACCTGAGGAAAATACAAGAGACTAATGAAGGTGAGAATGCCAGATTCTAAGAACCTCGTGGTTTAACTTAAGAAGCAATCGTTCAGTGCTCAATGAGAATCATTCTATATATTTCTTCGTAAGCCATATTACTACAATAGAACATAAATACCAATAAATGGATCATCAGAATGTAGATATACCGCTACAGTATTCCAAGACAGTGCAGAATGTGTTTTGATCAATCTCAAAGATATCCCAGAGTCGCACAATGTGATTATGCACCAAGCTCTTATGAATGTTGTATTCTCGAACTGCATGCCGTATGTAACTTTGCTTCTTCTCTTCACTCCATTGGGGATTCAACCCATGCAGCTTGCATGCGACATATCTGAACTCCACCAAGTCATATGCCTGCTCGAAATTTCCCACTTCAAATCACTGCAAAAGAATATATTCTCACAACTGCCTATATAGGCAAAAGAAAAACCTAGAATCTTCTCTCTTTTTGGGGTCAACACGAGGATTTCTCTCCCATCTGTTTTGGTCAAAACATCTACTACCAAATATAAAACAAACTCCTTGATGAGCTAGTATCTATCAGGGGAAAAATTCTAGGTGAGCTAGTAGAAACAATGCAGAAAAAAAATTGTACCTTGTAAACTTCACTGAATCCTCCCTTCCCAAGAAGGTTTAAGAGAGCATATCGATGATTCAGAATCTGAAAATTATTGAAACGAGACCCATCCTCATCTCTTATACGCTTCATTTCACGTATAAGCCTTCCCTTCTCAAGTTCGAAACGGTCCCTCTCACGCAATGAAGTTTCTTCCTCCTATGAAGAATTCCCCAACGTAAGTATACAGACATGATAAGATTAGAAACAAGAAAAAATAGTACAGCACATTCTCCACAATCCAACTTGATGGCATGCAAATGAGGAAAAATGGAAACCAAAAAGGACAAAAATCTTACACGTTTGATGCTTGCTAGACGGGATTTACAAATTTCATCCTGAATGAGATAATCTTCTTCTGACATCATTGTTTCAGCATCATTGCCCTCGCCCTTGTCTTCAAGACAGAATATATGTATGAAAGCAATTCAGAAGCTTTGATCAGTGCAATTAATGAAGAGATAAATCAAATTGTGGATAAGAATACATGATGCAGATCATAGGTTTGTGTCCGAAGGTAGGGAAGCTAACCTAGGATTAACTAAGAATGATACTGGTCAGATTTAGAGGGAAAAGGCCTCACCAGACTGCCGTTTCTTTAACAATTTCCGATTTCGTTCGATAGCCTCCTTAGTTTCCAATAGATGTCTCTAGACAAAGAAAATGACATAAGCAATAAAAATTAATTAATTAATTAATTAAAAAAAAATTGAGAAAAGGGGAATTACTATAGTCACAAAGGTCTGTTATTTTTCCAAATGTCACAAAGCGTCTATTCTACCACATGGACAAATGATATGTTTATTCCAACCATTGGTTTATAAAGAATATGGTTAAGATTAACCACATGTCAAATGTCAGAGTCTAATTCAATCAAATACCCCTTTTTATATTAGCACACATCTCATGTACGTCCATATAAGTGTACCAGTACTCATGACATTACCGTGCACTTTCCCAACTCTGAATAAACAGACGGTATAGATTGAAAGAAACGCAAATATGGATGACTAATATTTATCTTGTGATCTTTGGAAACAACACCTTTCATTGTTACATGGGTAAGTACCCTAGGGAAAATAAAGAGAAATATAAACACAAAATTAAATAAGATAGTAAGGAAAAGAACTTGAGCCAAACATATAAAATTAACTGAATTTATAAAATATATGCAAATTCATAAAGAAGCCAGTGATACCAAGTACCAACACAAGTGGAGAACTGTCTTTCAGCAGATAGGCTTGGGCATCTAAAACATGACACAAGTTGAAGTGACAGCGACAGATCCCAGTTTCAGAATTACTGTTATTACCAGAAGCCAGGAGTCAGGACTTGGCCTACCCCAAAGCAACCCTGTAAGCCCAAATGGATCATCAATCTATCCTCAACAGGTTTCTGTACACTGTTATCTGATTGTGAAGGCCCTCATATTATAGTTCCTCAAGAGATAAATTTTTTTTGCTTACATTATTTTCACTTTCACAGGTTAAAGTACAAAATGTAATGTATCTAACCGTATGTTCAGAAGAAAATAATGCACAACGAGCATAAATATTGAAGAAGGAAGCCACAAAGAAATAATTAATTCAAGGTAAACATAAAAAGTGAGATTGCACTACTAATTTGATAGTTATAAGAAAGAATGAACAGATGGAAAGGACATACAAGATGAGCATTGAGGTCCTTCAATACTTGCCCATCCTCCCACATCTCTGATATAACAGTTCCAGCTCTGCAGTAGAACCAAACAGCAAATCAACAATCTGGCAAAGGCAGCAAATAAGATATTTGCAGCATTATCTTCTTCCCTCCAACACCCCC
>NC_056564.1:9792418-9823418 GCF_013358625.1 Macadamia integrifolia | reverse complement strand
CCTTAAAAAAAAAAAACAAAACAAAACAAAAGACAAAAAATTCACTTACAAAATATCAACAGCCATAGGGTTTTCCTCAACTCTAGTAAACATAGTTGAAATTAGTAAAGAACCTTCTTACTGTTATGAACTATCTCACTACAATGTTCTGTAGCCAGACCATACAGAAAACTGTATCCTTTACTGTAGAATTTTGCCTAAACGAAGCCCAGAATATTGAGCAAGTCTATATTGACTACTACTTTGCAACTGTTTACCTTTCTTTCACAAATTTCATGGTACATGACAATTTGAAAAGGACCACTAATTTCAAAGTAACGAATCAAAAATAACCTTCTACATAAGAGAGTAACCATATCAACCACATGGTCTCAAAGACAAATTACAGGCGATCAAAACATAAAAATTTAAAGAGAAGAAAAGAATAAGAAACAATATTTCAAGGCATAAAGTCAAAGCTAACCTAGGAATTGTGTCCCCTCACAACATTGAAGGAAATTGGAAATCATTCCATTTCATTTGGAGTGTTGCTAACCAGAGACTGCCTCAAGAGAACTATTCTACATCTCACTCCTCATTTAAAACAAATGAAAACGGTCCTCATTTAAAACAAATGAAAACGGATAATTCACTACCTGATTACAGCCACATTTCCAAGCCTCAAAGACTCCTGCCGTACTTTTAATCTTGCTTCTTGCCTCTCTGCTTTCGAAACGGATATCAGGAGATCAGATATCAATTTTATTCTCTGCATCAAGGGATGAAAACCAAGCCAACCAATCATAAGAATGATTTTACAACCATAAAAATAGTGAACAATATATTCAAGAATGACAGAAATATAATGACAAGCAAAATTCATAACTGTTAATAATGTGTGCCACAGGGGGTGTTTTGTAATTATAGTATTTATTCAGGGACTTATGTAGTTATGTGTGAAACATAAGTCGAGGGTTTCTTGTGATTATCATAAGTTACAGCAATATAACAGAGAGAGAGAGAGAGAGAGAGAGAGAGAGAGAGAGAGAGAGAGAGAGAGAGATATTAACAGCTGATTGGAGTAAAACTTCTTCAATTGGTCTGCCCACTTTCTCTCTTATTTTCTTCCTTCTTCCCTTGCGCAACCCTAGATACTGGGGTTACCCTTGTTTTGATCCTGTTACATGGTATCAAAGCCAGTTTATCCCTAGATTCTGGTTATCACTTCTGGTTTGAGAGTCTTTAAGGAGAGATGCACGGTGTGCAGCACCTACTGCTGCTTGTGTTCATGAGTAGCTCCCCTTACATTCCCCCAAAAAAGTAAACTTTTACCTCTCTTTCTCCCCTGGTGTTTTAAAATGCCCAAATTACCCTTCTATTTCACATGGTAAATGGTTACTTCTTTTTCAAATGGACTGGTTCAAATATAATGGTTTGAAACAAACCAATTGCTTTGAACAAACTGAAGAAACAAATGTGCTGTAATGAGATAGCTTGAGAAGTGCTCCTTAAGGGCATCTTTCTAAGCATAAAAATGGAAGTTCAAAGAGTCGACGGCCCCAAAAGGGGACAAAAGTCAGAAGCCCCCAACTTCAGTCCATAGCATATATACATCCTGTTAGCTACAATCTGCCAGCCAAAGACAAGCCCCGTATCTGAGACATACTTGGTGATTGGGGGGGGGGGTGACCAGGTGACCTCAAGCTGGGGCTGGACCTAATGCAGATCTGAAGACCTACATCCGTAGGAAGAAGGCCAACAAGAGTAACTAGCATGTGGCCTTACCTTGTTGATGGTTTTTAATTTCCATAGTTTTTATTTCATGCTTTATGTCTTAGTTTAGTCCAATTGAACCATGGTCCATGTTGGTCCTATGTCGGTTCAATTTAAGTGGTTAGAAGTTACTTTTACTTTTTACTTTTCTAAATGAGGGGAATCAATTCACTTTTGTAAGTGACGATAGGTGAAGACTTTTCCACCTTTGGTAGTTGGGAGGTGAAGACTTTCCCATTCCAACTTTAAGAGGTGAGGATTTTTCCACTTTTGGTAGTTGGTAGATAAAGACTTTTCCAACTTTAGTAGTTAGAAGGTGAAGACTTTCCTAACCCAACTTTAATAAGTGAAGATTTTCTACTATTGTTAGTTGGAAGTTGGGTATGTAATGTTTTATTGAATTGGTCCTATAAATAGGGATTAGTTGTAAGCATTCAAAGACAACTCAAAATTTGAAATCAAAGTTTGCTTATGCAACTCTCTTCTTGTGTTGGATCAAGAATCTCTTGTGTTTGATCAAGAAATCCCTTGTGCTTGATCAAGGTAAATTGGTGTTTGATCCAGTCGATCCACCTTGCGGTGTGAAGCCCTGGTGTTACTTTTAATATCTATTATCCTATCCTCTTTTTCAATCAACAGATTCTCAGCAAGCATCAACTTCCAAATCTGGATTTCTTTATTCTCTAAGAAAAGATCCTATCTTGGTACTGTTTTGAGTTTCCTCAATCACAATATTACATTAGGACCTCTCCCGGCAACCTTACGTCGACGTCATACACTACGTGGTCACCAATCAAATGTCAGCCCTTGGGGAGCTTGCTGCTCGGTGAGCTCATTAGGGTTGGTTGGGGAAGCGCCATGTTGATGGGCGGCGCCAACAGCATCGAAGCCAAGACGGGGGAATGGTATGCAAGGGAATTTTGATGCAGCAG
This sequence comes from Macadamia integrifolia, assembly GCF_013358625.1. Taxonomy (NCBI): domain Eukaryota; kingdom Viridiplantae; phylum Streptophyta; class Magnoliopsida; order Proteales; family Proteaceae; genus Macadamia; species Macadamia integrifolia. The sequence goes on along the minus strand of NC_056564.1, from coordinate 9,820,734 downwards.
CCATTTAAGACACTGCAGATGGTGAAGCCATTGTCAAAGCCGGCAATTCCATGTTGGATGGAACACTAATGCCCAGTAGATGGGAGAGGTAAGGTGAGGAGATGGATAGAGATGGGTGTGGCATAGGAGATGGGCCTCTAGTAGTGCACTCCAAAGAGCTGCTTCTTTGTGTAAGGAGGGAGGTAGTGAGGATGATGGAATGGAGTCCTCTGGGGTGGGTATCAGAAAGGGCCAGTTGATGAAGGATAAGAAGACACTGGGAATTGTGACAAGTTTGGATTACTAGGGTTTGAGGGGGAGGGTTTGTCAAGGGTTTGAAGAGCTTCAACATATCAAAGGTCACAGGTTGATAAATATTGGCTACTTGTAGGGGAGCGATAGTAATTGCCCCAACAAAACAAGGGATTTATGGGGTGTTATAACTTGGAAACAGCCTCTTCTGCGAGGCAGGGGTAAGGCTGTATACACACTTGCCCCTCCCAGACCTTATAGTAGCAGGAGCCTCGTGCATTGGGTTGCTCTTTTTTATGATTTGATATGTTATGGGATCGGATTTATGAATGGTTTACGGGGCTTCAAAGAAGCTAATTATCCTCTATTCTTCTGAGATTTTTCTGTAGTATGAATCAATTTTTATGAAAATCCTTGTAGTAATAGGATTTTTCAAAAGCCATCTTCTAGTTGTCGGATCCAGCCTGTTGTGATCCTGGGTTCAATAGCCCAAATTAGGATCGCCATGGGCCCAATAAAGCAATAAAAAACCAATTTCAATTTTGTAATTATGGTGAACCATTGAGGTCCTTTTTGGAGAAATAACTAAGTCAGGGTTCAACTAGAAATAGTAGTTTAAGTAGGGTATTTTTGTAAAGGGGAAATGAAAGCTCCCTGGTCGCACAGCCCCAATGTCAGGCTGTCAGCGCGAGGGTCAATGAGGGGGTGCATATGGGCATCAATAGGTGTGGGTTTTTTGGGTTTCATAGGGGTGGGGGTGTCATTTCGATGACCTCTATGTTTGGGCGCAGGGGTCATGTGACTGATTATAATGAGTAATGCCGAATGAAGATGATGAAGAGCCATGCTGATCAAACCCACCATACCCGACATTGTCTGTGTTTGTGGGAAATGATGGTGCACGCCACTATCCTGGCTGCCCAAACCCACTAGTACCCTCCAAAATAAGGCCTCCAAGTGTATCAAACAAGGAAGAAATATTTATCTTCATGTCAACTCTGTCATGCTCCTCATTTGGACTAAACCTATGGTGCGGGCCTCCGGTATAACCTACACATGTGGGGCATACATGCACCATGGAAAAAAGGGTATTACCTAAATCTGTGAATCTTCAAGCAATCTCCCTAAAATCCACCAAATGTTAGCTATAGATGACTTTTACAAGCTTATTACAAGTTGTTCCACAAAGAGTTAGAAGTGAAATGGCCAAAATCAAGGTAAAAATTGACTTTGACAGGTTTAACCACTGAGATTCAACTGAAAAATGAAACTTTCGATTGAAAATTGTAATACCTAGTGAATAGCACTAAGCTTCATATCAATTCGGGTTGAAATTTTTCGGTAAATTTCGACCGACTCCACCGACGACTTGAACCATGGGTGATATGTTTATGAAGGCTTTGTTTCGAAATGGATTTCTTCAAGGTTGTTCCAAGCTGGGCATGGGTGATACTTATGCTCCAGACCGAAGAGTGTTAAGAATGTGTGTTGCATGGGGTGTTTTGTAATTATAGTTTTTATTTAGGGACTTATGCGTAAATACACACATAAGTCAAGGGGTTTTCTTTAATTACCATAAGTTGCACATTATAAATATATCTAACAGACGAACGGAGTAACACTTCTCCAATCAATCTTCCCTCTTCTCTCTTATTTTCTCTCCTTTCTTCTTCTTCCATGCACAACCCTGTATACTGGTTATCCTTGTTTTGATTCTGTTACAATAGCCAAAAGAAAGAAAAAGAGGAGCATAATGGATGGAAATATTCATGAGAATTCATTGTAGTGGTAGTCCTGAAGACCCAGAATTAGTACAGCATGAAGCATGTCCAATTGATTGGTTGATCAAAATATGAACATGCAAAAAGCCATTTTTCCAGTGACTGCTGAGGGGATAAGTGCCACAGGTAATGTTTGGGACCAATTCTAATTCTCAATTCTGTCCTACAACTATAATTGGCACCATGGGTGATATGATTGGCTCCAATTTGGGCCCCCAAATTCCAAAAGTGAGAATACAGCATCAGGCCAATTCTCGACTCACTCGACTCACTCAAGGAAGCCAATTCCAGATTTGCAATTAACAATTCTGGTGGAAATGCAAGAGCAGCTTATCTTGACTGGACCATCAAGTGCAGATTTTCCATTAAAAATAACTAGTATCATCAGCCTACAAATGAGCTTATTGGTTAATAGAAATATCAAGTACAAGAAGAATAGCACCTTTGGCTTCATTTTCTGTTCATGATCTTTAAAATCTGTCAGTTCCTGTGAACACAATAAATATGCATATAAGAATATCCATGGTAGATTTATAGGAATCATTCTGTCATACTATGGCTTGTACCTTCTCTAATTGGCGGCAAAGCTGCTGATGATCAGATGCTTCTTGATGAGATTTACGGAGATCATCCTCCAATGATGCAACTCTTGCATGTAAAGATGCTACCTCCTCCTGATTAGAGATGATAAAAGAAAAGGAGGAAAGAACCATGAGCATAGATGAAAGTTTGATGTCCCTTTTAAGCAATTGTCCACAATATCAAATGCCTCCAAGAGAACTGACAAGGAAGTCAATAAAACTAAGCAAGAAAATGTTTATAGCCCAAATTAATAAATTACCAGAAAGCATAAGATCATACCTCCATATTTGTCTTACGATCCTTCCCAAGCTCCACTTGGGGCTTATTCTCCTGCCAAAAGAGTGAACAAAAAAACAATCAGATTGAACCAAAACTGTACACAAGACCTTTACCAATTTAGAGCACCAGTTTTTTGCACAAAGTTCCGAGACTATTTTCAAATCAGACTATGTTCAATTCAGATGTTCTTCATTTTATCCCTATTTTAGGTCCCTGGAAAATGGCAGAACAGTAATGCAGTTGACCAAGAAACATCCATCTCTGTTGTATGAGAAGGAGAGCTTGAAAAAGATGTTGCTCTTGGAATGAGGGAATTAAGAATACAGTGGGAGAATTCATCTAAAGAATTGTCCAGTTGGTGCACACCATTAGGACTGAAGGGCAATTTTCCCTCCCCAGTCCCCACCACAAAGTGTTACTTTTATAAGATATCTGATGCAGTTACACATAATAGGAATGACTTGGAGCTCTCTCTCTCTCTCCCATTCTTCATCTGCCTTCCCTTCCTCCTCCACCTACACTCCCCTTCTCATCTTCTGCTTCATCTTCCTCCTTTTTTTTCCTTTTTCCTTTTTTTCTTTTTTTTTTTTTTTTAAGTGAGCAAGGCATGCATAGAAAAAAGAATGACCAGATGCCTTGAGCATCCAGGAGCGCTTTGCCGCATAGGTGACACCTCAACAATTACGGTGCCAACTGAGCAAGCTGGCACCTTCAAATCAGTCAAAATTCTATCCAAGAAGACCTTACTATTATAGTTAAATCATTGGGCCCCACAAGGGAAGGAGCTCTCCATGTGTAAGTAGCCTCCCTTTATGAAGCTTTCCCATACTATGACATATTATAAATCGTTTCTTAAACATATGAAGCATTAAAGCATCTATTAAGTGCTCACCTTTTGTGATGAATTCTCAAGGTGGCCATTTGATGGTGACACTGTAGAAGGAGAAACTTGCTTACGCACTTGATCATTAGCCCTTGAACCACGTCCCCTGCTTGAACGTCCCCTGCCACGACCTTGCTTTTTCCTATTTGCTTCATCCAAGTTAGTTTTCGCACCCATGGTATCAACACTCTTTATCCGTCCCTCAGCTACACCCTGATTATTCTCTTGGTTTGCATTAATTATTTCTAAAAGTAAACCCAAAAGGAAACATAAAGACAATAAAAGAACAAAACCAGACAACATGCACAAGCACCAATAACTCGAATCATGCTGCAAAGAAAAACAGAAGTTACTATCAGTATCAGTGCATTCAAAACTTACATAAACGGATCATAAGAACTTTCTCTTCCCTTTTTCTTTTTTTCCCTTTTGATAAGCGTCTCTTCCTTTTTTGCCCCACTATTAATTTCTCTTTTGGTTAACTAAATCGCAAACATTGCCATTTAGTTTCATCGTGTCTCTGTTATATCATGGAGAAACTAATTGGTTTGAATGATATTCAATGAATAATTCCAATTTCTTAAGGCTGTACACTTAATTTTCTGGGATTGTAGTTCAATCATTCAGAGCACCGTCCTGTCAAGGCGGAAGCTGCGGGTTCTAGCCCCATCATTTCCGATCTAGTATCCAATCAATACAATTCTCCATTTTCTGTGAAGAATGGGGACATGGAGCAGGATCTAATTCGTGGCAAGAGGATCCTTCTTTCGTTTCGCATTTCTCATTGGACAAATCAAATCAATGAATCCATATGACATTAACTGGTACCAATTGATGGGAGGGAGAGAAATATGTAGGTTGGCACAAATACAATCGGGTATCACCATATTCAGGATACAAAGTTGTCACTCACCAAAAAATTGTTGATCAGGTCAACTCCTTTGCTGTTTCAGGTTCCCATTACTAAATACCCACTCTCATGAATTTCTGATTGATCAGGAGATATACTACATATCTCAGGTGGACTTTGAACAGGTATTCTTACTGCACATTTTCCAGGTCTGTGTTTCTTTATGTGTTTTAGCAAAATTCTTACTTTACTCATCACTCAACATCCCGAGGGGGGTCATCAAGGGTATACATTTTACTTCTGCAATCAAACAAAAGTGTTACTCATTTTGATAAATGTAGTAGTAGAATTTTTTGAGCGGTAAAAGTTCTTATTAAATATCTCCTTTCTTAACGCATCTCTAACATATCTTAACAAAAATAATATACAGCACATGATACTTATCCTAATTTGGGACCACTAATTCACTATACCCACCAAACAATCATCTGAAACCACAGTACACAACTGTTTTGACAGGCAAATACAGTTTTAAATATTGGCCTTTTTACTTCAGCTTTAAAGAGCCTCTAACATGTCTTAACATTATATTCAGTTCTAACTTGGGATCGCTAATTCACTATACCGACCAAACAAACATCCTCAACCACAGTAGGCACGCCCAGTTTACAATATTGGCCTTTTTTCTTTGCCACTTCTCTCATTTTCCTTTGGAAATTGACCATGTAAAGTGTAGCTAAAGATTGCAGAAACTAGTAACACAGGAATGTAGCCGCTGAACATATGAAGATCCAACTCACAACCACAAACTTGTTGAAACTGAGTGCCTTCTCAATGTGGATGTTCAAGCTTTTGAGGTTAAATATTTTGACCTACAACCTTCAATCTTAAGTAAGGTTGCTTAAGTTTCTCCATTGAGACATGGTGGTTGCAGGTTCGAGTAGGGAAATAGCCTCTCCATAAAGCAGTGTTAAGGTTGTGTACATTATGACCCTCCCCATACCCCGCAGTGGCAGGAGCCTTGTGCACTGGGTATGCCTTTTTTTAACCTTCAACTTAAATCCATTGTCATTCTAAACAAAACAAGAAAGTATGCACTGAAAAATAGATAAAATGGTCATTTTTGTTAGTGCCGACCCCATGAAGTTGAAATAAGGCTTTGTTGTTGTTGTTGTTTGTTGTTGCTGGTCATTTTTGTTAGTATCTAAGTCAAATAAAATGTGACTGACACAACCACCCCAAAACTCATCAAGCATGGATATACATAAATGTATATAATAATTATATTTCCTCTGATGCCTACAAACGTTATAATGTTTGTTTTCCTGCAGAAAATATTTATCTACATCGTCATTCTTCTTTTTCCCCATGATTGCAAGGGAAATAAATACATGAAGTATCCAGAAGCATGACATGTGTCAATATCCCAAGAGTGTGGACATAGGCAGAACATGACAAACATGTTTCACATTGTTAAATAAGAGGGGAGAGAAAAGGGTGCAAAAGTATTCCATTCTGAAGCAAGAGTTCATGAAAGATAAAGTTTCTCCCTTATTTCTTCAAACTTCTCTTTTCTGCACTTGCTACTGATGATTCAATTAAATTTAGTTTCTGACTGGTAGGTTCCTTTTTGTGTTTTAAAATTTTTTTGCAGAGTATTAGGTTTTATATGATATTTCTTGCCATCGTTAGAATAAAGTTTGAGCTTTATTAGGCTATGAATAATGATAACAAAATTGAGTCTCAAACCTCAGTAGAAACATCCTAGGCTTTACAATGTTCTGCAGAGAAGGCTAATTTTTTCTTACAAGGTCAAAGAGAAGGTGCCGGTGCTGGCCACAAACTTCAGGGATTAGTGAATTTTGCTTTAGTACAGAACTGTCTTTTTACTGTTTTTTCTTTTTTTAATTCTTTGGGCAGAAAGCAGTCAAACATAACCAAAAACATAATCTGTGCACTTGCTGCATACACAGGAAACCAGAACAACCCCCTAAAGTTCCAAATAAGAATCAAACACATTATACCTCAGACAGCCGAAAAACAGAGGAAGGGTTATCTTCCTGAAACTTTTGCCGCTTCTGAGTGTTGGGTTGTATAAGAAACCCACCTCCATTCTGCAGTCAGGGAAAACAGACATTAATGGGAAGGAGTAGACTGATAGTGATTGTCGATGGAAAACTTACGAGTTCAATGTATAAAAAATAAAAGAAACCCTTGATCTGGGTTCGTGAAAACCAAACAAGCAGAATGTAATTCTTTTGAAGTTGCTGATTATGGAATTACACCCCTAATCGATGGAAAACAGACATTAATGGGAAGGAGTAGACTGATAGTGATTGTCGATGGAAAACTTACAAGTTCAATGTATAAAAAATAAAAGAAACCCTTGATCTGGGTTCGTGAAAATCAGACAAGCAGAATGTAATTCCTTTGAAGTTGCTGATTATGGAATTACACCCCTAATAGATCCATGGTCCACCATGGCTGAATTTAAACAATTCATGAGCCCCCACCCCCACCCCCATCCAAATTAGCAAACATTTAACAGACTCTAGCGTGAAGCCTGTGGTCCAAATTTGTAAGATATCAATGAAAATCAATACTGTGATTTTTCAATCTAGCAACTCAAACTAAACAAAATGTAACTACATAGTTTACAGAAGTAAAACAACAGAACAAGTACCAAAAAGTAATTCATAAGAAGGGGTGGGGGGGCTGTTATACTTCTAGCGTATGGAAGACAACAGAAGCAATCGAGTCAAAATAGGTCTACCCAATATACAAAATCAGAAACGAAGGCCTTTCTATCTACGATCTGAAGAAAAAACTCACATCGTCGTCAGAATCACTTGAAGCCGAATGCTCGGCTGAATCATCTGTGACTCCAAATTTAGCCGATGAAACGGAGGACCAGGTTGCCTGCGCGGGTGTTGCCGAGGAAGCCTTCCCTGCCATCCTAGCTTCAAGCTTCGCCAGCTTTGTCGGCAGAGATGGGTCCGACTGATTTGAAGAATTCGATGAGAAATGCATAAGCATATCCTCCGACATGGCCGATTCAACGAAACACAACAAATAAATTCTTCGATAACCCCGATTCAGATCAACCAAATAGCATAAACTCACAGCAGAAACTCCTAAAAAATTCGACTTCTTTTCTTTGGCCGAACTCAATAAGCAATCGAAGCCAAGAGTTCTATGAATCCAAACCAAAATGGACAGTGCTCCAACCTTAATCTATAAGACGGAAGATGACGAAATACGGATAAAATTCTCTTATTAGCAGCATTTTCCAACGGATATTTGATCACTAGTTACAAGTTAGCAGTGAAGAGCTACTGAGATTATCAGAAGTTCAGAACGGCCACAACCAAATCATTACATTTATCAGGAGAACATATAAACAAACGTGAGATTTAGGGTTTGTAGATATAAAAAGAAAGATCTCCTTTCTTGGTGGGTGGAAGAAAGGTTGGAGGGAAAGATCATTCAAAGCTATAGTACTCACCCCAGTGTACCCGGCCTTTCTTTTTTTTCTTCTCTTTTGTTCTTAATTCTTAGGGATTAAAAAGCTTTTCAGTTTTTCTTGCTTATGGGTTTTGTGGACATTGAACAGACGGGAAATTTTTTTAACAATAAAAAAAAAAGGAAAATTGAGGGGGATTCAGCCCATCTATGATCATTATTACTCTATCCCCATTATATGAAGTTAACAATATCCTTCACACTATCGCAATGGATTCATATCTTCTACGATGAGCAATGAGTGACAGTGATAATTCAATGGTTAAGAGGGTCCTGACATGCACCAAAACTGTTAACTCCTCATTGTTGCTCACTGCCTCTCTGCAGGGGATTTTTGTGGTTATCTCAATACTCATTCAAAAGCACCCTAACTTATGGACAATGGATTCTTGATCAAATAGTAAATTTAGGGCAGATGTTTCCCATGGCATAATAACATAGGCATTAAACTAATGAGCCCACTTGTGAAATTGTGGGAGAGGGATATGGAATCCACCTAGGAAAATAAATCACTATTTCAAATAACTAGTTTGGGTTTATGTCATAAAATTATGCGATATAAACTATTTACTTAAGAGACTCATGGAAAGATTTAGAGATTGCAAGACTGATTTCCATTTGGTATTTGATAGCTTATAAAAAAAAAAAAAAACTTATGACATAGACCCTATAAAGTTAAAATGGTAGGTACCATATAATCAAAATATCTCAAGTGAATATGTTAATGTAATTAAACATATCTATAATGATGTGGTGACTAGTGGACTAGTGTAATAATTGTGTTGGGAGTCAAAGTATTGAATTCTCAATCACCATTGCGTACGTGCATAATCAATTTCAAGTGTCCCTATTTGTTTGCGCTTATCATCGATGAATTAACTAGAGACATTCAATATGAGGTTCCATGTTGTATGTGTTTTTGTCAACAAGACAAAAATTGAGATTAGCGTGAAGTTTGAATTATGAAGATCAATCTTGGAACCAAAAGGTTTACAGATAAGAAAACAAAGACATTATATATGGTAAGTAACTTTAATTACATAAGGACAGATAATGAGCTAGTGAAAATTGATGAGAGGGAAGTTAGGCGAAGTGATTATTTGAAGTATTTGGGCTCAACCATAAACAACAGACAATGATATAGATGATGATGTTTCATAAATAATAAAAATAAGTGTAATTTACAACGCCACCCCCTGGAGAATGCCAATATTAGAGGGACACCCCTTCTCTTTCACCAAATTGCCGTCAGTCTATGTTAAGTGATGTTGTGAAATGAGAATTTTGCCCTTACGAGTAAATGCCCTTATCACTTTCTCTTCCTGTTCCTTTTCCATACCTCAACCTGCGAGTCCAACAAGATCCAGACTACCCGAGCTGTTGTCGTCGGTAATTTGTGCTCATTCCATCGACGGCGAGTGGTGCTGCCTCCAATGGTCCCTCAGCCGGGCCTCGATAGAAACCATTATCAAAAGGGTTGGTAGCAGTTGCAGCCAAAATGAGTAATTCTCGTCAAGGATTTGATTACCCATTTGGAGAGAAAAGGTGCAAGTCTCCATCAGCAGTATTTGGATTAATGAGGCCGGATCTGTTGGTGGCGTGCTAAACTCTGGTGGCGGACATGGAGGCAGAGGCGACGGCGGCAGTGGAGAAGGAGGATGTGAGGGGGAAGGTTTGGCGCCTTCGCTGGAAGGGTTTGCAGTCGCTGATCGATCAGGTATAAGTGATCTTCTTCTCCAACTTAGTGACTCACGCGATATGCCATATCAGGGAACTTGAGAAGTAGAGAAGGGGAGCGGTGTCAACGTGGTGGAAGGAGTGGTGTTAGCAGCGACGGTATGGAAAACTCAACCATCGAACCTCCGATGTAGAATCAAGAACCAAGGTCTAGAGATCCATATGATTTCACTGCCGATAAGTCCATTAAGAGCCCATGCAAGTCTCCATCGTCGGTATTTGGATCAATGATGCTGGATCTGTCGGTGGCATGCTATGCTCTGGTGGCAGACATGGAGGCAAAGGTGGTTGTGGTGATGGAGAAGGAGGAGATGAGGGAGAAGGTTTGGCGTCTTCACCATAAGGGGTTGTAGCCGCCGATCTATCAGGTATAAGGGATCTTCTTCTCCAACTCAATGATTCACTCGATCGGATTGAGTTGTGGGTTTCATTGTTCAATCAAATTTGGGAATACAGCCATTAAGGGCAATTTCGGTATTTCCCTATTTTTAAGGGCAAAATATGAATTGCCGATGTCAGCATTCTTGATATATTTTGTAACGCTGACTGATGGCAAAGGGCCCGAGTCCAATTTGGTGAAAGAGAGGGTGTGTCCCTCTAATATTGGTACTATCCAGGGGTGGCGTTGTAAATTACCCTAAAAATAATATAGATGGAGTGGAAAGGTGTGTCCGGACTGCTTTGTTACCATTATGTTCATTTAAAACTTAAATACAACTTTATAAGACACTCATATGATTGACTATGATGTATAGTGCATAATGTTGGTAGTTAAAAAGCATCGTGTACATAAACCTAGTATAGCAAATATGAGACTGTTGAGATGGATGAGTGGTAAAACTATGAAAGACAAAGTAATGAATAGTCGTATTAGAGTTGATAGGCATCATATATGAATAATGATACATAATAAGTTACAAGGAAGTCGTTTGAAGTAGCGTGACCATATCCAACATAGGCATCTAGATCCTTCAATATAGAGGAGCGATTTGATTCAAATTAGATGACCTAAAAAAGCTAGGGGTAGACTTAAAATGACCTTATGAAAAGTAGTGATAAAAGACATGTATAGATGTCGAATGGAGTTGATTGGAGAGCGACGATCTATATTTTCGACCCTATTTAGTTGGGATGAAAACTAGTTGTTGTTTTTCCCCACGACAGTAATGCAGACCATCGGTTTTGTAGAAGAGAGCCCATTTGGTATGGGAAAATGTGTGTCACTGTGGGATTCGTTGGTCAAAACACCATGAGAAATAATCCACGCACTAATGTTGTGGGGATTTTTTCCCATAGATATATTAGATCACTTAAGGTCGAGGGCAAAGACTAGGAAAAAGGGTCACGGAGGTTGATGAATTTGTGGAAGGACTAAGAATCAAGGGAAAGAAACCTGTGCTACTCTATATGGCTAAATTAATTTGCTATTGGATGTGATGAGAAGTTCGTGGTTGTCTGTATCACTGTTATACTTGTCTTGAATCTTGATGAGAAATACTTGTGCATTTGCTTTAATTACAAGGGTTTTTAGATCACATTGCTTGTATACGATGGTACATGATATAAAGTAATGCGATTATTACCCTAAGTTAATTTACATGGAAATAAAACTAAAACTAAAACTAAAAGCAAATAAATGTTCCAACATGCGAGAATCTTTGGACCCTCGTTTTCACATCCCACTTATTAGAGATCTTGTCTCTAGGCTTCGTAACGAAGCTTACATACTCAAAACCATCCATTATGTTACATACATAAAAAATAAAACAAAAGGGCTCCAAATACACGTTCCTACAAGCCAATCTACCACCTTTTGATAGTCTGTCCGTAGTATGACGTGCAAACACCCCAATTATTTTGCTCTTTGTAACCCATGACAAACCCCTCGAGCCTCCACTATTGTGAACTCCCTATTAACCACTTCACCACAAAAAAAAAAAAAAAAAAAAAAAAAAAAACTCCCTATAAACCATTATTAACAAATGATACCATAAAGCGAGAGTTAACCAATAACAATATGTCCAACTCCATTGGACCTTTCTTAATTGGCAGACAGTAGAGTTGGACTATCACATAACCCGTGGCAACATGAAGGGATGAGTGTTGGAACGAGGGTCAAACACGATGTGGATATCATACTACACAACACGAGCAGAGATGAGGGGGAGCCGATTACAGAGGATCAACAAGTGGCAGTCAACAAACAATGGATTGGTCAGCAAAACGAGAGTGAATGAGGAAGGTTAGAATTGACTTCTACAATCATTTATCTCCCACACATCCACAAGTCGAGAGCTACAAGTTAACTAATATAAACAGAATGACAAATATTCAAGTCACAATCACACTTATAAATAGTCCAAATTAAATAGGAGGGGTTCAACCTGACATGTTTAAAAATGGCAAAATTTCAATACATATATACAAGACTGCGTTTAGTAGTCATCCAAAAAAATGTTTATGGCGTTTTTCCTTTAAGGGGGGGGGGGGGGGGGGATGGGAAGAAGGAATAAACTGTTTGGTGTCTACTTTATGTTTTTTCGATTTTCTAAAAAAAAAAACGTTAGAAATGATAAATGACAGAACATAGAAACTTATGTTCTGACATTTCAATGTCGTTCAAAATGGACCAAAACGGGGGATTTTAATAAAATCGTTTCGGATAAAAAACCTCCACAACTGAAGCCATTTCCAACTCTTTGCGAACAAATAAAAAAACTCTTCCACAACCCCTAGTTCTAAAACACTGGTAAAAAGTCTCATTCATCTTCTTTCTTCCATCTTTCTTCTCTTCTTCTGTCTACTCTCCTCCATTTTCTTCATCTTGAGTTGTATCAAGGTTTTTATTATTTGTGTAGAAAACCTAGGTAGTCCCTCCTCTTTCCGCACATAGAGGATTCCTCCACCGTGGGTTTGAAGTTTGAACATGAAGGTATGGCCAACACATAAAGGATAATAAAAATATGTTTTTCACACTAGATCAAGTTAAATACTAACAGGGCCCAACAACCAAAATCATTTTGATAAAATCACAAGATAAAAAACATGCTATTCAATTTCAACTTCCTTACAACCCTAACTTTAATATGGGAATATAGACTTTATTTTGTTTGGGGGAGGGGGGATGTTGGTTAAATTATGTTATCTTCGCTATTAAAGTTGACAAGTGGTCTATAGAAATTATCCAATAACAATAGGTGGTCCGTGGTCTGTAGAATGAAATGATTTTAATTGTTTTTATTTGTTGTTTGGTTTAATTAATTAATTACTTCTTAAACTTGTTTTAGAAAAAAATATTCGAGTGAAAGTGGGCCCCATCATTCCCCGAACGAAGGGAATATCAGACACTGTAGTTTATGACCCGATGGTTACGAACAGTGTCGGGAATCGGGATCCAGCGACAAGATTCTTCAGGACAACGCCCTAACGCATTTAGTGCCGTTTACATGGCTAACGAGTCGAAACGGAATAGCAGTGGTCTAGCCTTAAGGAGTAGCCGGAGAGAAATGGAGGCGGAAGGATTCGAGACGACGAAAATCATTGTTGAAGAAGATGACGATGACCCACCAATGTTAAGTTCTCAAGCTCTGGAAGCATTGAAAGAGTTTATGAACGAACAGCAGAGCATTGTTGACGAATCCGTAGAGATCGAAAGCTCTGAAGTTGCTCTAGTGGCGGAGGATTGGAGGTTGAGTCAGTTTTGGTACGATCGAGAAACCGCCGCGGCAGTCGCGGAGGAGGTTCGCAATCTCAGTTTGATTACGGCTTCCCCTGTCGCTTGCATTGCTTGCCCGACCCTCTATGCGTATCTCAAGGTATGGAGATTTGAAGTTTCTTTTCATAGTTTTCCACTCGAGCTTTGTATAGATTGCCTTCTAAAATATTATTCAGCTTGTTTTCCTTTTGGAAATGACTATTTAAGGGAACCAATTTGATTTTATGCCAAGAAGTTCTACCATGAAGCTATTTCATTACTTGGGAGGCTCAGGAAAGATGTAGAGAGGGTATGAAGGATCTCCATATGGTCTTTATTAATCTCGATAAGCATATGAGGGCCCTACAGATTTAATACGGTAGATTCTAGAGAGGTAGGTCACAGATTTGAAACTTAGAAACGGGCCTCTTCTGCAAAGCAGGTGTAAGGCCTGCAGTAACAGGAGCCTCGTGTATTGAGTTCCTTTTTTTTTTTTTGTTAGATATGAAGGTTTCAAGTAAATATGTGAACATAATTAAAGATATGTATGATGATATGGTGACTAGTGTAGGAATGGTGGGGGTCTAGGTAGTGAATCCTCAATTACAATTGGGTCACATTAAGGATTTCCTTAAGCCCTTATTTGCTTGCATTTATCATGAATGATTTAACTAGAGACAATCCAAAATGAGGTTCTTTGGTGTATGCTTTTTGCTAATAATATTGTTGAGGTTTCTTGGTGTATGCTTTTCGTTTATGATATTGTTTTGGTGGACAAAAAAAAAGTAGAGATTAACACCAAATTGGAGCAATGAATATTAACCTTGGAATCAAAAGATCTAAAGATAAGTAGATCAAAGACGGAGTATATGGTGTGTAACTTCATTCACACTTAGATGTCTACTGAGATGGTGAATGTTGATGAGAGGGAGATTCTGCAAAGTGATTATTTTAGGTATATGAGCTCAATCATAAGTAAAGAAGATGAGATAGAGGATGGTGTTGCTCAAAGAATTAAAATAGGTTCGCTAAAGTGGAGAGGTGCGTCCAGAGAGTTGTGTGATCGGCGTATTCCTTAGCTTAAAGGAAAGTTTTATAGGTCTATCATGCAAGTATACAACTAGCTATGATGTATGACGCAAAATGTTGGCCAGTTAAGAAGCATTAAACAGATAACCTAAATGTAGTTAGATGAGGATGTTGAGATTGATGTGTGGCAAAACTAGGAATGAGAAAATAAGGACCATATAAGAGTTGAGTTGGGTGTAGATCTGATTCATGATAAGCTACGAGAATGTCGTTTGAGGTGGCATGGCCATGTTCAATGGAGGCCTTCGAATGCTTTAGTATGGAGGAGTGATTTGATTCAAATTGGAATATCTAAAAGAGCCAGGGGCAATGCCTAAAATAACGCTGGGAGAGGTGGTGAGGAAAGACATGCATAGCCTAGGCCTTATACCTGATATGATCTCAAATAAAGCTGATTGGAGCACAAGGATCCATGTAGCTGACCCCATTTAGTTGGGATAAAGCTTTCTTGTTGTTGTTGTTTCTTTTATTCCTCACTTTTTTTTTTTTGGTTGTTTCAACCTTATGGGCTTCATGGATTATTTTGCATAGCTTTAGTTCTTTACTGAAACAAGACAGTAGAATTTTATTTTATTTTTCTCTCATCTTCCCTTTTAGTACTCTTTGTATGTTGTTATTGGCTCCCCACCCTGTTTTTTATAGTTTGCGTTATTTTTTGTCAAGTGTGACAACCTAATTGCAACTCTTAGGATTTAGCTTGGAAACCATTTTATATCTGTGCATGGCTCATTTGCATTCAAATCATACGTTGTGGCTACATTCACGTATTCTGCGAAATATTAATAACTAAAGAAGTATAGTATCAGAATTTGCATTCAAATCATACGTTGTGGTTACATTCACGTAATCTGCGAAATATTAATAACTAAAGAAGTATAGTATCAGAACACATTTTAATTAATTACCAATTGTACTTGGCAACGTCATTTTCTTTTTGGGTTTGGAATGCCAATTCATTTATTACAAATCTTATCAAAGGACACAATTTGAACACTCTGTGAAGTGATAAAAGTAGTAGAATTTGCGCGTGTTTGGAAATATATCTGTCAAGTGACAAAATTTGAGTGCAGACCTTTACTAAAATGTTTTGGAATTAAATGTCATGCCAAGGGCATTATTTCTCTGGGCTTCTTTTCAACTAAAAACCAGATTCATCCATTCATTTTATTTGTCTACCTGGAGTCCTGGAGAATTTTATGGTAGGATGTCATTACTGGTAGCAAGATCTCGTTTATTAGGAGACCTAAGTTTAGTAACTCTAAGGCAGATCCATTAGTGGTTAGACCGAGAAGGGGTGAGACACTTTGCGGAACATGTCATTGGCATGATGTGGATTGTGCTTGTGTGTGCGTGTGTGTTTGTGTTCTACTGGATTATGTTCTTGTACTGTGATTAACTTGCACAGTATTTTCCAGCCAATAAAATCCTTTGTCTCTCATTAAGAAAAAAAGAAAAAGGAAAAAAAATAAACAACTCACTCTGAGATCATGGTTAGGATAAGACAGGTCCTGATGTCCTTTATTGGTGCTTCACTCAATGATTTCTAACTTCTAAGTAGTCTTTTAGTTGAATCAAGGAGAGGCATGTCACATGTGTTTTCCTGCAAGAAGGATGCGACACAAATTATTGAGAAAGAAAAGCTTACCTGCTAGAGATAACTTTTTGAAAAGTGAAACAAAGAAGGAATTTGCTGAATTTTAAATGATGCTTTAGAAAGAAAAGAAAAGATAAGAATACTAATTTACCGATGGTCGTGACATATGTTGGTAATCCGAAGTAATTGAATGCAGCAGAAGTCTAACCTTTGCTGCTACTCCACCTCTTTTGCCATTACCTACTCATGCGAGGGAAAAAATGGTCAACAAAGGTACGGACGTACGGGTAAACATATTTGTTCTAACCAGAATTCTTTATTTGTATCGTCCATCGAAGTGGAGGCAAAAAATTCTTTGCTTGATCAATACAAAGTACAAAGTATGTCATTCTCATTTTATTTGGGATAGTGATCATGTTTTCTCCAATCATATATGGGTAAACATATTTGTTCTAACCAGAATTCTTTATTTGTATCGTCCATCGAAGTGGAGGCAAAAAATTCTTTGCTTGATCAATACAAAGTACAAAGTATGTCATTCTCGTTTTATTTGGGATAGTGATCATGTTTTCTCCAATCATAACGTCAAAGTGCCTCTCTATGTTTTATAGAAACTTATTTTCAGGATGAGATTATCTCCTTGCTTGGCATTGCACCCTATGTGGCCCTTATATTAGCAATACCTGAATAATTCGTAAATAGAATGCTACACCTATCCCATGTTGTTTCCTAGTTTGGTCTACAGTTAGTAAATGTGTGAATGAACATAGCTATTGAGCACTTGTCCCAATAGAAGTTTTAGCTCACTTGAGACCTAGATATTTGTACTACTTACTAAATTAAAAAAATAATAATAAAAAAAAATAAAAAAGGAAAATTAATGTGTCTGAAGTAAAGGAAACTTTAAAGAAAATTAAAATAGGTAAAGTTGTTGGTCCAGATGGTATTCCGGTAGAGGTGTGGAAGAGCTTAGGAATTAGTGGAATAACTTGGCTAATTAAGTTGTTTAATAAGTTTATGAATTTATGAGCACCAGAAAAGTACCAGATGGATGGAGGAGAACCATTGTGGTACAACTTAGTTCTCTTAAGATCAATATACTGATCCCAACCCCCAGACTGAAAAGCCTACACTTTGACCATGGTATGCTGAGCAGCTGAAGTGCTCACTGTTCGATAAGTAATCTCTATAACCACTTGGCTTGGAAGGGTATATTTATCAACAAAACGATCTGTATACCTAACCAGCTGAACCACCTCCACGAGTAAGCACAGCATTTCCTATCTGATGGGTGTCCCCTCTTCCTTATCTATTAGCTTCTTTTATTCTGTAAGATTGGCGTAAATCAAACAGGGAGTTCAGTCGAAGTTTACTTAATAAAAGGAGTTTCTTCTCTTGGGAGAAAAATGGTTACTTTTTTCAGGATTCTGATGTTGATCACTTCTAACATATTACAGATGTTAATTACTGTCTTTATGTTAGGACTATGTATTTTTCCTTCTGTTCAACTAACTGCAAGCCAAGTTTATGCATCTGTTCCATTCGCTCATTAAATATTGTGATTTGTGAGTCAACATCATTGTTCTCTGTCGCATTTGACACAGCTGTTTATTATATTTTTTTGGAGGTAAGTTTACTGTTCTTTCTCCTCCTTTTAGTTGGCTTAGTAACGTGTATATTTTTATCTGAATTTCAGAAATATTATCCTGACATCTCTGTGCAACTACTTGAGTATGACAAACGTTTTGAGCAATATGGAAGAGATTTCACATACTATGACTACAACCAACCCAAAGAGTTACCGCTGGAAATGAGGCATGGTTACAGAGTTATTATTGCAGATCCTCCATACTTGGTGAGGGTGTAGTTGTATAGCTAGGAAAATGCTGCTATGATTGGTTTTACTTGTGATGCTCTTTTTCGTCTTATTTTGTTCTCCCTCACTTTTCTAATGTCAGTTTTGGTTCCCACTTCCCCCCTCTCCCCCCAAAATAATTATTCGGCAAACTAGGTATTCTTATTTTGGTTGACTTGTGGTGGCAGAGCAAGGAGTGTCTAGAGAAAGTTGCTGAAACAATGACATATCTTGCACAGCCAGGGGAATGCTACTTGCTTCTGCTCACAGGTAGGATTTTTTTCTTTCTTTATTGCTTTATGGTTTTTTGCAAGGATTTTTATGAATGTGGTGTGTGCTAGAGCAGAAATATTGATATCTTGTCAAATTTTGCATGTCAGTAAATTTCCTTGACTGTTCGTCATATTTTCATAGAATCTAGAAAGCATGGTATTATGATCAATGGAGACTTAGCCTAGGTATATGGATGCATAATTCAGTGCACCCAGCAATAATATCCATATCCCTGGAGGAATTCACTGTAATCGTTGAGCTAATACTTTTATATTCAATCTCGAGGGATATTTTTTAATTGCATAATTTATACTTATCGATGATACCATTAAGTGCTATTGTGTTTTTTGTAGGGGAAGTGCAAAGGGAGCGAGCAGCTGAGATTTTGAACTTGTATCCATGTGGTTTCAGGCCTCAGCACTCTAGCAAGCTTGGAAATGATTTCCGGCTGTTTACAAACTATGACCCAAGGGAGAGATTAGGTGGGTGGGAGCGAGACTAGTAGGTAACATGGTCTTTCGATATACAGAAACAGATAACTAAGATCATCTTAGAAGTAGTGAGGAAAGACATGTAGAGTTTAGGTATTGACTCTAGTATGACCTCAGATTGAGCTGTTTGGAGGGCAATGATCCATTTAGCCGACCCCATTTAGTTGGGAAAAGGCTGAGTTGTTGTTGTTTATCTCATGAGTTTTGGACTACGAAGTTGTCACGGTGGGCTATGGCATGTGCAACTAAGAGGACCTTTTATTTCTTGAGGAATCAGA
The DNA here is from genome assembly GCF_013358625.1 of Macadamia integrifolia. Classification (NCBI taxonomy): domain Eukaryota; kingdom Viridiplantae; phylum Streptophyta; class Magnoliopsida; order Proteales; family Proteaceae; genus Macadamia; species Macadamia integrifolia. The sequence continues at coordinate 9,801,595 of NC_056564.1, read as the reverse complement.
AGTTCGGTTTATATAAAATTAGTTCAAACAGTTATAATGTATGTTTCGGGTTAAATTAAGATCTTGTACATAATTAAGATCATTTGATCTCATGGTCCCTTATCTCCTTTCTCCTTCTATCTGAAAATATGTGTGTGTGTGAGTTGGGAATTCTGGTGCAGAAATCAGATGAAGATTTTTCAAATGGTAAGTTACGTAAAAAAGAAAAGCTTTGAATTCTGGCAATATGGTTTCAATTGGTGATATTAGTACTTACATGGGACCATAAGATTTGCACTACTGTGCTGGTTAGGGGAAAAAATAAGCTCAGTTAATATGATTTGAATCTGCAGGGAATGCTGAAAGTGGGATTGCTTAATGGGTTCCCACCAAAGATTACTCATATGTTCAAAATCAATATGATTTGATTCTGTTGATTAGGTGCTTCCCCATGTTCAAATTTCTAATATAGCTAGTACTGTATTTGGAGTTATAAATCAGCCAACCCGATAGGAGGATAAATCTTTTATTCCCTTGGTGGAAGTGTGATGTTTTAAAGTGGATAAGAGGAACCTAAGAAGCCACCATCAGCACCAGCTCCTTAATTTGTTGTCCAGACTGTTTTTCCTGTTCTTTCAAGCCTGCAAATATTCCTGCAACCACCAACTCTAAGCATTGTGTATTAGGGATCAATTTGATTCCAACTGGAGAAGCTAATCAACTTTAAGGCATGCACTGAAATGGATGCACCATCATTGGTGAGGAAACACCTAATGGACATTTTGCAGAAATGATGAGCCAATTAGGGAGTAGGAGAGTCATAAAATTGCAGAACTTCATGACCTATTTCAGGTAGGTTCTTAAGAGATCAAATGAAGGTAAATTTGGCATGGATGGTCTTTAGAACGTGTGCTGCCTGTGCATTTATTTGGATGACTGGAAGCAATTCAGGCAACTTAATCAAATATTCAGATCAGATGGCTAAAAATCATTTGGTTCCTCTTGGAAACCAAAGAACACCACATCATCCAGATGCCCCAGATGAAATGAAGCTCGCATCAGACATTAGTGAAGCTGAAACATCATTGTCAAAATCACAAACATCTAGTTAGGTCAGGCAGCAATTGGTACTCTTCCTCCCCGTTTTCTTATCTTTCACTGTCAAAGTGAGAATCAGAGTAGGCTAAGGGCCCGTTTGATAACATTTTTGCCGTTTCTGTTTCAAGAAATGGTAGAAACATAAATTTCCGTTTCTAGAAATAGAAATGGAATTGAAGGTGTTTGATAAGTCATGTTTCTAGAAGTTGATAGTAATGAGCGAAATAATGGTCACGAGTCATTTCCAGAAACTGCTACTTGTTTCGCCTGAGTTGTTTCTTGAACCATAAATAAGTAGAAATTTTAATTTTTATTTTTAAAAACGAGTGAAACAAAAAAGTTTTATCAAACGTTTTTTGTTCCGTTTCTGCCATTTATGAACACAAAAACGGTAGAAACGTGTTTTTTGAAACGTTATCAAATGGGCCATAAGCTACCTCGATCCCTAAGTCATGTACTCTTCGAGGATGGTGGGGACTCACAGGCTTTTGGATGTAAAAGTCTTTAGTCCATAAACGCGTTTCTTGAAACTTTATCAAATGGGCCCTAAGCTACCTCCATCCCTAAGTCATGTACTCTTCAAGGATAGTGGGGACTCACAGGCTTTTGGATGTAAAAGTCCTTAGTCATTTGTTTGACGAATTTCTTGAAGTCTTTAGCGGGCATGACCTTTTGAAGGAGTTTGTTCTTCAACTTTCTATTATTCTTAGAACCTGATGCTTGACAAGGTCTAATTCTGTGAGGAGACAAGGTTGAAGTTTGATGTTGTTGGGCAGCCCTTCTAGCAACAAGTTTCTTGAGAGTTGTGGAAATTGTGATCCCACTTCACAATATCATTTTCCTTTCAGCAACCAATAGTTGAACAGTCTAGTTAGACCATGGTTTGAGGGACCGGTATCAGATCAGATTTTAGGGTAATCCCATATCAGTGGATCGATATGGATTAGAGGTCAAAGAAAAAAAAAAAGTGATTTAAAAAAATAAACACAGGTAAATTTGTCTAATTTGGTCTGATTCCGGGCAATTTGGATTATCGGATTGATATCTACCGAAACCGTTCTTGATCCCGATACGATTACTAAAACCGTGGCCTGGACTCTGAAGTCTCCGGACTTTGAAATAGTTATTCCAGCCGGATAAAATGATGAGTGGTTAGAGGCTACGGTCCCCACCCACCAACCAGATCAACTAAAAAGGATAAAATCCAAGCGTGTTTTGAAAATCAGAATAGACCACTCAAAACTGTCACTTAGATGCTTTTTCTTTTCACTTGATTAGATGTGCAGTGTTTAATTTGCTCCATTGAGACTCACCAAATCTGATCTCACTTGAGCTCAGCCGTTGACATTCGGAGTACGCCGTTGGATCCACGATATCCTACGGCATGGAATTGAGATTTAAAGACAACGTGCCTCATGTTGATATAATACTCTCGGGACTACCGTCAACCCCTGAATTCCCGAGAAGATCCCGAGAACGAGTGCCGAGCGAAGACGAGTACTTAAGGATTCCGTAGCGGGAAATTTTGGCAACAAGAACGCATTGAAAAGAAAGATGAGATCAAACATTGTTTCAGAGGTAAGCAAAGTGGATGACTCTCCAGTCTTCTACATACTTCTTCTGCTAATCTTGTCTCTGCTTAGATCTGGAACTAATGGTTTGCTTGATCGGTATGGTTTCATTTCTAATCAGCAAAGTGGATTACTCTCCACTCTTCCACATATTTCTGCATTTTTTTGTCTTTGGATAATGCTTAGATCTGGAACTAATGGGTTTCTTAATTGGTCTGGCTTCATTTTTTGAAAAATTTTTCTTGCATTCTTCTCCTCGTATTTCTTGACAGTCAGATGTGAGAAAACCCTACTTTTTTGTTGTTGGAAAACTGCTGACAGTATTGTGCTTTCTTCACTCCAGTCTATTATAGTTTGCATTTAGGATACGAAATGGAGTTATTTGAGCTCTGGGGGATAGCGTTTTAACTTATATGATTCTATTTTTGTAGAGGAAGATTAGTCTTAGAAGGCCTTAGTTGCTGGTTTTGGTCGGGATTGGGTTAAAATTGTAGGAAGCGATTAAATTCTGTTTCTGAAGCTTTGGCATTTATGTTTAATTCGATTGAAATTTATTCGGTGCCATACCCAATTAGTTTCATGTTGGGAGAAAAACAAATTTCTGACTGAACAATGGTCCCGAGTGTTTCATCCAAAAAAAAAAAAAAAAAATGATCCCGATTTCCAAATGTTTGTTATGAAGGAATTACTAAAATTTTCTTTCCACTCTGTATGTTTTTTCTTATCACGCTTGCTTGCATTTTATGGTTTACAGGCAGGATTGCCTACTAGGTTGAGCCAGTGGTGGGAAGGAATTCCATTCCTAACTTCTGCTGTGGTGATTGTCTGTGGGATTATTTACTTGGTGTGCCTTTTGGTTGGATATGACTCCTTCATCGAGATATGCTTCTTGCCCTCTGCGGTGGTTTCTCAGTTCCAAGGTACATTCTAGTTTCAAACACTCAGTTTTCTCCTTTTAATTAGTAAATATCAAACAAAGTTATGCATTGCTACAGGCTTGTCATATTCGTTTTAAGTTTGAATTTCCTGTAGATTGTATCTTTTATTTATTATTTGTCTTCATTTTATTTTAGAGTAAGTAACTGTTGAAGTGATGAAAATAAATGTTGGTGACAAAATCAAGTTATCTTATTCATATGAAGAAACGGTAACAAATATGTTGGTTATTTAAATACCTTATAGAAAATGAAGTTGAAGTATTGAATATAAGAGAAGCAAATAAAATGTTGTAAGAAAAAAAAATGAATTGTAAACCTTAGAATTAGGTCCTTTAAAGAAATAGAGAGAGAGAGGAGAAAAAAAACATGGAAAAATATATGAAAAATGTTGAGGAAACTGGTATTAGTACAGTGCTAGAAAAGAAAGAGGAGGAAGAGGAGAAGACAAGAAAAGAAGAAGTAAATAATGCAAATTATAAAGACCTATACTAGAATGAAATTAATTCAGAAAAGTTGGTTATCTTCCTTTCATTCTAGAGAAGAAACTCAGACTAGGTATTGGGTCGCAGTCCTCTCTCCTCAACGTAGTTTGGTGACAGCAGGGCTGAGAAACTGAGACCTGAACCTCTTCTTCACGTTTCAAAGATGGCTTGGGGGATTGCAATGACCATATCCCTACTAATATCTGGGTTATAGGGTTTTCTAAGAACCTTAGAGAGATCAGAATCAAATTTAGAAAGATATTAGTTCCTTCTTCAACCCTAGGGCTTGAAATTTGTTAAGAAAATTTATATAAATCAGATATATATAATTTTTTTTTTTTTGAGTTTTTTAGCCGCTCTAGCCATTCTAGGTTCATCATAAGCCTCACAAGATATTGGATCAATGATAAGAGGTCAAAAGGTCCAAAATGAAAATCATGCCATCATGGTTCTAAAGGGAGTCCTAGATTGAGAAAATCTGTTGAAAAAAATTCAAAAATCCTGTTGCATCTCTGTTTCGTCTTGGCAGGCCCTAGCAGCAACCTTCTGTTAGTTATCAGCAGTGTGGGATGGGAATGCTGTTTATATCAGCTAGAAATTTCTTATATTGCCTATTACAGCCTTGTTGTTGGCACCTTTGTGGTAGATTGCCTGTAAATTTGTTGTCCTTATTGAAACCAGATGAATTTCTTTGGCTTGATACGTGATTTAAAGACATTCCTACTAAGTATTGACATATAATGTGGTGAAGAAAATTGATGAGAGGGGGATTCTATAAAGTGATTATTTTAGGTATCTGGGTAATGTAAGAATGGATTTGACAACCAAACCAAGACCCAAGACTGCAGGAAAGTTAAACCAAAGAACAACCAATAACCACCCAATAGTAGACAGCAACAACAGTCCAACTTAAACCAGTCAACAGTCCTTGAAAAACCAGAATTATCAGATCCAGAATCTAGAATTTCAGGTGGCAGAGTTTGCACCAACAAATAGAATTTCAGCAACAGAAATAGAGTATTTGAATAAGGTCCAATTAGAATCAAAATACCACAGGAATAGATAACCAAATCAGAACTTGATTCTGACAGCAGGTCCTGAGATCTGATAGTAATTTTTGGAACTTCAGTAGAGTATTATTAAGGAACTAATAACAAATCTAATTACTGATTAGAAGGTCCAGTTCAGTGGAGAATCAAAAAAGCAGTCACTTCAACACAGATTAAAGAAAACAGAAATCAAATATGGGCAGAGAACACTTTTGGCCAGAATTGAAGAAAATTTAGAACCAGACAAACCCCTGGTCTGATCAACACCAAACTTGGATTGAGTCCTCCTCTGGTTGATCCTAACAATCGACCAGAATCATAAGGCCATCGGGTGGCCAGAACTCCCAACAGAATAGGTCGACAAAATAGGGAAGAACAGAGATTCAGAACCCAAAAAAATTCTGCAGAATGGTTCAGTTACTTACCTGTTCTGCTGGAGAAGATAATCCAATAAAGAAAACCAGAAAATAATAGCAATCCACTCGGACTTCTCGCCACAGAGTGTCGATTGGATCAAACACCAATCCATAGGCCTTGATCAAACACAAGGAACAGTCAGGGTTACCCAGCGGCAGCAACAAGAGAGTTGTTTCTTATTAGTAAAAAATCGTGGCTCATAAAAGAGTCATATTCTTTATTTATAATGATGGGGAGGGTTTACAAATAATAGTAACTCAGAGTTACTAAAAATTGATTACTAGAAGTTACTAAAAACTGGAAATTGGAATCTAATGAAAATAGAAACTAGTCTTGACAGAAATTAGAAACTAACAATGACTTGAAATTAGAAACTAATTCAGGACTTCAAAATAGAAACTAAATAACTAATTAGTAACCCCATCAGCAGCCCAAATCATGGGCTGACTTGGACCAGATTTGGGTTAACCCAGTCAGCCACTTGGGTTGACCTTGGTCTTGGTTCTCCTTGTGTAAACCCTTGTCGGTACTGCATCACTGGGCTTAATCATAAATAAAGAAGGTAATATAGAGGATGATGTTTCATAGATAATTAAAATAGGATGGTAGAAGTGTAGAGGTGCGTCCAAAGTATTGTGTGACCGTCGTATTCTGTTAAAACTTAAAGAAAATTTTTATAGGATACTCATATGATCGGTTATGATGTATGTTGCGGAATGTTGGGCAATCAAAAAACATTATGTAGATAAACGCAGTGTAACAGAGATGAGGATGTTGAGATGGATGTCTAGCAAAACTAGGAAGGATGAAGTAAGGAATGATCATATTAGAGTTGATTTGGGAGTAGCTCCGATATATGATAAGTTACGAGAAATTGTTTGAGGTGGCATAGCCATGTTCAATGGAGGCATTTTTGGATGCTCCAGTGGGGAGGAGTGATTTAATTCAGATTGAAGGAACTAAAAAGAGCCAGGGGCAGACCTAAAATGACCCTAGGAGAAGTGGGGAGGAAAGTCATGCATATGTTAGGTCTTATATCAAGTATGACCACCTTGAATAGAGCTGATTGGAGGGCAAGGAAGTAGTAAAATGTTTTGAGTCTATGTACATTCAATTCCGACTGATCCATCCAAGATTAATGAAATAAGAAGCATCTGTCACTGAATTATCTATTTACTCATGGAAGGTACCTTGATCATTCTGAGCCTCGGAGGACTTGTAAAATTTCACGTGCTAGTCAATTCCCACTTCTCGGTTATTAGAAATCTATGTTCTTCATGCTGGATACCTGTAACATCATTCTTCTGTGGAAAAGAAAAATGATGTGTATATCCTGATTTATGTTACCATAAGAAGTTTGTATAATCAGCTATCTGTATCTTCTTTTAACTGCAGTTAAGTCCCTACCATTATGCGAATTCTGTGTTGTTGGACATGAACTTCAAATTTCAGTATCTTGTAATATTTTACTCATGCAGTCTGTTCCTAGTCCTATATTTGTAACTCACACTTCTGTCTCTGATCCTTCATTTGTGATCTGACTTTCTTCTTGTTTCTGGCAGTTTACAGGATTTACACATCTGTTCTTTTTCATGGTTCACTGCTGCATGTTATGTTTAACATGATGGCTTTGGTACCTTTGGGTACTGAGTTGGAAAGGATCATGGGATCTGTCCGCCTATTATATGTGATGATTTTATTGGCTACAAGCAATGCGCTACTTCATCTTTTTATTGCTCTATTGGTGGCTCATAATCCTTTTCATCCTTATCCATACTTTATGAACGAGTGTGGGATAGGATTTTCCGGAATCTTGTTTTCTATGATCGTTATAGAGACAACTTTGAGTGGAGTTCAATCTAGAAGGTTGGTGCCATCAAGTGTTTAGCATTTGAGTGAATACAATTTCATGTTACATGAGTGATAGTGTCATTCTCATGGGCTATATATTGAATTATAAAGCTTCCGAGGTTTTTATTGTCTTTGAAGAAAATGAACATGCACAGTTGCACACGAACACCATTGTTTGATATTGAGAAGGATCATCCCAAACATTAGTGCATCCCATCATTTAAAGCATTTTAATGCTTCATTGTATTTCACATGGTGTTGACCTCTTCTAATGAAATGTATCCTCTTTCTTGCAGTCTGTTTGGGTTATTCAATGTTCCTGCGAAATGGTAAATGCATTAGTATTCTCTGTGATGTTCATGGTATTCTTTTGTTTTTTTGTTTCACTACTAGGATTGCTTCTAGATGCTGTATTTTGACTTTAAAGGTTTGTTTTCAGGTATGCATGGATCTTATTGGTTGTCTTCCAGCTTCTCATGACAAACATCTCATTACTGGGGCACTTATGTGGAATCTTGTCTGGATTTGCATGTCTGTTAACACTTTCTTTCATGTTTACCCACTGTCTATTTGGAACTGTTTGTTTTTCTACTGTGATATTTTATATTGGTAGTAATTTAGAAACTCATATGAATTACTTACCGGGCAGTATCTTTATGTTTTCAGATACATACGGATTGTTCAACTACTTATTACCTGGACCATCCTTCTATTCTTCTATCGAGAGCTCGTCATGGCTTGTAAGTTCTTCCGGTGGAGTAGCTTCTGTCTCAGAAAGTGCACATTTCTGCTTAATTATCTATAATTTACATGTAGTATTTTGTGCAGTGTTGTTTGGATAGCATCCTGATTCATCTGACCTGTGTGGTGTGCAAACAAGTCAATCCAGGGAGGCTTAGGGCCAGTCAATGTAATCATGCTTGCTTTAGTTTGTTTTGTGTCGTTGAATGGCTGGTAGAGTCGTAATCAATTGGGGAAAGCTCATAAAGTTTGATGATTTCTAACCAAATATGTTTCGATCATGTTGGAGATTTCAGTGTCCCATTTATGTAGATACAGTTGCACTTACCTGGTTGGACCAGTAGGGCCGACTGTGGAAGCCAAGGGCCAAGAAGAACTGGTCCAGCCTAGGTTTTTGGTCCAACAAGGGCTGGTAGTAGTTAGTTTTACATTATGTCTTTTATTTGTCTTTAAGTAGGATACGTAGGAGGTAAAGAAGTAGGTTTATGTTTGAAGTCTAAGTAGGAGTTCATTTCAGTATTAGAGTCCCTTTATATACTTACATAATGTTTAATTTTTAGAGTGAATTTAATTTTTAGATTAATGAATTTGTGCGTGGTGTGTGATCCCCTTCCCCCTTTTGTGCGATTTTCCCTCTTCTCCCTAAGCCTACTCCATCAATTTGTTATCAAAGCCGAAGGATTCATTCCCTTGCTCTATTGAAGCACAACTTCATCCCACAACCCATCCTTGCAACTCCCACACTACTCCCTTTAACTCCATATTCTCCCCCATTCCCACTCCCCGCAACCCCCTATTTTCTCCCCCATTCCCTGTTTCGGCCCTACTGAGAACACCTCTCCATCTCTCTTCTCCATTCCCGTTCTCTGTTCTCATAGGGACTTAAAAAAAAAGAAAAAAAAAAAAAAGAAAAAAAAAGAGAAGAAGAAGAAAGAAAAAAAAGACAGCAGCAAGAGAAGAAGAGAGTCGACAGAGAAGCCGGCAAAACCCCTGCCGACCTCTTCTCAATCGAGTTCTCTGCTGGGTTCCAGTAGTGAAAAAAAAAAAAAAA
>NC_056564.1:9776687-9792327 GCF_013358625.1 Macadamia integrifolia | reverse complement strand
GGAAGGAGCAGAATAGAACAAGAAAAAAAAAAAAAAGAAGAGAAGAAGAAGAAGAAGAAGAAGAAGAAGAAGAAGAAGAAGAAGAAGAAGAGGGGAACATACCTGGTTCGATCGACTCCTCCATCGAGCTTTCGCCTTTCTCCTCTAGTTCCGTCTCTAAGAATGAGGACTCCCCTTTTGTCGGTATTAAAACCCCACGATTCTCTTTTGTCTCCATTTTTTTTTCTTTTATTATCTTTTTATTTCCTATAATACCCCTCCCTTCATCCATTATCCCTTTGTCCTATTTTCTTGTCGCTTCCAAGTAAACCCCCCACCCACACGTGACACCCTTTGTGACTTAAGTGCACTTTCACTATTTACAGTTCTTCCATCACTGAAAAAAAAAAGAAGCAAGTGAGATAATTACCATTTTGCAATTTTCTTTGAAGTTTCCTTCTATTTACTATTTACCATCATATTCAAGTGTAATCTTGCCCATCTCCACCATGGTAGCCAATAGTGAAGTTATTCAACAGCTAAACTCCTATAAGTGAGAAAATGATGAAAAAATTGAATCTATTATGATAATGATGGAATCTATGCAAGCTTCTATTGATCGTTTGGTGGCAGCAGATAAAGGAAAGAGTCCCATCCAATCTAGGGATTCTTCCAACACCGTTCCACAGAATCCACCACCACATTATACACCACCGCCACCACCTTCACCACCATATGGAACTGGTAGATATGATACTATAGTAGAAAGAGTAGCAAGATTGGATGTCCTTGATTTTTATGGAGACAACAATCCAGAACGGTACTTTGACTGAATTCATAGCTTAGAGACATTCTTCAGATGGTATGGGCTTACCGAGGCTCGAAAGATCCTGTTTGCAGAGGCCAAACTGAAAGGCACGGCCCGAATCTAGTGGATCAAGCAACAGTAGCAAAATCGAACCCGAGGCATTGGTTTAGTCACTACTTGGGCTGAAATGCATAAAGTCATTCTTGCCTTCTGATTACAAGCAACGCATGCATCTCAGGTTTGCACAGTTGAAACAAGAGAATTTGACCGTGGAAGAATATGTTGCTAGGTTCTATTATTTGGCTACTCGTTTAGATTTTGAGTGGGATGAAAAAGTATTGGTGGCACAATTCCGCAATGGTTTGCACCCTCAACTTAGTGCCGCCCTTGCCTCTAGCCGACTGCCTGCAATGGAAGACTATGTCCAGGTAGCATATCAGGTTGAGGAGAGTCTGAAATGTCCATACAATCGGCGGCCATTTACAGATGCTTTCCCTAGGGGTTCTAATTCTATTAAGCCACAATCATCTCAATAGGAAAAGTCAATCAGTAGACCACATGCTAGTGTTTCATCTATGGCATCTTCACGACCTAGCCGACCGTATTCTCCACCTCGTCGTGATTCAGACATGTCATCTTCACGACCTAATCAACCATACTCCTCACCTCAGCGTGGTTATGACAAGAACTTAGCATTTCCAAAGGAGGCTATTCAATGTTTCTCATGCAAGGGTACAGGCATAGAGCTAACCAATGTCCTAACCGGTTGTTAGCCTACATCGACAAGGACAATTTTATACCCTATGCACCAGCAGAGCAACCGAAAACAGGAACAACAAATCTGGAGGCTGAATGTGATCATGATCCTAATGAGATTAATGATGATGATAGTGATGGTGAGCCTCGACTGTTCTATGTGATATGTCCTCTTTTGACTGCACAGAAGATTCTTGAGGAGGACGATTGGCGCTGTAACAGTATCTTTCAAACCAGGGTGTGATGCAATGACAGTTTGTGTAATATGATGATTGACCTCGGCAGTTGTGCCAATGTTGTTGCTGAAGATGCTGTTCGCAAGTTGGGTCTGAAAACTGAGCCTCATCCGAATCCCTACAAGGTTGGATGGGTTAACAATAATAACTTGAAAATTCATGAAAGGTGTTTGCTCACGTATTCCATTGGTGGAGTGATCAATCAGGTTCAATGTGATGTTCTCCCTCTAAAAGTTTGTCACATTCTACTGGGTCGTCCATGGTTGTTCGACAAGAAAGCCAAGCACTGTGGATATGAGAATACATACACTTTTCAGCATGGTGGCCTCGAGATGAAGTTCCTTCCAGCAAAGGATCTTCCCCCTCTCAAGCTCAAGAAGACAGTTGGTACTTTTTTCATCAAGCGCATCGATTCTGACGGCATTCTTGGACCTCATCCAAACTTGACGGAGTTAAGTTCTTTTCAGAAGGGGAGAGCTGATGTAGATACAATTGCACTTACCTGGTTGGACCAGCAAGACCGATTGTGGAAGCCAAAGGCCAAGAAGAACCGGTCCAGCCCAGGTTTTTGGTCCAACAAGGGCTGGTAGTAGTTAGTTTTACATTATGTCTTTTATTTGTCTTTGAGTAGGATACGTAGGAGGTAGAGAAGTAGGTTTATGTTTGGAGTCTAAGTAGGAGTTTATTTCAGTATTAGAGTCTAAGTAGGAGTAGTCTTTTATTTCCCTTTATATACTTACATAACTCAATGTTTAATTTTTAGATTAGTGAATTTGTGCATGGTGTGTGATCCCCTTTCCCCGTTTGTGCGATTTTCCCTCTTCTCCCTAAGGCTACTCTATCACCCATGTTTTGTGAGCCACATGTAGAGTGAATAGGTGGGTCTAGATGCAGGTCTTGCACATAAAAACGTCACTCTGCTGCACTGCTTGTTGAGCTTACTCAATATTGAAATGATAACAAGTCCATTGGCTCTGGGTCTTCACTGGTGTAGATTTTGGTGTTTAACATGTATGCTATGCTGAAGTGGAAGAAATATAGCTGAATTATTTGTAAAGATACTTTTGTATTATGCTAGGAAGATGCACGACAAAAGCTGTTTACTTGGTAGACTTATGGAAAGATTTAGAGATTGCAAAAATGGATCTGCAGATGATTTTTATGACCTAAAAAAAGATTATAATAGAGTCCCTTGAGAGTAGACCTGGCAAGTACTAGAGAAGAATAATATTTCAGGTAAATATGTGGATGTAATTAAAGATATGTATAATTGTGTGGTGACTAGTGTAAGAATCGTGGGGGGTCAAGGTAGTGAATTTCCAATTTCAATTCGGTTACATCAAGGATCATCTTGAAGCCCTTATTTATTTGCGCTTATCATTGATGGTTCAACAAAAAAATATTCAAGATGAGCTTTCTTGATGTATGCTTTTTGTTGTTTTTTTTTTTGGTGGGTGAGACAAAAGCAGAGATTAACGCCAAGTTAGAGGCATAGAGATCAACTTTGGAATCAAAATGTTTTAAGATAAGTAGACAAAGACCAAGTTACAACCACAAGAAGGATCTCTACATGGTCTTTATTGACTTAGAAAAGCATATGACAGAGTTCCTAGAGATTTAATCCGACATGTCCTAGTAAAGAGAGAGGTGTCGAGTACATATTTTGATATGATTAAGGACGTGTATGAGGGTGTGGTGACTAGTGTGAGATCTGTGGGAGGTCAAGGCAAGGAATTCTAAATAATGATTGGGTTACATCAAGGATCGGCCTTAAGCCTCTATTTGTTTGCGCTTATCATAGATGAGTTAACTAGGAGCATTTTAGATTAGGTACCCTGGTGTATGCTCTTTCGCCAGTGACATTGTTTTAGTGGATGAGACTAAAGCAAGGATTAACGCTAAATTAGAGCTATGAAGATCAACTATAGAAACAATAGGTTTTAAGATTAGTAGATTGAAGACGGAGTATATGATGTGTAACTGTAGCAACTCTATGATGAATAATGAAATGGCAAGAATAAAAGAGAGAGAGATCTCATAAAGTGACTATTTAGATACTTGGGGTCAATCATAAATAAAGAAGGTGACATAGAGGATGATGTTTTACAGAGAATCAAAGTGGGATGGATGAAGTGGAGAGGTGCATTCGGAGTGTTGTGTGACTGGTGTATCCTTTTAAAGCTTAAGGAAAAATTCTATAGGATTGTGGTGTGACCAGCTATGATGTATGGAGTAGAATGTCGGGCAGTTAAGAAATGTCATATAGAGAAGCTGTGTAGCTGAGATGAGGTTTTTAAGATGGACGTGAGGCAAAACTGGGAGGATAAAATATGAAATGAGCATATTAGAGCTGATTTGGGAGTTGCCCAAATCAATGACGAGATCCACGAAAGTCTTTTGAGGTGGTTTGGCCATGTTCAAAGGAGGCCTGAGGACGCCCTAGTAACTCAGTAAGGAGGAGTGATCTGATCTAAATGGAAGGAGCTAAAAGAACTATGGGCAGACCTAAAATGACCATAAGAGAAGTGGTGAGGAATGACATGCATAGTCTTGGTCTTGACCCAAGTATGACATTCGATAGAGCCTATTGGAGGGCAAGGATCCAAGAAGCCGACGCCATTTAGTTGAGATTCGCCTGACTTGTTGGGTTGTACCTCGTTCTATTTACTTTCATTTTTCTTACTCTCATTTTTCTACTTTCATATTCCTTAGTTTTCCCTTTTACGATGACTCTTTTTCCTAATATATTTTGTGTGGATCCATGTAGCCGACCCCGTTTAGTTGGGATAAGGCTAAGTTTGTTGTTGTAGAATAAAGATGGAGCATATGATTATTTTTAGTAGAGGGGGAATCCACAAAATGATTATTTTTAGTATTTGGAATAAAAAATAATGAAGGTGATATAAAGGATGCTGTTTCACAGAGATTTATTATAGGATTGATGAACTGGAGAGGTGTGTCTGGAGTGTTGTGTGATCGATATATTCCTTAAAAACTTTAAGGAAAATTTTATAGGATAGTCATATGATCAGCTATGACGTATGGTGCAGAATGTTGGGCAGTTAAGAAGCATCATATAGATAATTCAGTGTAGCTGAGACAAGGATATTGGGATGGAGATGTGGCAAAATTAGGAAGGATAAAATAAGGAATGATCATATTAGAGCTGATTTGGCAGTTTTCCCGATATGTGATAAACTACGAGAATGTCGTTTGAAGTGGCATGGTCATATTCAACAGAGGTATTTGGGTGCTCCAATATGGAGGAGTGATTCGATTTAGATTGAAGGAGCTAAAAAAAGCAAGGCGTAGAGCTAAAATGACTAAGAGAAATGATGAGTAAAGACATGCATAGCTTGGGCATTGTATCAAGACCTCGAACAGAGCTGATTGGAGTGTAAGGATCCATGTAGACTACTCTGGTGATGCATGCCATAGAGGATTGGCATTTCTTATATGATGCCAAGATTTAGCCTTCGTAATATCGTTGTTGGGAGTTTAGTCCCACACTGGCCACTAATTAGCTACAACCCCCCTTATACATCTGGGAGTCCCTCCACCTACTAGTTCGAACTATTGGGATGGAAACAAACTTTACAATCGTTATGTAGGTCACTCAATTACTGAAAGGAGTTGACTTTATGGTGTCAACCTTGGTGACAAAACAACGTCTAGAAACTTTAGCATGCAGAAAGCTTCTATCTGAGTTGGGTTTCTTACTTCACAACCCTCCTCTACCTGGTCCCACCATTTTTGTGAACTGTCTTCCTGGCAACTAGTTTGTTATCAGATTTTGATTAGGCAAAAAAGGTTCTATTCCCTAAAGCTTGAGGTCTGGTGTCCTGTCCATTTGTGGGGTTCTATGCCACTTGGAGGCCAATCTGGGAAGTGCAGATCTTCCATCTAATTGGAAATCTTTAGTGTGGACCATGCAATATATGCCCCATACTCAACTGTGTTGGACTTTTCAGCTGTAAAAGGATATTAAAGGACTCTTTTTCTGCATGGGGGGAACATGTGTACTCTCTTCCTTGCAACCTAGGTTTCTTTATATCAAGACATATGTCTAAGAGGGATAGTTTCCTGTTCTTTCTTATTCTGAGTTCAAGAAACAGTGTTTCTTTTGTTTGGTTTTGTTTTTTATTATTTTATTTTGGGACGAATTATCTTGGTTTATATGAAGTTTTGGAGTAAAAGAGCTAAACTTTATGTTTGTATCAAAATAATGGTTTTTATTTTTATTTTTATTGTGCTGCAGTTCTTGTTTGTCCTATCTTATTAAGTACCACTGCATCTCCAATTTGACACCTGAATATGCTTTTATGTTAAATACATTTTGATGAGATATATAGCATGAATAAATTTTTTTGAACTGTGCTTGCAAATTGTGAGAGGGATTTTTCTTTTTGATCACTCTGAGTTAGTTTTGCTGAAGGCCCACTTTCTTTATGATGCCTCAGAAAGAGGCCATACGAAAATAAAATTTCTCAGGAAGCCCATAGACATTAGGTTCCATTGGCATGAGCATAATGAGCTACGGGGGCTTTTGTGTTGTTTTGGGTCTTTTGGGCTCCTGTTTGTTTTGAGCATGTATGGTGGGGAATATGTTTTTAAGGGGAAAATACACAAAACATCATTCAAAATGAGTTAGACCTCCCTTCTCCAACTTTAATCCTGATATGATGCTTGAAGGATTCATTAGAGGACATAATACTCTTCCCTATGCTGCATCTGTAAGTACTGCGAACCTTATGGGTATCCCGCTCATTAGCCATTCCATATCTGTTACTTATTAGATTTCTCCATAGGCTGCTAGGTTCATCACTGATCCTTCAAATCCTCTTGGAAATAGCTTCATTCAAGGATCTAAAGTGATGTGGATTCGGATTCCAAAGACTGAAATCGAATTGCTTAGGGTCCACTAATGAACCAAACATTTCAATTTAGGCAAACCAGGGGCAATAATGTAATTTCTGGTAAAATTTAGGAGCTTTATAGAGTAAAATAATGGGCTGAGGACTTAACAGGAATTAAACCCAAAGAAAGAGCAATTTTGGAAATATAATTAGTAAAGTGGGTTAAACTGAAATAAAAAAATCCATAATAATGGTCTCTTTGGGCAATATCAGAAAGTAAGGTTAAAAAGTGTAAATAAAGGAGACATCATCTTCAACCTTAGGTAGCGTTACAGAACAAGACGTTAGAAACGAAACCTCTTGCTGGCTTCGATCAGCAGAGCTCTCTCAACTGTAATCCAATCAAACCGAAACATTGGGAGAGAGATTGGAAGTCAGATTGCTCTTGATTACAACTGATATCAGTTCAGAAGGAGATGCTACAGCTTCGGGGAGGATCCTGCGACCCTGGCGGAGGACTCAAATCTGAGTTCTGGTTTTCAGATGTTCTGTCCGCTGACTCGCAAAAGCTTGGAATGGAAGCTAGGGTTTAAATCGCCCTAAGGGGGAGCACTTATGCCCCAAATTTCAGGCCGATAGCTGCAGAATCGAAAGAGTTCGTACTCCTTCACTGGCTGCCAGTACCGCCTGGACTGAGCCAGAAAAGAACAAGCAAACCAGAAAAAAGAAGAAGAATAACAGAAGGAAAAGAAAACAGAGGAAAAGAAAAAAAAGAAGATGAAATAAAGAAGGAGAGAAGGAGATCAGGAAGGA
The DNA here is from genome assembly GCF_013358625.1 of Macadamia integrifolia. NCBI lineage: Eukaryota > Viridiplantae > Streptophyta > Magnoliopsida > Proteales > Proteaceae > Macadamia > Macadamia integrifolia. The sequence continues at coordinate 9,784,879 of NC_056564.1, read as the reverse complement.
AACAAAAGATGGGTGTCACGGCAGTCATGTTTCTCACCCAAAATTCTCAACCAAGGTTAATTCTTCAAAAACTAAAACTGCAATTTTAGATTGTATTACATGACTACTTAAAGAAAAACTGAAAGCATCACAATGGTAACTAATTAAAAATGGAAACTAGCCTAGATAGAAACTGAAATAAAATCCAAGCTAAATAAAATACCACAAACTAATTTCTAAACCTAAAAAGGAAAGTAAATTAGAAAAATCCCAAATCAAAGAGATCCCTTCCATCGCCCAACTGCATCATAAAGCTTCTAATACACAGTCCTTTTTTGTTGGATAGGTAGATTTCTTTCCTATCAAACAGGCGTAGTTTATGATTTCCTTTCCAATTATCCCAATGACAGTTAAATAGGAGTCACTCTATTTTCTTTCCATTGAAACTGAAACATTGAGTAGGGAGTGAAAATGCATGGAAATACTTGTTAGATGTGCTTTAATCGATGTGATCTTGCCTCCTCTTGACAACTAGGAGCCCTTCCAAGCTGCCAAATTCTCCTCCATTGTTTTAATTGCTGGATCCCATACGCCTGTCTGCTTAAAAGAGGCTCTAAAATCGTTCCCTGGTAACAGCAGGGAGAATGCTGACGATGCATACCAAACTAGTTGCTAAATCTGCTGGATTCTGGGATTGTGCGATTTGAAAATCCTGCTTGTATATCTGCATTTTCCATTTTTCTGTCCTTGAATCAATGATTCTACATGACTTCATCTTCCTTCCTTGTAGTCATCTTGTGTGAGGCGACCTAAATTTATTTTGTGCACTGGAGGGAATCCATCTGGTTACATCCCAACTCATTCAAGTCCAAATACAACTTCAAGGTAACTATCTTATTTTTTGAACTCATTATATTGTAAGAGAAAGGTGTAATTTGCTATCATCTTGTCCTTCAACAGTCTGCTTTCTGGAAGTATGTGGAGAAACATATCTTCATGGATACCGCAAAGGCAAACATCTACTCAGGTAATGAGTTGATCACCACTGCTTTTTTTTGGGGGGGGGGGGTTAATTTTAAGTTCAAGAAACTTGTAGTCATTTATTCCTAATGTGTTCATGATTCTATGGATACTGGCATTGACACAAGAAGAATATGACTTTTTGTTTCCTAAAGTCCAGTATGGATGGGAGGATCCCATTTAATTTGTTGACTTAAAGTTAAATCTGTATTTTAGTTGTAGGCTTGTAGCTAATTATATTGTTTTGAAAGTTTTATTTATTACCACATTTAATGAAATGTCATATATTTCTATTAACCTTATTTGCATAATTTTTTCTTAATTATACTTTGGAGAAGGTAAGTTAAGGTGACCTTGTGCAGAGTTGCAGTTTTATGCTGGCCAAAACCGAGATATTTCGGATTTTGGTCTTAATCTGCTACATTTTGGCTACATGTTTTAGTTGCAACCATTTCAGTGTCCAAATGGCTATAATTGGCCTGAAACTTCAGGGAAACCCTAATTTAGCATCTTTTGACTCTACTCTAGATTGTGAAAAAACACACCTTGAATGGTAGTTTGGTTTCAGACCCTAGGGCATTAGTGTATGTTGTACCCAAGATGGTAGTTTGAGGAAATAGGGTATTTACCTCCAACTTGGAATCTTGCTCAACTCTGGGAAATTATCAATGTAGATGCATTGTAGTAGTCTCTTACACTTTGTTCCACCAAGAAATGTAGATGATTTGGCCAAAAATACCAAATTTGTTTTTTTTTTCCCTCACTTACTGTTGAAAACCATGTAATGTGTGACTGATATAGTGCTTTTATAAGTATGTTTTGTAACGTTTCGACAGAAATGATGTTGAAACCGAAACTAGACCAAAATTTTGGCCAAAATGCCAAAATTTTGATAAAAACTTTGCATACCTTTTGAGTCGACCTGCATTTCATTTCGACCCATGTTGGAACCGAAATAAGTTGTGAGATTTTGGCCGTTTAAACCAAGATCTTGAACCTTGCTTGCAGTAACTTGTATCAATAGTGTGTCAATATAGGCAATAGGCACCATAAGGTTTTTTGAAATTTTGAAATATCTGGTATCATATGATTTATATCTAACAAAAGTTACTATTGTACATGGGTCTTGAACTCCACACCTGCTATAAAAATTGCATTTGCTTATATAGAAATAGCAGCAGCTGCCTAGATGAGTACCCGTGTCGTACATGAGTGGCTAATTGAACACCTTTTATGAAAATTATGTAAGCTTTTGTAGATATAGTTGTGTTGGTGGCTTGGTGCATAAAATTTTTTTAGAGTAGAAATGTTGTCACATAGGCATGGCCTGCAGTTATTTGTCCAAATCATGGTTGCAACTTGGGTTGCTATCAGCCCAAATCCAGTGGACCCAAATGTCACCCTATATGAGTTGAAGTTTAGTTAGGCTGGGATTTTCCTTTTTGGTGGCTCACTGCCTTATTTTTGCAAGTATCCTGGTGGATTAATTGCTGATTTAATTTAAGGGGAAATCTTTAAAAGGTTTTTCTTGCCTTTGTAATGTCTGTACTAAGTTTCAGGTCCCTGTACTATCCAGAGCTAACTCATATTAGTCTTAGTTCTGATGGATACAGGGTGCAAGAGTGCAGATGTTTTCAATGGCAATATTTCAGTGTTGGCTCATGCTGGAATCAATCTGTGGATGTTTTTCTCCCACATATATGGATCTGAGACCGTCCTTTAGTCGACTTCTATCTGTGAGAGTTTTTTGTTCTTGAAAATGTGAATCTTCAGTCCTTTGTGCTATCAGCAATGTTCCAACCGAAATTTGAGAACAAAATTCAGTTTTGACGGTGTCGAGGTACTTTTGATTCGACTTGTTACTGCATCACTCACACTGCCAAGCTTGCCTCTCGGGTAAGGGTGCATGAGTTGCTAAGCATTACAAAGGTCGAAACAAAACCAAGTGTGATACCTGCGTCTTACCAAGTTTCAGTTGACCATGTTTTGGGTTTTGGTATCGTTTCGGCCAAAACTATACAATCCCTTTGTATAAAATGCATGGTTTCTAAAGAACTTAGTCGAAATTTCGATCCATTTTGTTGGTTTTGACTTTTGACAATTTCAACTCCAAAAAGGGAAACTTTCTAGAGAACCACAGTTTTTGTATTTTTTGCCAGTCCACTCTTATATTGTTGGTTGTGTTGGGCATGGTGGCTATGGGCAATATAGCTCTTCTTCATCATTAGCTTCTGAGTTGTGGGTCAGTCACGTCGTGGGTCGTCATATATGGACAAAATCTTCTCATACCCAGCTCCCCAAGCCCAACCTACATGCCGATAACGGCCCCACATCCACCATCCAATTATGGTGGCTCTTGATTGAGTTCTTCACAGTTCAGAGATCTATATCCTAGGTTAGGGTACCTTCAATTTGTTGACAATGCCATTTATCGGGCTGTTGCGGAGGACTCAAGGTTCAAGGTATCGGGTTTCGACCCTTGGGGAGACCGAAATTTTGGTTGAAACTTGGAAATTTTTGAGGAAACTAGGGAATTTTTCCCGGTTTGGTGGAAACTTAGGTTTTGACCCCCAAACAATGTTTTTTTTCCTAATTTTTTTTGTGTACATCCTATTTTAGACATTTCTAACACATTCACATCATTAGTTTCATAAAAAAAACACATAAAGTCATACTAGTGTGGTGAACCAAAGGTTCGGTAGTTATTACGTTGAGTTGTTGACTGAAATATGTTATAGGTAAGTGCATTTTCAAAAAAACAGAAAAAAAAGCATTAACATGCAAAAAAATTCGGCCACCGTGAATGCGTAGATCGGGCTCTCCTAAGTAACATGTAAAAAATTTACATAATTCTACTCTATTTACAAGTATATTCTATAAAAAAAATGATCTTTTGGGAAGTTGGGACTTACCTTTTTGGTCTAAGCTGTCTTACTTATATAGATGAAGCAAGAACCAGCCTTGGATTCAACTTTGTTAGGCAAAAAATGGAAATCTCCACTGTTTCCCCAAGTTTCCCATTCCTAGGAGAAAAAACTAGGAAAAGAGGGTCGAATTCTGCTAAAGAATGCTTGGGTTTCTATTCAAACTAACTTATATATGACCTGGTTCAAGTCGAACCAGTTGGTTTGGTCGAAATTTCCCATGTTTCGGTCGAAACATGGTCGAAACCTGTGACTTTGCAAAGTCACAGGACATATCGTTTTGACCCTTGGGGATACGGTCGAAACCTGCAAAGGTTTCAACCGAGTTCTTGAACCATGGGAGGACTTCGAGCATTTCTTTTGGCATACTATGACATGGTCAGCATTTGTGATATGGTCGGAGGATAACTTGCTTCGGCAACTACAACAATCTACTAGGGGTTTTGATCATGCTTGGAACTTGATGAACTACTAGGAATCTAGGATGGGTAGAGGGGTCCAATGTAACTTCCTTCACTCTTCAAAAAGTTTGTAATGAACCATGTATTACATTTGATAGTTATGAAATGGTTTCTAATTTTATGTTTATTTATTCTTAATGCATATTTTAGTTGTTTTAATTGAATTATGTGTGTTCTAGTACTAAATTTTGTGTAGAATAGGTTATATAAGAGAAAGTATACAATAATGTACCACGTAAACTACTAACCTAGGGTCCCAAGCCAAACTACCATTTTGGGTGCTTTTGTTTTTTTTTTTTTTTTTGTTTTTTTTTACAATCTAAGGGTTCCACTCTATTTAAATAGGGTTTCCAGAAGTTTTGGGACCTAATCTGGCCATTTGGATCTCGAAACCAGCAGTCAAGACCTGCAGCCAAAACCTACCAGTTTTTGACCGAAACTCGAAATATTTCAATCTGGTTCAAAACTGAAACTTTGATCCTTGGCTATCAGCCTATCAATGGCATTGCAAGTCCCATTTGTTTCCAGCGATGGAGAGCTGATTTACATTCACAACATTCTTAAGCAATTTCAACATGTAGATTTTCTGATTTGAATAGAACTAGAGATATTTGCAAGTTGTATCTATCATCATCTTATGATAAAAGCACAATTAGAGTGACTTAGGGCTCGTACTTTCTTAAATTTTATAATTTCCCTACTATCTTTTAGTTAACCTAAACCTTCGTAACTTAAATGTGGACTCTATTCTCTATTCCCAACAAGTAGGAAAATGGTGAAGGAAATATCACTGCATTGAATAAGGCCTTAAAAGGTAGTTTTGGTGGTTTTAGCGTGAATTATATAGTTATTAGAGTAAGAATTTAATATAACTGCAGCCGAATATTGTTCCATAAACGAATGGAAAACCCATAGGTTAGAGGTAGTGGCCACAGAAGTCCTTGTGAAAGGATCATACCAAATAATTCCATTTACAATACGGCAACTAACGTAGAGGCCAAGAAAGATCAGAACTTCGGTAGGTAAGCTGAGGTTGTCTGCTTATGTTGTGTTCAGAAAATCTGAGGTGTACTGTGGGCTTATATCTGCAAAAAGTCCAGATAGTGATCTATTTTTTGAAATAATAAGAAGTTTGGCTTCATATGTTTTGTAATGGGTTTTCCTGTGTTTGGGTGGTTTTCTTAGTTGTTTTGGCCTCTCTTTATATGGCTCTGCTGTGCTGGCTTTGGAAATGTTTAGTGCACCTTTATGCCATTCAATAATATACTGACATTCAAGAAAAAATATTTCTTGTCGTATGCTGTTCTACTTGTTTCTACCTATCTACAAACCATTGCTGAATGCCGATCTGTGGTTTTCATGATCAATGTAGCCTCAAATGTTTGGTCAAAACTAAGATATGTTCACAGATGATTATAATTTCTGCTTAATCTGATATGGGTGATATGACACTTGCAGGTAGAACAGGACCAGAGATTTCCCGGGACAGGTAGGACACTTGGTTCAAGCAGAAATCAAGCAGTCTCAACCATGAATTCTGATTCAAGCTTACAAGCTAGGCTTTTAGACAACAGCAGCTTAGATCACCCATCAGATGTGGCAGAATCTGGTTTAGGACAGAGGATCTCTGATGGCAGGTAGTTGAATGCTCTGTTAAAAAGTTCTTTTGGACATGCTTATAAGTTATAGCTGATGTTGCTCTAAAGGATTCCCATTGTTGAAAAGCTTTGACCATTGCTTTGTCATCCTAAGAGGCTTGTTATCTTCTTTCAATGCATAAGGATTACTCTTGAAATTTATTCCAAGTACTCATAACTATCGATCTAGCACTCGAAAATTCCACCTTGTTTTTCGTGAATTGATGCTTGCATGGGTCTGAGATACCAAAATAAGTCCTCATGTAAGCCAGCCAATTTAATAAGATAAGAGTAAAGAGTGAGAATCAGACTCCAAGAGAAAGCAAATCCTTTTTGAAAACCAGTGTTGAATCTGAAGTTTGGTCGAAAACAGTGACATCAATAAATGAATTATATAATGGTGCTTGTTTGAAGGAAAATCAAAGCAGGTCTGTATTTTTAGTGACAGGAATAAAGAAATCAGAAGGATGACAGAGATAGCTTGTAGACGTGACACTTGCAAGGAGAGAGAGTAAAACAGATCAAACAGATGCGGAAAAGAATCTAAGATTGAATCTGTGAGAAATCTTTTTCTTTAAAAAATTTCATATCTTCTTTTCTTTTCTTAACATTCTTTTTCCAAGGGGAGAGATAACAATCCTCACATTGGCTGGTATACAGTTCATAGCACCCCATCAATCAGGGGGAAAAAAAAAGGGAAAAAAGAAAAGAGGAAGCTGTATATCATTTCCCGATAATGACCCACAGAAGGTTGGGGTTACACAGTCCTATAAATGGATCTAAATGTTGAAGTCAACTAGTTTACTACTCTTAAACAACTTGTCAACTGACTGTCCTTTTAGAGAAACTAAATAATATAAATAGGACTTTAGCCTAATTGACCCTATCTAAATAGCCTTTCATCAAAATAAAATACCATCCAGCTTACTACATTAGTTTATCTCCTGCTGGTCCCTGTTACAGCAAGTGAAAGACAAAAGAGTACTCACAGCCAACGCGTTATAACAATCATCCTATGTAGATACCCAACATAATGCAGTGATTCCCCTTAATAGAACTGGATCTGATAGCTGTCATTTTTTAATGTAGATTATATGGCATCAGAAGTGAGAACTTGATTTGGTTTAGCTCTACAAAATTGACAGTCATTTCTGTTTACACCAATCTTTTCATTTCTCTAGCATTCTATGTTTTACTTACAAAATTTTAAAAAGCTCGAGCTGTCAAGTAAGGTCTACGACAATGTATATCACACACATCAAACCCCCCCATGCGCGCGCGCACGTGACACCATCACGTGGCGGTGCAATCACGTGGCACCAGGGGGCACAAAGTGTAGGGACACCAACAACACATAATACAAACCCTCGAACTTGCCAGGAATTGAACACCCGACCTTCTGGCTCCGATACCATGTTATGACCACTTATCCTAAAACCTCAATGATGGAGAACCCTTAGGGAAGAAAGGGGAAATCAGAGTAGAGAGGGGGAAAGAGGAGAATCACACACTTTACTAGTGCACAAACTCAACATCTTCATTCAATAATCAAATCACTCTCTAAATCTTCAATCGATTACAGCCAATATATAGGAAAATAGGAACATGAAATTAGAAACTTAACTGAAATGGAAACTAGCCTAAACTAGGAAACAACTATAAAAAGGAAACCAAAGCAAGGAAATAAATTCTACTCCTACGTTCAAGTCTGAAAAATAAAAGTCTGAAATAAAATACTAAGTAAACTACTAATTTTAATTCCAACCCTTGTTGGACCAAAACCCTGGGCTGGACCGGTTCTTCTTGGATCTTGGCTTCCAAAGCCGGTCATGCTGGTCCAACCAGGTAAGGGCAGCCGTATCTACATCAACTCTCCTCCTCTGAAAAGAACTTGACTCTGTCGAGTTAGGGAAAGGACCGAGGAGACCATCTGAAGGAATACGCTGAATGAGAAATGATCCCACCATCTTCTTGAGCTTAATTTTGGGGAGATCTTTGGCAGGATGAAACTTCATAATCTTGTTGGCATGCTTGAAGGCATAGGTATTGGCATAGCCACAATGCTGTACTTTCTTATCAAACAATCAAGGTCGACCAAGAAGGATATGGCACATCTTCAGAGGGAGGACATCACATTGGACTGTATCCTTAAATCCACCAATAGAATATGT
>NC_056564.1:9769393-9774133 GCF_013358625.1 Macadamia integrifolia | reverse complement strand
TTTTTTTTTTTTTTGGCTGTTCTCTGTCACAGTAGAACCAAAAACAGAGAATGGGAAAGGAAGAAAGGGAATGGGAAGAGAACGAAGGAGGATCCTTCGGCTCTGATACCAAGTTGATGGAGAACCCTTAAGGAAGAAAGGGGAAATCAGAGTAGAGAGGGGGAAAGAGGAGAATCACACACTTCACTAGTGCACAAACTCAACATCTTCATTCAATAATCAAATCACTCTCTAAATCTTCAATCGATTATAGCCAATATATAGGAAAATAGGAACATGAAATTAGAAACTTAATTGAAATGGAAACTAGCCTAAACTAGGAAACAACTATAAAAAGGAAACCAAAGCAAGGAAATAAATCCTACTCCTACGTTCAAGTCTAGAAAATAAAAGCATGAAATAAAATACTAAGTAAACTACTAATTTTATTTCCAACCCTTGTTGGACCAAAACCCTGGGCTGGACCGGTTCTTCTTGGCTCTTGGCTTCCAAAGCCGGTCATGTTGGTCCAACCAGGTAAGGGCAGCCGTATCTGCATCACTCAAGCTGTTAAGTAAAGGGCTACGACAAATCAACAATGTATATCAGTATATCAATTATCAATATACATCAACATTTGCATTTAGGTACTGTGGTTTTTATGTTATCTTTTACTCCTGGCATGTGATTAACTCAATAATATCATGTACGACTATCCATCAAATATGTATACAACAGAAGCCATCTTGTACAAACATATCCTTCCTATGCTATATATTTATTTAATCTGGTTGCTGTTTTGTTATTTGATAGCTGACATTTTGTTCTTCATTGTTCTCTTTTCCTTCTAGGCGTTCAGCTGTAGATAGTGTCACAGCAGTTGGAGGAGGTCATACACCTACTCAGGTTCCTATTTTGATATAGAAGGCATAAAGTTAATTTCCATAGGTTCATTTGATTCTCAATATTTTTTTTTGTTCCCCAAATGTAGGGTTTAGTTACCTTTGATGAAGAGGTCCAAAAACTAGCAGCAATGGGTTTTGAGAAGGTAAGCTTCAGCATCCTTGTTTGACATTTGTTGATTTGTTCTGTTAGGAAAATTTTCATTACAATTGATACATTGAAACAAAATTTATACCCCAAGCTCACTTGATGGAGGATTTGATGGTGAAGAAAATTCAATCAACGAAAAATGTGACTAATTTGAAGCCGAAGGGATTCAAGATGGTTATATAATAGTTCTTGATATCTATTTGTTGTAATTGCATAGACTTGAACTTGATTTCCATTCAAATACTGAACAAGGTTGATATTTCAATAGAATATGTCATTTTGACCCTTGTCGAAATCAAATTTTTTTCCTTGAAATGATCAAAATTTGGTAAAAATTTGTGAATGAAGGGAAATTAGGGGAAATACTTGGAATTTAGCAATGAAACTCTAATGGATGCTTATTTAAGCATAATAACACATGTATGTGAAAAACAAAATGCAACTCAAGTGGTAGTATTGCTATGCACCCTATTTTGATAGTGTATGACTCATGTATTGTGTCCTTTATGGCTTTAACCCATATAAGTTATTGCTCAAATTAAAATATTGATATTGATTAAGTTATTCGTACTAATATTAATGCTTTTTATGGATAAAAGAACCCAATGTGCTTGATATATAATTATATGGGCCTAACAAAGCCAATTCACCCTAATCTTTTTATGGGTAAATTGGTTTCAAGAAAGATGGGGTTACGAGATTGAATCGAAGCAAAACTCCAACAAACTGACTGATCTTTGACTAGAATTTGAGCCACATCTCCTTCCTTGATCTCAAGTTATAAAATTTTCTTTAAATCTGGTTAGTTTATATTCACTGCCATTCTGGTCTTTATTTTGTTTCTTATCCTAAATCTGTAGGCTTCTAGAAACCCATCAGCATTTCTTTGACTTAAAAATTGTGATCCAAATTACTACATTACATTATGAAACAAAGAATACTGTGAGGACAGATGATGGTACCAGGAGAATTTAACATTGGCCGATGTTATCCACCAAAAAAAAAAAACATTGGCCAATGTATAGGGTACCTTTTACCTAGTTTTTGCCCATAATGGATATTAAAACATTCCTTGAAATAACCTAGAGGGGGGGTGAATAGGTTATACTAGTGGAAATTTAATCTTTTCGAAATAATATCCCCAAGTGTGATTGCAAATTAAAAAGTTGCGGAATAAGTAAAAATAGACACAATCATACAACACCGAGATTTATAATGGTTCAACTCAATCCGAGTCTAACCCACTCCCTACAAGAATCCTCTTGTAAGGTATTTTACTAGTTCTCCCTTTCAGTACAGTAGGTAGGGACGAAAATTTTACAATCTTTTTATGGATAAGAGTATCCTTACAAATCCCCTTTACAGGCAAAGAGACGCCTTTACAATCTCCTTTCTAGGTAAAGAGACACCTTACTCCTTTTAGGATAAGAGAATCTTTACAATCCTAATTACAGTCTAGAATTGTAAAATAGAAAGTAGAGAAAGTGGAATAAAGAGGAATACTTCTGGTGTGGTGCAAATGATCATTATGCAAATGACATGATGCACCTTTATATAAAGTCTTCTCTGTAGCTTTGACTTGCACAGTAGAATGTAGAAGACTTGATTGAGGCTCGAGTTTTTCTATGAAGTGTGGAAGACCAAACTGCTCAAGTAGGATAGAGTGACTTTTCGACTTTTGTATGCTCACAATAAAGCTGTTAATGCTCAAACTTAATTGATAATTAATTTATGAACATCTTAGGTATTTATAGGTTAGATTAAGAGAGCATTTTAGGCAATAAATCAGACTAACGGTCATATTCTGGGTCCACTGGTGGACCGTCATCGGTAGCCGGTCAACCGGAAAGAGCCATTGGAGATAAAAAAAAAATAGCCATTAGAAGTGCTCTAGACAGGTGCCTGTCGACTGGGACTTTCATCTGGTCCACCGGCTATGGCCTCGGATAGGTCTGGTCGACTGGGGCTTCCATCCAGTTGACCGCCTACAGTTCTGTCCTGTTTATGACAGACAGCTGTTGTACTGACCAGTCGTCAGTATTTCAGCCATAACGCTTCGGTCTGACATCAGATTAACCCGATTCAAATGGTGTTGGAATCATGACTCGACTTCCTACAACTTCCATGAAGGTTTCATTTCCTCATACCGATTCTAAGGTTTCCCAAAATACCCTTGAGTCTCTGGGTATAGTGATTTTCACAGAAAGTCACATAGAACATGTATTTCCAATTATGTTCTACACCACCTATGGGTTTCCAGCTTGGTCAATGAATGTCCTATAGTCTTTCTAGTATGATGATATGTGATGCATGAGGTGCAGGCACATATACATATAGAGTGTACACTACACAGAGTACTAGACTATCCTAGGATCTTCTTCTTGACTTGAGTCTTGAAGTCTTCATGATCACTTGATGATTCTTCTTTTGCCTTTCATCTTCTACAGTCTTCATCTTGACTTGAAGCGTCCACTCTTGATCTTCATGTCTTGACTTGATTCTTTAAGCATGCATAGCGTGAGCTATCTTCTTGTACTAACCACCACTTAGCACACATAGTTAAAGCTCTGATTTGTTTGTTATTACCAAAACATTTGAAGGAGTTTGGGCATATTCCCAACCTATGATATTTGAAACCTTTAACGCGTTGCATGTATTTAAGGGTTCTATGAGTGATCTCCTTCTATCCATTTGTTAGTTGCAATACAATTTGTATCTGCATATGAATTGATGAGCAAGGTTTTTGATGCAGACGCAAGCAGAAGTTGCTCTTGCAGCAGCTGATGGAGATATGAATGTTGCAGTGGAAATTCTCATGAGCCAGCAGGCATGTATTTAAGCCGCCATCTCCAATTTTTTTTTTTTGCTCACAATGTCTTTTCTTTGCTGACCGGGTTTTTGTTCGTCTAATGGTAGCAGAGTTAAAATTGTAAATCAAGCTTGTAGACTTCAAGACAGGTACACAGGACTGAAGAGTTTTTCATGCCAGGATTTCTTGGGCTCCACCATGTCTATTTTAATGAAGTCTGCACTCTTGGGCATTGTATTATCTGATTATAACTGTTAACAGAACTAGAAACAGGAAGCAGAAGGAAGGGTCATGAAAAAGGGATTTTTGCTGGGGTTGTGGGTGTGTTTGGGAGGGAAGGTTGGGAATAGAGTTGACCTGTTACAATACAAATTGTTTTTTTTTTTTTTTTACTTTTTCTAAATAGAAATGATGAAAAAATTGGAAAACAAAATGGTTCTATAGTATGTCACCTTCAATCACACTGACATACTAAACACTTTGAAATCGTGATTCTGTATATGAGGTGTTTTCCATCACGTGTCTTCCTGTCCGGTTCTGGTACGGTTCAGGTTTCTATTTGATTTTCAAATTTGGTTCTTGCATGATTTGGATTCGGTTCTTCTACTCAATTTATTATATGTCTACTATAATATGGTAGTATTATAAAATCTAAAACTAAAATTAGTAAGATATATTATAAAATATTAGTATTAAATGTAATTAATATACTATAATATATTGATACCCAAATTCATTTTGGCTTTTAACCATTGGTTCTTATGCTGGAATTTGGCTCGGTTTCATTCCCTACACCGGATTGTAACCATATTTTATTCGGTTTGATTGTTTCTTAGATTTTTGGTTCAGAATTTATTTTGGTTCTAATTTGACACCCTTACTCAACATAGCATTTTTAT
>NC_056564.1:9757006-9769358 GCF_013358625.1 Macadamia integrifolia | reverse complement strand
AAAAAAAAAAAAAAAAAAAATGAAACCTTTCTATTCATCCTTAAGATTTAATTAGCTTCAATTTGTGATCAGGGTTTCAAAAATCGGTGAATTGGATTGGGATTGACATGATTCATATTGGAATTGGGGATCGAGTGTATAAGCCTCATGCACAAGAGTGGGTCACTTATTACCCCTCAAGGTTGTTGCACGACCCTAGTAGAACATGTAGAATCAACTAGTTTGACTATACAATGGATAATGATGTGGTTATTGAAGGAAGAGAGATAATGCAAATAAGCCATTTTAGATATTTAGGATCTCTCATAAGAAAGAAGGCGATATGGAGGATGATATGTTATTTAGAATTGAAGTGGGATGAATGATATGTTATTTAGAATTGAAGTGGGATGAATGAAGTGGAAAGTGCTTCTGGAGTTTTAGCGATCGACGGATGCTTGCAAAGATTAAAGGAAAATTCTATTGGACAATCATGTTGCCTGTTATGATGTACGACGATGAATGTTGTGCAGTTAAGATAAGACATATTAAATAATTTGTGTAGCGAAAATGAAGATGTTAAGATGGATGTGTGAGAAAATTATGAAGGATAAGGTAAGGATTAAGTGTATTGGAACAAATTTGGAAATTGCCCCAATTCATGATAAGCTTCGTGAAAGTCGATTGAGATGGTATGGTCATGTTCAACAGAGGTCATTAGATGCGCCAATAAGAAGGAGTGTCCTCATCTAGATGGAAAATTTCAAAAGAACTAGAGGCAGACCAAAAATGACCATAGGAGAGGTTATGAGGAAAGACATTTACATATTAGGCCTAGTCTCGAGTATGGCACCGAATAGAGCGGAATGGAGGGCTATAATCCAAGTGGCGGACCCCTTGTAGCTATGTTCTACTCATGGTTTCAAGAATCAATATCTTATTGATATTGACTAAGACCGATCCAGATCGATTACCTATATCATTTAAGGGGTAAAACAATAAAAGATTGTAGTTTAAGAAAAAAAAAAAAGCAAGGGCAAAACCAATCGATCTTGCCGATTCAATCTGATCTGGATCAATATCGGATTGGTATCGGCAGATATCAATATGAATACCGATACCATCCCCTAAATCAATGGTTCTACTTCATTGATGCATTTAATAATTTATTTCTTTTTTATACTTGCCTTCTTCCTTATCTTTACTTGAATCCATGTGGTCGACCCCATTAAATTGGGATAAAATTTACTTTAGTAGTAGTTGTTATTGTTATTGTTCTTGTTGCTTCCTTTTCCAACCGAAAAAGAAAACCAGTCGTTGCTTCCTTAGTCCAATCAAGTTGATTCGAGTCCAATTAATTCCTTCCCACTCCAACCGATTCCCAAATGGTTTGAGCCGACTCGGGGACGACCGATCCGGTACCTGATTCCTAGTTCTTAAATATTCTAGAACCACAACGGAAAGTATCAAAACGCTCTCTAATCCCCGCCTTCGCTCTTTCCGTTGCTCGAGGACCTGAGGTAGTGGCTGCCCGCTACATCCATCTTTTGCAAGAACCCTGGTAGGACTGTAGGAGAGCAGCGGCGGTGAATTAGGAATTTCACGGGTAAGTTCATTCAGCAATTCGTGTTTTCTTACGAGCCCTAATACTGGAACCCTCAATTTACTTCCATGTGAGAGGCCGAGGATCCCTGGAATGGATTGTTATCTGAATTTCAGGAAGCAATTTCTATCTTCGTGATCTTACTACCACTGCTTGGAATTGAATTTCCCCTCTTTAATCTACTTGTTGTTTCCTGTATTTTGAAGATTTTGTTTCTTTAATATCATTTTGATTTATAAGCAGGGGTTGGGTGAAACTGACATCAAGATACCGATTATTTCTTGTCATGAATCTGGTGTAGAGGAAACAACAAGGGTGAATGTTAGAAAGGATATGCATAGTTCTGAGACCATTGAAGGAAACCTGTTGAAAATATCAACGTGTAATGGGCGTAGTTCACATTGGAAGAAGCTCTTTGTGGATGCAGATTTTGAGTTCTTATATTTCGTATTTATAGAGAAAGTATTTGTTGAGCTGACCTCTAGCATTTTGATTGCATTTTCTGAATTCTCTAGCAATTTTTTAGCTTACTGAGGAAGATGGTAGAGTTTTTGTTTATCATACTATGTCAGTGGGTTCCTTATCGTTAAAATATTCCTTCCCCTTCAAAATGGGGGGATTTTGATATTTCAACTAGCCATTGCCCCTTTTGTAATAACTCACTTTCTTTCGTTTACTGGTGTTAATGTGTTATTTATAATACCTTTTTTTTTTTTTTCAGAAACAGGTAGCAGATTATTATATCATTGGTAAACATGCAGGTGAGATTTTGGATTATGATGTATAATTTCCTCTTTTGACAGTTTGCTGCTATCAATTTAGGAAAGCCTGACACTTGGACATAAGATATGCACAGCCAAATATGGATTTGTTGCCGATTATTAATGATATTGTTACTTTGTTCAATGTTAATGATCGCTGTAAATGTCTTCCAAGATAGAATGAGATATCACATCTGTTGTCACTTGTAATTAGATTTATTTAACTTTGTGGTACTCAACTATTTTTAAATCAACAACATGATGAATTGTATTGACTAAAAAAACTTTAGAAGTCAAGATGAGAAACAAAGAGCTTTACTCCCGATTCTAATCGTTATATGGTTAGTAACAGCTGAGGTTTTTTATTGTTAAACTTGTTGTTATTACTCTATGCTTTGGGCTGAACTGACCCAAATATGACTTATATGAGTCTATTTCTGGGTTAGACTTCTGTCAGAAAACATTGAACAAACTTCTAAGAAGTACTAGTGGATAAGTGATTCTTTGGGTATTACGAGTTCTATTTGTGTGCTCTATCAATTTACCCCTTCACTTCCAGACAAGCGCTCTACATTTGCTTTCATGACAATTATATCAGATCGTGTGACATAGGATGGATTCAATCAAATGTACTGTCATCCTAATGGGTAATGTGCCAAATTCACTGCTTGTACAACATAACAGCTATAACTAATATAACACCCAAAAAATTCAGTGGACCATAAATTTCAGAACTCTGTGGGCTTTGACTGAACTCAGCTTCATTGTGTTCATAAAATTGCACATATTTATAGATGATTGTCAGAGAGTTACTTCCTGCCACTAACTTTAGCCCAAATGAATAGGAATATCCCCATCAAGTAAGCTAGTTGCTTGGTATTACTGTTTAAGAATATTTTATTTGTACTAAAAATAGATTGATGTTATTTTTTAACTGTATGTGTAGTTCATCTTTCCTGTATATTTGTCATTTAGTGTTACTCTCCTTCCCATGGAGTAATTACCTTTTGATTTCAATGCAGGCGAGTGATAGGTTTAACATTAATTCCCAGCTTGAGCATCTCCAAGCTAAATATGTTGGCACTGGACATGCTGACTTGAATCGATTGTAAGTCCTTAATTCCTTGTGCATTTCAAATTTTCTGTTATTTTCTTTATAAATGGGTGTTCTTATTCATTTATATTTTTTGATTTGTAGTGAATGGGCGGTGAATATCCAGCGTGACAGCTATGCTTCCTATGTTGGCCACTACCCCATACTTGCATACTTTGCCATTGCAGAAAATGAATCGATAGGAAGAGAACGTTACAATTTTATGCAGGTACACTTAACATGTTGAATTGTCTTTTAGTTCTGTAGTGGCTTGATGGGCTTATGGGTGCTTAGTTTTCCATCAAAGTTTTTGTTACACACTACATGTGAATGACTGAATGACCTTGACATGCTACATTTAATTTCACGGCCTTGTAAAATCTTATAAGAATATTTCATTGACACAATGTTTGCTTGGAGTTCTTCATGTCCTAAAATGCTAAGACCAATATGAATGTTCTGAGTATGCATGCAGGTGGAGCTGCCCTTCCCTGGCCAACCGGGGGGGTATTGTGTCCTGTATGCAGTTTAGAAATGATTTTCTTACCAATCCTATAAGATTGTTGGAAGGAGTAGAATGGTTTTTATTTGCAGCAAGAGGTGGTTACTTGAGAACAAATGAATATGAGAATGGGGAACAAAATTCTATTGTGGAGCTTATGCGAGGATGGGTTTCTTGTGAATTTATGTTATGATTCATTAATTATTTTACATAGTTTCTGGTCCTTGATTAGTTCCCTTTGGCCCATGTAAATTGTAGAGGCACTTTTCTTTATGAATAGAATCTTGAACTTGTGAATAAATGATCACAGATTCAAATAGTTAAAAGGATTGGATGACTTTCCAACAAAAACCTTTGATCTATTTGCACCAATTTTGGCATGAGAGACCCTTAGATCATTGAACTTGATTATTAATGCAAGATATCTAACCATGCGTAAAAGGAATAACAGTTTTATCTTCATCATGCATAAAATGGAGGGAGACACAAATACTTTTGATGCTTACCTTCTCATGTGGAATTTTCTTATAGTCTTTGCTTGAACATCATCTGGAAATTTGTGTTGGAAAAAATGTTGGCAGCTGGCCAACTTCTTCCAGATAGGTACTTGGTATGCTAATGTAATGGAGAGAGATTTGAACATTTCTTCATCTGTTGCAGTTCTGGAATGATCACTACCCTATTGGATGTGCCGTTGGTTTCCCAATTCCCAGAGAGTGAAGGCATTTCTTAAGTATGGAAGCAAAACTATATAAAAACTTGAAATCATTCCCAATTAAAAGGCGTTATCCTTTAATGTTCAATAAGATAGGACCCAATCCCTACAAATAATTGTTTACTTATTTTTTGTTCTTAAGAAACCATCCTAGAACTTGTTAACCAGTTGTGCCATGGAGATGTTGAGGGTTCCTGGATAGAACAATCTTTTGATGTCAATTACCAGGGCATAAAGTAATATTGATTGGGTATTTTAATTGGGAAGGATCTTGAGAACATTGAGGGATCAGAAAATGGTAAAAAAAAAAATGTAGAAAGGTGGGTGGTTGAGTTTTTTCCATATGAAGTCATGTTTGGGACCTTGTGAGTGCTTGGTTCTTCTTTCTCTTTAGTTTGGGCTGTTTTTTTCTTAAAATAGGGAGACATATTTTCTCTAAAGTAGGTTATTACTTTTTAAGTTTCTTCTTTGTTTACTTGAATAATTAAGCTTCTTTCTCTTACCCCACCACACCCCCCCCCAAAAAAAAAAAAAAAAAAGAAAGAAAAAAGAATTAGGCTTCTTTCTCTTGGGTAGTTTCTTCACGAACCTTGCACAAGTAGTTCATTTTGGATGGTATGTTGATATTTAGGAACTGTGTGAAACAATTCTCATTGATGTGAGTCCTGCTGTAAAAAAGAATTAGTTTGTTGTTGAAGGCTTTATAGTCCTGCTGTAAAAAAGAATTAGTTTGTTGTTGAAGGCTTTATTGTTGAAACTAACGTTTATCTTCAGACATGCTAGTTCTCATGCCAATGCTATTTTTGTGTAGAAAATGCTGTTGCCATGCGGTCTTCCCCCTGAAAGAGAAGAAGATTAGTAGGCCTCTTCAGATTGTCAAATCAAGCATTCCTGATTGTGCTCGTCATGATATTGTTAGTTTGCTTGATATCTCCGGTGTTGCTTTTAGGAACAAGCAGCCATGGCTTGGATAAATTAATGAGACTTCCTTGACACTATCCCACCAAACCTCTTATATTAGTTTTAGAAGTGTAATTTCGACAGTAAGCTTGGATCCCATTAGACTCTTTGCTCATTAAGTAGTATTATCTTGTTAATCTGTATCTTTCATACATCTAGGGCATATAAACATTCATGGGGAGGAATGGTTAATGTCAAACTCTCAATGCTTTATGTTTCTGGTCCCAACCAAATTTGGCTCTGCAATTCTTATCTAATTCTCTATGTGCATGCAACACTTGTACGTTTTCATAATCCAACAGTTATGGTAGTTATTTGAAATTCAAAGTCATCTTAACGTCTCAAATGCTTCAAACTTATACGACTGTTGGATTTTGAAAACATTCAAGTGTCGTACGCACAAAGAGAATTGGATAAGAATTGAGTGATAATAATTGGAAAGGAGCTCTATCCGTCCGAGCCCTGTAAATAAAGAGGGTTTGTTAGGTTGGTGGCTGGCACTGCATGGATGCTAGAATTTTATATCTTCGATCTCATGCTTGGGCATCACCCTAGAAAGGAAGCACTATGCTATGACTCATGTGTATTAGAGAGTGGGCAAGGGTTAGCTAGGATGTCTCATGTAAGCAACGTATCATTTCGGCGCTCAAGTTGCAGTGACAAGTGGGCAAGGGTGCCTGCACTATGAATGAGTGTGGGTAAAGAATAAAAAAGTGTAAGATTAATATCTTGAAACATAGGAACTTGAAAAGGAAAACGATGAAGCAATTTTAGAAACACATGGATAGATTAGAGGTCGTAATTTTGAGAACACTTGGTTGTATTCAACTCCTTGGCTTGGGGAGTGTGTCGTGTGTTTGGTCGGGCCCAATTTGAGGTAATGGATGGTAGGTTAGCCCAGCCTTATCGGCCCGTTTGTGGGAGTTAAGGGGTGGGATGGTTGTACGAACTCTCCCACCCCGTGAGATTTTAGCTCGTTTGGATGAAATGGGGTGAGAAAATGTAGAGACAGCCTTCTGCTCCTCTGATCTTATTGTCGGCTGACGTTTTCCACAGATTCTCCCACCCCAGCTCTTTCCAAAGTCCAACGGAATTGGTGGACTTTCGTAGAAATCCAACGGAAAGTGGTTGGGGATGAAGCGAGCCTTCAGCAACTTAAGTAACCGCTGCCCCTTGCAAGCCTGTGCAACCACCCTGTCTGCAACTTTCTCATGACCTCGATCCCTCTCATGTTCTCATAGCCGACTATCACATGTGCAGCCAAAGATATTGGAACAAACCAAAGGTTACAAGTCCGATGCACAGTGGGTTTACTTGCAAATAGGACAACAACAACATAGATTTCAGCCAAGGGTTTGGTTTCAACAGCAGGGGTTTCAAATGGGTAATATGGTGGGTTCACTTGCAGGTCCGACACCAGGTGTCTCTGCAACCTCCGCCCCTGCAACCGTCCTCTATCTCACTCACTCTCCCTCCTCAACCCTTCTGATCAATGCTCACTTCCCCCTTGTGCTGCAACCGTCTTTATAGAGAGAGAGAGAGAGAGAGAGAGAGAGATCGCAGAGGAAGAAAATTATGATGCCCTCATCTTATGCCCACGTGCCTTGGAAACTTACAAAAATAAAAAATAAAAGGTTAATTTACAACGCCACCCCCTAGAGAATGCTATTATTGGAGAGACACCCTTTGTAGAATATCAAATTATACTCAAACCCCCTACCGTCAGTTGTTGTTAAGTGAGGAGTTAAAATGACTATTGTACCCTATTGGCTAAAACATATGTTTTTATTGGAATGTGTATATTATCAATTCAACGGTTGTTATTCAAAACCCTTTTCCCCTTCAAATGGATCCAGGTTTAATCCGAGTGAAGCTCTTCCATCGTCTTTCGGATCCCATCTCCCAACCTGAAACGAAGAAGAATGGAAGGAAGAACGAAGAGAAGAGCCTGAAATGAAGAAGGGAGGAGGAGATTGTGAAAGCTCTCAATCTAAAACGAAGGACAGGGGGGTTTCTGCATCACGAGAGCCCCTTAAGGTTTCGGCTCTCAACTTGAAATGAAGAAGGAGAAACATGGGGTTTCTGCTTTAGGAAACCCCTTAGGGTTTTGGCTATCAAACTGAAACGAAGAAGGAGGAAGGGGTTTCTGATTCAGGGGAGCCCCTTAGGGTTTATCAAGTCTATTCCTCATAAATCGGTGATCCGCCCGAAAAGAAGTACCTACATATGGCTTCACAGTCTTTAACTGCGAGTCTCTCCAGTGGAGTTCTTTTATTCTCTTAGGGTTTTGGCCTTTATTGCCCAAGGGGTTTTCTATCTAAATGGTTTAATAGATCTAGTTGTAGGATTTCGAATTGCGTTGATTACTGATTACTAGCTCTCCGGTGTTGTCATCATGTGGGTGCTGTGTATGAGACGACGCTAGATTTGTAGATCTCCGTTTTTGCAAAATCTTAAAGGCAGTGTTCTAGCTTGCCTCATGAAGTGGATCTGGAAAAATTCTACTCTCTTATCTCTTCCGTTTTATTTCTCTCAATTTTTGTGTTTATGTGATTTAGGATTAAAAATTAGATTTTCTCATATGGATGAAAACGATGCTTCTTTCCCAATTGTTCGACTCTGATGATACTAAGCCATTTTTTCCATCCCTGCAAGTGATTACTATGTTTTTTTTTCTTCAAAACGTATTTGCTCTGTTTTCTTATAATAATAATAATTAAAAAAGAATTGCAGATGGATTAGGGAACATTGAAAAATCCAAGGATATGACTTCTCTTCATTTAAGACCAAACCTTGCATGTGAAAAAGCTTCTGGTGTTTCTAAGGTTTCAGGTTGAGAGACGATGGACGGATGAATATGAATTCTAAAAAAAATGGATTTGTCGTTGTTCTTCATGAAGAGAGATCGGTATCGATTTGGGGATAGGTCTTTTTCGTTTTAAGGTTGGAGACTTAGTAGAGGGTATATTAGGTACTTCAACTTTTGTAAGGGCATTTTAGTATTTAAAAAAATATATAATAGTTGATATCAGTATATAAGGTATATTCTGTAACCATGACTGACGGCAAGGGGTTTGAGTATAATTTGACATTATATAGGGGATGTTTCTCTAATAATGGCATTCTTTAGGGGTAGCATTATAAATTACCCAAAATAAAAATGACCAAAGAAGAAGGAGATGCCCTTTACAACCTCAGCCCTTGCAACCACCCTCTTATTTTACTCATTCTCCCTCCTCAGCCCTCTTGATCAATCCTCACTTTCCCCTTGCGCTGCAACCCTCTTAACAGGAAAAAAAAAAAATGAAAGGAGAAAGAGCCCTGATTATATATATGCCCACCACCTGTGTTGGAAGCTTAAGGAAAAAAAAGGACCGAAGAAGATGGAGAGGACGATGATGTTTTCAGATCTTACGCCATCTCTCTCCCCTTCAACCTAACGACAATGGAATGGAAAACTTGAGGGTAAGTTTTGACTTTCCTATCATGTCGGTTCAATAATCCCACCCCATCACCATGTGGGTCCCAATCCTTGAAGAATCCCACCCCGCTAAACAAACGGAGCCATATGGAATCCATTGAAGGCCGTGGGTTTCCATATTCTATCTAGACTAGAGCCTTGCATATATTATGGTATTTTTTTTTTGGTAAGGTATATAATGGTAATTAAATATCCATGTTTGGTAATAGAACAACTGTAACGGCTCGTATTGGAATCTTAGAGGGGGATCCCATGGGAAGGGCTACAAATTGGTAGTGTGAAGGCTGAAGCCACTATAAAAGAGTGGATAACCGCTACTTAGGTTAAGGCTAAGAATTACACAACTGTAAATTGAAATGTGAATTGAAAAAACCTTATTATTTGTGGGGTCATTCTAGTCAGGGTATTCTAGCCCAATGGCTTCAACCACCAGATACTAATAAAGTGTCTAGTTCTGTTCCTAGTCATGAACCCTAATTACGATGCACATTAGAAATTGTTTCGAAACATATATTCTGTTTGGGAATATGTCTCTACTTCCAGACACAAGGGATGTAAAATGATCACCGCGCCCTTCTAGTTGATGCCCCTCACGTGCATTTTCATTGGCCGGGGCACTGGTGGAGAGGCCATGCTCTTAGACAAAGTTCATATTCCCTTTAAACCGTTCAAGTTGAGTTTGATGGATATATAAATAATAAATCCAATAGGTGGTTCAAGTGAACTATTTTCTCCTACCTCTTAGCTGCCTGCCAAGTGGGAAAACCTTTGCTTGAAGAAGCTTAGTTCTTTGTTGGGACACAGATACATAGGCTTGGCAGTGTGGATAATATACAAAAGCTAACCAAAGCCAAGGTAATCCAATGCTTCTCTCACTTTCGAATCATTCAAACAATGAAACTAAGGTACCCAAATTAGGGAAATTCCATGTTGTTTAGCTAGCACAATTTCATGTTCACAATAATCAAAGCCCTTTAACAAAAAGTCAGTCAATCAACACTAATTATTATATAGATTTTTGTAAGAAAAGGCAAACCCCAACAAGAAGATTTTGCTTTCATGGTAGAAAACAGAGAAGATTCATTAGTACTAATTACTCATAAAAACCAATTTGTGTGGGGAACATGTCTCCCATTCTTTGATGCTTAGCAATGTAGTTCCATAAGAATAAAAGAGGGTTAGCTACTTAGCTAATGGGAGCAAGTAATAGCAAGATTCCTCGTACAACCACCCTACTGTTTTCATAGAAGGCATAGAACTTTTGTGTTGAATCCATTGTGGGGCCCACACTTCAGATCTACTGTTGATTTCTTCTTTATGTCATGCTCCAATTTTCCTAAGTTTTTAATTGTTTTGATTTATCTACTAAGAGCTTTTCTAACTAGGTTTCGTTGATCAACAAAATATTAAAGGAGAACTTTTCCCCATTCATAGGAAGGCTCACCACACCATCCTTGGGTTCACAAATCCCTTAAAGAGATTTAATATGTTCCTCAAAATACTTGTTCGATACCCTCTTATGTACATCTGAAGCCTCGCGATTAAGGGATTCCTCTTCACCATGATTAAGGAAAACTCGATCCCATTATTAATGTCTTAGTATATTGAAATGTTGTGACAGTTATCAGTCAAGGAACCACAAGCTATGAGTTTTGTGGGTAAAATCATTTTTTATGTGGCTTTTCATTTCAACACTTGCAGTCAAAATTGAAGAGTTAGGAATTAAAAAACCAAAATTGGTCTCTCTCCTTCCTTGCCCGATGGGAGTGTTAGAACTATTATGGTAAATAATATTTCCTTGCCAAATGATCATTAAGCCAAGAATCTGAAGGCGTTGTTTAGCCACCTGAAGAGAGTTGAAGGCTCAACACCACCCCTGGGATTTAACCAAGGCCAACATATTTGATTCTAGTTCTTGTTTCTTTTCAGTCTTGTTTAGATTGGTAGTGTGAATGATGTTAGTGGATATTATTATGTACATCAAATTCAAAATAAGATGTTTAATTTTAATTAGTTAACATTTATTTTTGTATAGGTGAATGTGTGTTCAGAGGTATAATCTCAAAATGTTCACAATTAGGGATGGAGTTGGGCTCTCTAACATAGTTGTCGCATTATATGATATTGGGAATAGAGATTCCAAACACAACATTTCCCGTATTTTGTGTATGTATTATACTTGATCACTCGAAAACTATATATGTTTCATTGTGAAATATTTTCATGTAATAGGGTTTTTGTGATAAGTGTCTGGTCTCTACCCCCATACTTGAGAGGTCTTTATTTTTGTGGAACAACACTTTGTACTTTAGTGTACATATGGTTAATGCCTACATAGGGCTAACTATATACGTCACTACATCGGGTCACTTGTTTTTGCTTGTTGAGAAAAGTGACGCTAGATAAGCAATTCTCATTCTAAAATTTAGAATGCATTCTAGATGGACATGTTCCAAATGGCATTGCCATTCTACATTAGGAATGCATTCTCCATAATGAAAATTTGAATCCATGCACGTCAGACATAGCCAGATTTTCCCATCCAATGTTTTTTTTGCTTCAATTATCATAGTAATCACAATATATGCCATAACCAGTTCTTCTCTAAAGGACTTGTGAAGACTTGCATGAGTTTAGGGGCAGGTGTTTAAACCCCCTTCACGGCTACACCCCATCCTTATATATAATAGTAAGTAATAATGGTAGTTGTTCTAGTTTGAATAAGTAGATCTCTTGGACCTTGAATGGTCCTCCAGCCGATCTTTGTTTGGCCTTTTAGTGGGTCTTATATTCCTATATGCTCATAGTGGCCATTATTTTGGACGTCTGTGTGTGTTGCATTGGGGGATTAGAGATGATTTTTTCTTATTGATTTTATTTTCGATTACGTTACAATTTGCATCATCAAAGGGATCTCTCTTAGAATGGAGAACATTGCTATTGAATCGGACAATAAAGAAGTAATTTTCTATATGCAACAACCCAAATGGCCGGTTCAACTATCTATCTTGCCGAAAATCTCAGATATTAGGCATATTGTGACTTATTTTCTCTTATGTTCCTTCTCTTTTATTCATAGGAAGTCTAACATATTAATGGACTCCTTAGTCCGAAAAGCCCTGTCTAATCATTGTATGACAGTTTGGCCAAATTCTAATCCGTGATTGATAAAAGATTGTGATTCCCCCATCTTGTGCCCGACACTTGCAAATCAATAGATGTCTCCAAACCACCACCCCCAACCACCCCCCCCAAAAA
>NC_056564.1:9720563-9756649 GCF_013358625.1 Macadamia integrifolia | reverse complement strand
AAAAAAAAAAAAGAAAAAGGAAAAAAATGATCAGATACAAAGATTGAAAGCCTAAGTTTTGTTCAAGGGATCTCTAGACGACCTTTATTCAATACACTGAAAAAAGGTCGTAGTGGGGCCCGTGTAATATATATATATACAATACCATATATAAACGTGTAAAAGGCATTAAGAAGGTGAATGGAACGCTGATAGACGGTAGATTGCGTGTAGTAGATGGGGATCCTATACGTTACAATCCTAGTACTACAAGAAACTGAATGGTAGCATCAGTAGTTCAGTCTGTATATCCTCTATAAGACTAGTATCTCAATCCTCAATTCCTTTTCCTTCCCAAACTGTGACATTCAAATTCCGAATATACCCTTCCTCGAAATAACACTCACGGCCTTTTCCGAAACTATTTTTTGGTTGTCTCGTTGCAGAGTCTCCTCCTCAACTTTCTCTCTCTTCTCTCTCTGTCTCTCTCCCCTCTGTCTCTGCGGTCACCGTCTTCCGCCGTTCGCAGATTCGTCGATCGGACGACCTATCTCTCACTATCAATGACTATGATGACTCCTCCACCGTTAGATGTATAAAATAATCTCTCCCTCTCAAAGTCTCAACCTAATATCGGTATTTCATTCCGTATTTGCTTTTGTGTTTAATCAACCTCTTGTTAGTTCGCTTTCTCTATTGAAGTATATTTTCATCGATTTTGCTGTTCTAGGGTTTTGCTTACGATTCGGAGGTTCTGAATCGACCTCAATTTCGCCAATTCTACTGCAATTTTCTTCGATGTCTAGGGTTTCGATTCAATTCACAGGGTTTGGTTTTGCTGGATCGAAGCTCTGATTCGTGCTTTGTTTTGCAGCAGGAAGACGAAGAGATGTTGGTCCCTCATTCGGATTTCGCCGACGGTCCCCAGCCAATGGAAGGTAATGAAATTTTGCGACGTAGCGTTTATATAGGTCTCTTATGTTTGGTTAGCTTGATTCTTGGGACATGGTTCAAAATTCTTTTTTAGTGATGTGAGAGTTATAGTGGGCGTCATAGTTTATTAACGGTGACTGTTGTTAGGGTTTCCGTATATTCTTTTTTCCTGATTACTCTGTTACTTATTAGTAGTTGCACAAGCGGAGACTGCCAGTACAGTTGAGAACCAGCCAGTTGAGGATCCTCCGTCTTCGAGATTCACGTGGACGATTGAAAACTTTACTAGGTTGAACGCCAAGAAGCACTACTCTGATGTTTTCTTTGTCGGCGGTTTTAAATGGTATGTGGATCTCTGCTCACTAGTCTGATGATTTCTTCTGCAGTTTGATGGGTATTTGAATTTTTTAATTCCGATGTATCTCCGACCCTTGCATTGCTTTGGGCAGGCGGGTGCTCATTTTTCCCAAGGGAAACAACGTGGACCATTTGTCCATGTATCTAGATGTAGCTGATTCGGTGAATTTGCCTTATGGATGGAGTAGATATGCCCAATTCAGCTTGGCTGTGATTAATCAAATCCATAACAAATACACAGTTAGAAAAGGTATAATCTTCACCATCTTTTTTGTTTGAATCTGGCTGGATAAATCTCTTTTTAAATGTTTGCTTAGTTAGGGAAACTCTTTGAGATGTTAATGCATAATGGGCCAAACTATCCTTTGCTTTCTTCTGTGATTACCCATAGATTGTCACTGTACTGTCCCATCTGTACTTCTATTGGCTCACTGACAATAACTTCGCTCACTCGCAATATTTTTATATTTAACATTGTCCTGAATGTTGGGCTTATACCATTTCACTCCCATTGTCCCCCACTTATAAGAACTGGCTGAAAAAAAAAAACAGAAGTAACCATGTCCATTTTTGTCATGTGCTAGATGCATTCCACTACGTAGGTTGATTTGTATTCGTTATTGTTTTGAAAGTCTTTGTCTTCCAGTATTTCTTCTTTTGCTAATGTTATATAATAATAACTGCATCCAGGTTGAGACTATATTTTCTTCTCGTGTCTATTGATATTGGTGTTCATCTTGTATCTTATTGTCAAAAGAGCTCAGGATGTTGAACATTGGTACACCTCTAAATTTGTTATTAACTTCAATCTTCTACTTTGTGCAGACACACAGCATCAATTCAATGCTCGAGAGAGTGACTGGGGTTTTACGTCGTTCATGCCTCTCAGTGAACTGTATGACCCTGGTAGAGGATATCTTGTGAATGATACGGTCATTGTTGAAGCTGAGGTTGCTGTCCGAAGGGTTGTGGATTACTGGACCTACGACTCCAAAAAGGAAACAGGTTATGTTGGACTCAAGAACCAAGGGGCAACCTGTTACATGAATTCTCTCCTCCAAACTCTGTATCATATCCCCTATTTTAGAAAGGTCAACTCTTCAACTTGTTTTCCAACCATCCAGTTGATAATATTTTCCCTTGCCTTTTTTTTGTTTTATTTTATTTTTCAAACAAGCAAGTGCTGTATTTTATTTTGTATTTCAGGCTGTTTACCATATGCCAACAACTGAGAATGATATGCCATCGGGGAGCATCCCTCTGGCTCTACAGAGCTTATTCTATAAGCTTCAGTACAGTGACAACAGTGTTGCAACAAAAGAGCTGACCAAGTCTTTTGGATGGGACACATATGATTCATTCATGCAACATGACGTCCAAGAACTTAATAGAGTTCTTTGTGAAAAGCTGGAAGATAAAATGAAGGTGGTTTGCTGTTACTGTTTTTTCCAATTTTATATGACATTGAGACAGTCTGAACTTAGCTATTTCATCTACTGGCTCAGGGAACTGTAGTGGAGGGTACAATACAACAGTTGTTCGAAGGGCACCATATGAACTACATTGAATGCATCAATGTGGACTACAAGTCTACAAGAAAGGAGTCATTTTATGGTATCTTTTTCAGTTTCAGTGTCGACTTGTTGAGGTTAGTACTGTGGGGTCTTGATCAATATTCTTACATGGTATTCAACTCAATATATGTGTGTGACAGACCTTCAGCTTGATGTCAAAGGCTGTCGAGACGTTTATGCTTCTTTTGATAAGTACGTGGAAGTTGAACGCCTTGAGGGTGATAACAAGTATCATGCTGAGCAACATGGATTGCAGGTAAGAGGCTATTTGTTTAGAGTGAATGGTGAGCAACATAGTAATGTGGGAGCCATCTCAGCTTAAAACTCACACGTTGCGGAGGCTCTCACACCTGTCCTGCATCACAGTTTATGATGTTTTCCAGGCATGAGCCATTTCGAATAAGAATCAAGCTCCAGATTGCTTTTAAAATTCAAGAGTAACTTTTTTTATCGGTCCTTATTCCTTAGGTCTGCCAAACTTAGCTGTTGTAGCCTTCAGTAGTTGCTGGCACTAACGACGGTTAGAAGTGATATCTCTGAAGTTTTGTTGTTTTTAATATCTTCCTGTTCATTACAGTGTGCTTCTTCAACTTCCTCTGGACATAGTCAATATTTCTGTTTTATATTTAAGGGAGATGGTTTAATCTGCACGCTACACCAACAGTTGTCTTGAAAAAAAATGTCATTCTTATGGGCTCACATATTCAGAACAGGAGAGAGAAAATATTAAAAAAAAATCTTTTCCCCTATACTTAATTCCATGATATGATGATGTAAAAATTATCTTTCGTCTGATGACTTGCCTGAAGATGATTCTCAGAGGAAATGTTATTTTGATTTGTCCAGGATGCTAGGAAGGGTGTCCTGTTCATTGATTTCCCTCCTGTCCTTCAGCTTCAGCTAAAACGGTTTGAGTATGATTTCATGCGGGACACTATGGTTAAGGTTAGTATTTATGCAGCCTCTCATTCTACATCACGATTTCTTTTATATGACTTAATTCTGTCCATTAGGATAGGATAACCCAAAATGCCGTGAATCGTGATATCATTGTAATCACAATATACTATTTTTTGGTATTTAAAAAACCCAAAGGGGGACGCTTTTTTTCAATTTCTCAATCTATAACTCTGTCTCTCGGTCTATTAATGAGATCATTGCTATTGGCTCATGGTTTTGTTGTTAGGTTTTATTTAGTATTGTAGATTAGGATTAGATAGATCCACTTATTAGGAAGAGTGGTAGAAAGAAAGAGGAGAGGTCATCTTCACTCTCTCTCTCCTCTCCCGTATTTTCTTCCTCTTCTATTTTTTATTTTAAAATAAGAATCCTGATAGGTGAAGTATATCTATACAAACAGTAGAATGCATAGAGACGTAAATAACAACGTACTATAATTTTTTGGATACTCAAATACTGATGATCCAATCACACCATAAAGTGTGTACAGAACAAATGTTATTTTATGGTGTAGCCTAAAGTAAAAAACAAAGTCACAGTTTGTTTTTAGCAGCAGATATTTGAGTGGTCAAATGTGAAATGCAGATGGCATTTTAGTTGTGATGCAGATTAATTATCAAAATAGGCTTGTTTTATTAGGAATAAGCTTAGGGTTGGGTTCCATACATGTTGGGCCTTTGATCCCATGTATTTTGAGTGTAATAGACCAATTTTATGGGTCTAAAAGGGGGGCTCTAAGATTGAGTACGGGATTACTAGTTAGTTTCCATTTTCATTAGTTTCCTTTTTAATTGGGCTTGATTTGAGTTATATTTGTTTCTTTAGGAGTCAAGTTATTAATTGAGTCAAGTCATTAGTAGTTAGTTTCCTTTTTCAACTAGTTTCTAATTTCAGTTAGTTTTTAATTTTAGTTTTTAGTAACTATTGTATTAGGAGAATATTTGGTTTCCTTTTTGAGAACCTTCTATTTTGCAATTCCCTCCCCCATTAACATTATAAATATAAAGAAGAGGAGGCTCCTAAAGGCCTAGAATGATTTTTACAATTAAAAAAAAAGAGAAGCTTCATGCTGCTGCCGCTGGGTTTACTCCATGGCTATACTTTTGTGTCTGGTCAAGGGTTAGGGATTGGTGTGTGATCCGATTGACACTCTGCGGCGAGAAGTCCGGGTGGGTCTTTTCTTTTCTGGTTTTCTTATTGGATTCTCTTCTCCAGCAGTTCAGGTAAGTGATCAAACTTCTCTGCAGATTTCTGGTTGGTTTTCTCTGTTTTCCTTCCTATCGGCCTAGCTGTTTTTGGAGAACCAGCCATCCAATGGCCTCCATATTCTGATTGAAGGATAATCCTATCCAGAGGGAGGATTGATCTAATTTTGGGGTCAATCAGATCACTGGATCTGTTGAAGTGAACTGTCAAGCAGTTCTGGCCGATTGTCAAATCTGCACAGATTTAGATTCTGTTTTCTGTTCTGTGTTACTGTGACATTCTGGACTATTAGTATCTGTGATCTGAACCTACTGGAGGTGTTATATTGTTATTAAAATTTCTGGTTTAATCCTAAGACTGCTGCTGATTTATTCCGCTTTTGGTTACTGTTCATTGAGATCGTTTATCAATTTATGGTTTGTGGCCGAAGTCTGATTTTCTGCTATAAGTTTGCTATTGGTTTTGATTGTTCTTAGTTTAAAAGCTCCTGCAGTTTGGGGCTGGTTTGGTTGTCAAATCCATTCCTACATTAAGTTGTATGTGACAAGTTTTGCATATTGAAGTGGGACTTGTTATTGGTTTATAATTATGGGAATGTAGGATGCGGAAGTTCATGGCTGATAATGGAAGATTCATTAGTGCTTGGATGACAACAAAGAAAGGGAGGGGATATTGTTTATTATTGTTGGACCTATTTGGATACGGTTACTAACGGAACTTTTTGATGATTCAACATGGTCAACTACTGAAACTGATTGCCAGTGTTGGCTAGATTTTGATATTTTTGGGGTCTTCTTTCTGTGACAGTTGGAGATCCTTTCTGTTAGAGGACATAGAGTTGGTTTTAGGTACACTTGTTGGTTGTCATCATTTGTGCAATTTGTACTTTTGCATGTAGCTCAAATGTTCATTGCTTCACAGTGTCTTTTTTATTTACTTATTTATTTATTTTTATTATTTTTTAATTTTTTTTATGGGGGCGGGGGGGGGGGGGGGGGGGGAGATAGATAGGCCCCAAGGAGAGAAACTCATGACCTCTTTATTATGAGTAGTTGGCCTTTGCCAACTGAGCTACCCCTTTGGGGTTGGTGATGCTTTCCACTCTCTTGTACTGATTTGTACCGTAAATCATTAATATAAGAAACCTGTTGCCATTTGAAAAGAATAGTCCAATGTCCTGAGGATCATAACTCAAGACTGGTAAGTTTTGGCCTTCGGAAAAGACTAGAAGAATAGGATGCATTGTTGGGAACTTAAGAGTATCATTCGTAGGTGACATTATTAGAATCTTTTACTCAGATGTTTTGGTCATTTGAAGTGAAGACAAATGTATTGGGGAGTGATGGGGTGCAATGGGTGCAATTCAAAGAACCTAAAAGTACTGGCGGAGGGGGATAAGAGGTGTGATTTAAGGTGTTCTGAAAAGATTTGGCTAATTCTTATTTAGCAGTAGATATCTCCCTGGATAAAGTAAAAACAGTTGCATAAGATTTGTGTTGCTATCCAGTGATATTTTGTGATTAGTACAAGTGTTGAGATGCATACGGATTATAGACTGCAGGCAGTGTGTAATAGCATCTGTAGGAAGGCTTCCCAACATAACTCTTGATATAAATTAAAATAGCAGAGTAACTTCGGTTTCCTTCTCCTCCTAATACTGCATTGGAGGCTTTTAACTACAGTGACAATCTTCGCCAATGTCCATTGTTGCAGTTACCGTTTTGTTAAGTTGTGTTGGGCTGCTGTTTTTTGGTAGAAGTTTTGTACTCGAGCCCCATGGGGGAGTTGCTTCCTGGCTATAGGAAGACACGGATGCTACCATAGCACTACCTCGTTCTTCCTCTTCTTCCTTCCTTTTTTTTTCTCTCTCTTGCATAATACCTTGGTCTTCCTCCTTGCTTAGCAACAGTAAGTGCCTTTGTGGAGCCATAGTGGGGGCACGCCAAGAAGCCGTAATTTTAAGTTAGATTTCTAATTGTTTCTTCATATACTGCATTTTTTATTAAGCAGCTGGGCTTACTTCTACAGTTCTACTGGTCATTACTTGTTATAATTATAATGGTTTTTGTGTGCTATGAACTGAATTCTTTTTTCTTAATTATGAAAAATAAATCGTATTTCTTTTGCTTGGGAGAATATTTTCTTCGCCCCCTGTACTTTTTAAGGTTCTTTCATGTAAATGATTTAATTTATTATTTGACTTTCATTCATGTAGATAAATGACCGTTATGAGTTCCCTCTGCAATTAGACCTCGATAGAGAGAATGGAAAATATTTGTCGCCTGATGCAGATCGTAGAGTTCGCAACCTCTATACCCTTCACAGGTATTGGTTATATCAGGAATGAAGCTGTCTGGATTCAACCACTGACCAATTGGTCATTGCTCTAGTGATACATAATTATATTACTTTTGTTATCTGGTTCTTGAAATTCCTCACGAAGAAAATTTCTTGTCTGATTCATGTTTGGTTGGTAGTTTTGGATTTTTTAGTCCAACAGTAATGCTATTTAAAAAAAAAAAAAATTGCATTATGCTCAAAATTAGGATTTAGTTCTTGTATGTTGGTTTTATGAGGAAAAGTTATGCGACTTTACTGTTAAGAAATTATATACTTTCTTCCCTTCCTCCCAATCTTATTCTTGTTTATTTGCAGTGTTTTGGTTCACAGTGGCGGGGTGCATGGTGGACATTATTATGCTTTTATCAGGCCAACCCTTTCTGATCAATGGTGGGTATTTTGTCCTTGAAATGATGGTTTGTAAACATTGAACTGTTTCTTTGTTATACATTTTAGGTGTACTGCTGGGGCTCAAATAAATGCTCTCATCATTTACGGGTGTCTCATGGGTGATACTGATCCAGATCGGTTTGGATCAAAACAATCCAATCAAAGTATCCTCATATACAGTGTATCTGCTGATCCAAGGTATATAATAGATTGGATCGGTCAGACCCATAGTTATCAACGCTTTGTCTAGCGTCCAGGCTGAGCCGCCTGGACTAAAAAGGCAATCGTTGATTTTTTACCATCCTCCATTGCCTTGGGTCGACTTACGCCTTGATTACCTTGGTCAGGCCATATACCAATTCAGACTGGACAAGACAGTGGTGATCCTCAAAACTATGGCTATGATAATATATATAGTATACGAGGTTTAAAAGCTTTTCATTCCTCATTCAGCTCTTGTAAACTCATAAGTTAGTTCAGTGGCTCTCTCTCAAAAGCTTCACTTGGTTACACGGACTTACTGGTGGATTTCTCAATATTTGTTTTTAACCTTTGCTGCTCAGTTACTGTGTGGGTTGAGCATTGGCTTGACCACGGGCATTGTGATTTACGTTTTCGTGGCGATTTACTTTTTGTGTGTCTTTGTAATTCTGGTTTATATATCTGTTTGTGTTTTACTATATAAGAACACTATTCAAGATTTCTTTTAAGCTAATTTTGTATGGCCCAGCAGCATTGTGATTAATTCTTAATAGTAATTTTGAATTGGTTAATTGTTATATTCAGGTTCAAGTTTGATGATGAACGGGTAACAAAAGAAGATGTGAAGAGGGCCTTGGAGGAGCAGTATGGCGGTGAGGAAGAGGTGAGGTTATTGCAACCTATGTGCTTCTGAGTGCATTTCTTCTAAGGAACGTTCAGCTGGAATTTCATTTTAACATGTTTTCAACTTTTCATTCTTTTCACCTTTTCTAAAACAGTTACCTCAGACAAATCCTGGCTTCAACAACACACCATTTAAGTTTACGAAGTATTCCAATGCATACATGCTTGTGTATATACGTGAAAGTGACAAAGATAAAATAATTTGTAACGTGGATGAGAAGGACATAGCTGAACACCTTAGGGTAAGATACTTGTGTGAATAATTTGTTTGAATTCTTCTGTTGACTTACTTTTTTTCCCCCTCTCTTTTTCTGAGAAGTCCTGCGAACATCTAACCTTGTATTTCAGATAAGGCTGAAGAAAGAACAAGAAGAAAAGGAGCACAAGAAAAAGGAAAAAGCAGAGGCACACCTTTATACCATCATAAAGGTAAATGGATGCAATATACTTTTTAAACCTTTGATTGCGTACAAAGAGTCAGAATTGGTGAACCACTTACTTTTCTTACTGAAGCAGTTGTTTGGTACCATTAGGTTGCACGGAATGAGGATCTTGTTGAGCAGATTGGGAGGGATATTTATTTTGATCTTGTGGATCATGACAAAGTCCGGAGCTTCCGTATTCAAAAACAAATGCCTTTTACTCTTTTCAAGGTATGGTTAAGTAAGTGTTTGAATTGCAGTTCAGGAAGTTTGACAGCTTGTGACAATGCTTTTTTCACCTATGGGATTTTGCCAATTTTCGGGTACTTTTTTTTTTTTATTCTTACTGTGGACGTATTGGTCTGTTCAGAAATTGTAGCTTATGTAGCTTATTTTTGGTTTATGGCTCGTTCTTTCTATTCGCTTGCCGGCTTCTTCTCTCTGTGCTGGAATCTACACTATAGACAATCCTGCCTTCCTGCTTTTAAGGGTGAAGCAGATCAATATTTCATTTCCCTGAGTTACCCTTGGCATTTGAAGAAGTAAAGTGATATATATATATATATATATAGGAAAAACCCGACAATGGTAATGAGATAACTTCCCCGTAGTTGCATTATTCACCTCTCTCTCCCTCTCCCCTCAAAAGCATTTCTCCCACCCCTTGCTCTCTCCACAGGAATGGTATTATGTGTAAAATTGGTTATATTGTGCGGTGGGTTTTTTTAAAAGCATTAGGTAATCAATTTTATTCGAGGTTTGCCTACTTTCTTTTGACAGTTACACTTTCCAATTTAATAATCTTTGGTCTTGGTTTTCCCCTACTCTCTCATGGTTTTGCACTTTTGCTTTGCCCCATTCGCTGTCCCAAAATATTTCTTGCTGTTGCTGCTCACCATATGATTCAGGTTATTGGCATTTTCTTGTATCATTCTAGCACCTGCAACTGGAATCACCTTATTCTTTAAAAAAAAAAAAAATAATAATATGGTAGCCTGAAACTGCTAACAAAGGGGCATGCTTGGTCCAACGGTAAGGTACGAGTGTTGACCTGGTGGTCAAGCAGTCGAAACAACCTTGACATTCTTGGGGTAAGGCTGCGTACCCACCCCACCCCACCCCACCTCACCCCACCCCACCCCACCCCACCCCACCTAGCATATGCGGGAGCCTTATGCACCGGGTACGCCTAAAACTGCCAACTCCAATAAGTAGTGCTTGGGAGGGATATGCTCATTTATGTGATTCTCTACAAAAATTAGAGAATCATTTGCAAAATGCAATATTGATATATATATATATATTGTGGTCATCTTTAGAATTATGAGAAGCCTATAAAGAATCGACAATTTTCCTACCACCCAATTAACCAGCTTGCATAATGCTTTGATTGTGTAAATGAATAGATTATGATTAGGAATAACCTTGTCTAGTTTCTGTGCTTCCCTCTAGTTCTTAAATAATACTGTTTCTAAGACATTCTCCAGAATAGAAAACGAAGCTCCAATCGGATGTAGTATTTGGTCAAAGGAACTCCAACTTAGGTGGTCCAATGACTTAAAATATTTATTTAAAATAATAAATCAGTTGACAAATAATTTTACATGCAAGTCCTCTTTATTGGCCACATATCAATTTTCTGGGTTTGGAAAGAATGAATTAGGTTTGTGTTGTGGCGATATACTTACTGGAATTTAATTTGTATCAGGGGTAGTGGGACTAACCTAACCCTTCCTCTGGTGCTATCTAAGATGCCATCTGGTCTCATGAGCACCCTACCCACCCTTTACTGAACATGACTTCTTACCCTTACAAAGCTGCAATTTGGAACTTCTCCCCTCCCTATATATGATGATGCATAGTTGTTTATCAAGCCTAGCTAATAATGTGTGGTGCTTCTGTTATTGCTTCTTGAAGTGCTGATGCACTTTTTGTCAGTATTCAGAAAGTTTACTTTTAGTTTGGAGAATTGGTGTACTCTTTTGATTCCTCAAGGTGCTTTACATTTTTTGAGTGAGGTCTGAGGATGAGATTTATTTTTTTCCAAGATAATCTTTTAAGGTTCCTAGGTCATGAGAGTGGTGAACCAGCTTGTGTGATACAATTTTGCTTCAGATTTTTACCATTGGTATTACTTGTACATTTTAGCAAAATGGGCTACTCTTCATTTTGTTGTAAATTTTGGTGATTCTGATTGGCAGTTGGGGAAATCTTTTTTTTGGGTGGTTACCGTACTTTCTTATGGACTTAGCGATGCTTAGTCTGTTTCATGCATGCAAAGAACTTGCAGTAATCAATTTTTGTCTTTTCTGTCTCAAGTTATTGTCTTTTTTACTTTGTTTGGTTACTGTCTAACTATAAAAATGGTTCACAGGAAGAGGTTGCTAAAGATTTTGGCATACCAGTGCAATTCCAGCGCTTTTGGCTGTGGGCAAAGCGGCAAAACCATACTTATCGTCCAAACCGGCCATTAACTCACCAGGAAGAGCAACAATCTGTAAGTGCTTTCCACTGTCATTTTTGTTTGTTTAATGGGATTCAATCTCTTGTATTCAAAAGTTATCATGAATTTAGCACATGTATTGCTTTTTTTTTCCTTAAAAAAGATTTGGGGCTCGATCACCAATATTTAGCTATCATGAATGGAGCAATAGATGCATTGCTTTACTTCTTCTTTTTAATTTTTATTATGTTTTATAAATTATTAGTTAAAGGGCTGGTGAACCACTCCATTTTGCATGCAAAGTGATATTACACTATAGTCATCATCCCGATTGTTGTTGGTGGGGTCTTGATGTGTGTCCTTTCTATATGAATGTCCACCTTGCTGGGGATATGGTGGTTTGGAATCCTACATTCTGTAGGTGTTGAATGGTTTAGTAGGGCTCCTCGATTTGATGAAGGGAATGTGAATTCCGGAAGAGGGTTCAGACTGAAGATTATAAAGGATCAATGAGAAAGTTATTTTCTATGATTATCCTACACCAACTGGAGAGAGGGGGCTTTAATTTTTTTGATCGCTAATTCTGTTTGGTGAAGTATGCGACAGAAAGTGACGCGTCTGAAGCAGAGGCAGAGGCAGAGGCAGATGCAGTGAAAGTAGGAAAGGCATTTCACCCTGTATCCATTGAGAAGGACCTTTAGGGTGGAACCCTCTGCCATCGGTGGAGAGAAGCCCCTTCCTCACTCTTTCTTCTGTATCATGGGTCATCGAAATACGCAAGAATACTGTTTCTACGAAAAATACCGTTTATGGGTATTTCAATTGAGATACCCGAACTGGACATTAGTTCGTTCTCCCGTTCTTGATTAGATTGGAATGGAATGATGAATCTATTTCTTTGTCTCTTAGCATAAAAAGAATTTTTGTGGAGTATGGCAGGATACATGAAATTACGGCGACTATTGCATAGGATTTGATCAGGTCCTGAATAATCAAGAAGCCTCCCCCCACCGGGTCCCCCCTTTTTACTGGAAGGGTGTCTCACTTGCTAATAGCCTAGTGGTCGAAAACCCATAAGTTTTCTTTATAATTTAAGCTCCAGGTTCTGGTTGAGGTGTTTAGTATCAACGGGGCAGTTGATCTCTGATGTTTTTGCCATCTAGAAAATGTAAGGCATGCATTTTATGATTAATGCAACCTTCCTTGTAGGTTGGACAATTGAGGGAGGTTTCGAATAAAGCGCATAATGCGGAACTAAAGTTATTCTTGGAAGTGGAGCTTGGGCTGGTTAGTATCCTTATTTCAGTTGGATTTAATACATTCTCAAGCTTGCTTGATTGTTGGTGTGTGGGTATCTTTCTCCTTTTTCTGCCGTCTAAATGCCTTTCCATATTTGTCGTACAGGATTTGCGTCCTATTCCTCCACCCGACAAGACAAAAGAGGATATTCTGCTTTTTTTCAAGCTATATGATCCTGAGAAGGAGGAGCTCCGGTGCTTATTGTTTCTTGCATTCCCACTGTTTTTCTCAATACAATTTTTTTTTTGGTGATGGGAAGTAAAACCATATGGTGTGGGATTGATTTTTATTTTTTAATTTTTTTTGGGTTTAACTTTTTAGGTTTGTTGGAAGGATTTTTGTTAAGGGTACTGGCAAGCCTGTGGATATCTTAACAAGGCTTAATGAAATGGCTGGCTTTGCCGCGAATGAGGAAATTGAGCTTTATGAGGTTAGTCTCTGGTCTTGTACTTCACTTTTCTTCCTTTCTTCTCCCACCAGGGGGGAAACTAGTTCATCTGATGTTTGTTGTGGAATTGTAGCTGTTTTATTATCTTCTTGTAGCTCCACTCTGGTTATGCCCAGTCATGCACATCAGGAAAATCTAAGTTTTATGTCATGCTTTTGTGTTGACCAGGAAATTAAGTTTGAGCCTAGTGTCATGTGTGAACATATTGACAAGAAACTCACATTTCGATCTAGCCAGGTATTTATTATGCATGGGTGATTGTATGTGTGCTCATTTGTTGCTTGCATTTCCGTGCTAATTAAGTTAACATGTTTCCTTTGATTGCAGCTTGAGGATGGGGACATTATTTGTTTCCAGAAATCTTCTCCTGTTGACAGCGATGAACAATACCGATATCCTGATGTTCCATCATTTTTGGAATATGTACATAATCGCCAGGTGTGCTTTTTCTGAAGACTTCTTATTTATTTATTTATTTTTTACTGGCATTCCCTTGTCATATTTGTTAAAGCAACATATGGTAGCCAATTTATACTGCTGGTAATATTGGTTGTGGGTTCTTGTTGGAGGAAGAAAGCAGCGTATTACTGTGTGATATTACATCATAAATGGCATTCTACAGTATGTAAGATTAAAAGTGATAGTTAATTCAGTTGTATTTTATATCATAAATCAAACATTCTTCAGTTCATTAGGTTAAAGAGTTTAATTGATTCATTGTCACGTGCAAGCTGGATTTTGTGTTTTTAGTGCCAATTTGCAATGACTATTGACTTAATATTCAAGTACCATGTCCTGCAGTTGCCAAATTTAAACTACTGGATGGTTCCTCAATAACCATCATATTGTAGTCAATGCCACATGAATGGAGGAGAAGCATTGTGGTTTCGATATATAAAATTAAGGTGATATTCAAAGCTGTAATAACTATAGAGGCATAAAACTTAATCATACTATGAAATTATGGGGGAGAGAGATTCAAACTCTCCTGAAACAAGAAACTAATATTATAGATAACCAATTTGGTTTTATGGTATGACAATCAACTATAGAAGCTATTTATTTACTTAAGAGACTCATAGAAAGATTTAGAGAATGTAAGAAGGATCTCCATATGGTCTTTTTATTGACAAAAACGTTTATGATACAGATCCTAAAGAGTTAATTTGGCAAGTATGAGAGAAGAAAAGTATTTCAAGTAAGTTTTGTTGACATTGATATATATATATATATACATGTGTGGCGAGTATGGTGACTAGTGTAAGAATTGCGGGGAGCAATGTAGTGAGTTCTCAATTACAATTGGGTTTAATCAAGTATCAGCTTTACGCTTATATTTATTTGCTTTAATTATAGATGAATTTACATTCAAGATGAGATCCTTTGGTGTATACTTTTTGCTGATGATATTGTTTGGTGGATGAAACAAAAACAGGGAGAAATGCCAAGTTGGAATTATAGAGATCAACCTTGGAATCAAAAGGTTTTAAATTAAGTAGAACAAAAACAAAATATATGGTGTGTAACTTTACTAACAATTAGACTGATAATGAGGTGGTGAAAATTGATGATAGGGAAATACTGCAAAGTGAGTATTAGGTACCTGGGCTAAATCATAAATAAGGGAGAAATAGAGGATGATGCTGCACAAAAAATTATATTGTTGTTTTCATGGTTGTGCAGCTTACCTTTTGCATTAATAAAACCTGTTAGTTTGTTAAAATAAGTGGTGTGAAAGTGTGTCGGTCTTTAGAGGATATCAGGGTCTTTTGGTTTTATTTGTTGCCAGTAAAAGAATTTTCTTGAAGGATAAAGAACGGAGTATTTTCTTCACTTTTGCTTAAAACATTGTTCTAGTCTTGTGAACCGCCAAGGAACATTATTATGGCATTGATAACATGGAACTTGTTACTTACATGTGTTAGAATAGTAACAACATTATTCTTTAACGACTTTACTTTTTCTACCTAAAAACTATTACTTCTAATCTTTATTATGTTTCAATTTGAATATCTAAATACGTGACTTTACATAATTTGATGATTTATAGGTTGTTCATTTCCGATCTCTTGAGAAGCCAAAGGAGGATGATTTTTGTTTGGAGCTGTAAGTATTGATGAATTTTTCTCTGGGTTTTACCATTACTTGTAACTACAGGCAAACTTGTTTCAAAATATAATAATTCTTTGTGATTGATTCCCTTTTCTGCTTGCAATAATGCTAGGTCAAAGCTTAACACATACGATGATGTCGTGGAAAGAGTTGCTCGCCAACTTGGCTTGGATGATCCATCCAAAATTAGGCTCACATCCCACAATTGTTACTCTCAGCAGCCTAAACCCCAACCAATCAAGTTCCGGGGGGTGGAGCATTTATCAGACATGCTGGTCCACTACAATCAGGTAGGTCATCACAAGGAACCTGATTCTTTTTTAGGGGTTTTGTGTCCATTTTTGGTAACCATTGAATGGCTTCTTGTGATGGATTTATTTTGATCAGACTTCCGATATCTTGTATTATGAAGTATTGGATATCCCTCTGCCTGAATTGCAAGGCTTGAAAACTTTGAAAGTTGCTTTTCATTCGGCTGTAAAGGATGAGGCAAGTGTAGATCTCAATGGTTATTTTCTAATTTGCTCAATCATTTCAGGATTTTTTGCATTACATTGGATCTCTTTTCTTTTGTTTTCAGGTGGTCATTCATAGTATAAGACTTCCGAAACAGAGTACAGTTGCAGATGTAATTAATGACCTAAAAACTAAGGTGAGTGCTTGCTTCCCTCTGTGACATTTTATTTGTTTCCTTTCTCTTTTAGTGGGGTAAGGTAAACATGCTAATCTTTTTCTGGACTGCTTGGTCCATTCCTAGTGGGATAAATATTGCTTCTCGATTGATTAGTTTATGGAACTCTTTTCCATTCAGTCACCATGTTTCTTCTTATTCGTATCATTATTATCTTTAGAAGTAAGAAATAAACCTACTTATGTGACACATTGTGAAGCAGGTCGAGCTGTCTCATCCCAATGCCGAACTCCGATTGCTTGAAGTGTTCTATCACAAGATCTATAAGGTATTTGTTTAATTATTTGACTTCTAGTGGCATGTAGCAGATTAACAATGATCCATTTGGAGCGGATGTAGATCACCATTTATTTATTTATTCTTTTTACTTGGTATCTTGAACTGGGATTCCCAAGTTAAGTAGTTCAGGTGACTATACCCTGTTATGGGTTGAATGTGAATGGCCTGATTAGTACTATTGATTCTCACAAAACATGACAGAAAGGAGTGACTATAGATCCCTTTGGGTCAGCTGCCAGCTACTATTAAATTTCATAGATAACTTCAAGACCAGATCATAATTTGTCAAATCGGTTTCATTCTTGTCTCTGAATAATTCTTGAATAACAACCTTGCAGATCTTTCCCCCCAGTGAAAAGATAGAGAACATAAATGATCAGTACTGGACATTGCGAGCTGAGGAGGTAAGTATATTTTTCAGCAAGGCATATTGCCAGATGTAGTGTACTCTGCTTTTATTGTATTTGTGCGTGCGTACGTACGGAAGATGCATGCTTATGCCTGTTTAGATGTGTTATATGTTTCAATTCAGGTTAAAACATAATTTCAGGCTTGTGCCTGGACTTGAGAGTTATTGGAATGTTCCATGCTGGACCGAACCCTTTATTACAGAAGAGGACCTGGTTAAACTGAGTTTTTGGATAATTTTACCATATTGAGTCCACTTCCCATGGGTGCAGGAAATTTCTTATAGCTAGAATTTTGTGCTGCTAGTTTTGAGGAGAAAATCATTGCCTGAGGATGTCTTAAGAATCTGAGGGGGTTTTTTCAAGTGTGTAATTGTGAAACCTATCTTAGTTGATTTTATTTTTGTTGGGGAGTGGTGACCATTTTTCTTAAGATAAATGAATACTTCTGAGGTGGAAAAGGATAGTTTTTTACGACTACTTGCTCCAAGAATTTTTCTAATTTTGTTATTTAAAGTCCAGTTCACCCCTAAAAGAAAAAGGGGAGGGGTTTTTTTTTCACTTCCATTTCAAGTTTTCAACCAGACTTATCTACATGATTTTTGAACTTGAAGCCTGGGCATTTAAAAAAGGGCCATTACCCAGTGATGGTCCCGCCTTGCGGGATCCTTGGTTGGGTGAGTTTGGAGTCGGTCCTAACCTTGGGCATTATAGCTTTAAACTGATGGGGTTTTTTTTTTGTGCAAATTTAAGGTACTGTTGAAAGGTACTAATCCTTGGTTGTTATTACAGATTCCTGAAGAAGAGAAGAACCTTGGCCCTCATGACCGCTTGATTCATGTTTACCACTTCACAAAAGATACTTCCCAAAACCAGATGGTAAAAATATTAGATGGAATCTTCGTA
This sequence comes from Macadamia integrifolia, assembly GCF_013358625.1. NCBI lineage: Eukaryota > Viridiplantae > Streptophyta > Magnoliopsida > Proteales > Proteaceae > Macadamia > Macadamia integrifolia. Next base: position 9,739,018 of record NC_056564.1, on the reverse strand, counting down.
TCATTGCCCATTGTTTAAAGCTTTTGCTGACTAATGATTGCTAGTGCTCATTCCTGAATTTAATCAACTGTCCAAATGATCTTATATTTAAAAATTTTTGGTTTCAACAGCAGGTTCAGAACTTTGGAGAGCCCTTTTTCCTGATCATTCATGAAGGCGAGACTTTAGCTGAAGTTAAAGTGCGTATACAGAAGAAATTGCAGGTTCCAGATGAGGAGTTCACCAAGGTATCTCTCTTGTTCTTTCTTTTTATTTTTTTTTGAGGCATGTCTTATGGATGGCGATCCTGATCTCTTGGTTTTCCTTGATTTGGGTATTAGACTTCTGTTATGTAGGGATGTTGGGTGGTTTATATGTTGAACCATTTTTGTATGCTTCCTCATTTGGTTGACACATGAGAGAAACTAAGCATCACAAACCATCACAATTTTTTTTCTTTGGGGGGTGGGGGTGGTGAATAACCGTCATAAACTTCTTTTTTGGGTGGGCGAGAGGTCTTGCTCTGTAGAGCCATTTGCTTTCTTCCCCTACTTTTTGGGAGGTAGCACGAGAATCTTTGGGTTTTCAGATCTGTGGCTGATTCGAGGGTTTTTTGGGACCGATTCCAGCCGGCCTATGCGATCCCCGATTCCATGTTTTGAATCCTTGGGAAATCATTAATGGCTATGCATAAACTAATCAGATGTGCCATTAGAAAACTGATTTTCATTTGTATATTATATACATTTTTTTTCCTATTGGTGCAGTGGAAATTTGCATTTTTGTCATTGGGTCGTCCTGAGTATCTTCAAGATTCTGACATTGTATCCAGTCGTTTTCAGGTAGGACTATTTGAGACGTTTATTTCTTCTAATTTACTTTGTGCTCAATCTTCATTCTCTTCCTGATGACCTGTCAATTTTTTTATCCTGTTTTCAGAGAAGAGATGTTTATGGAGCTTGGGAGCAGTATCTTGGACTGGAGCACTCTGACAGTGCTCCTAAAAGGGCTTATGCAGCTAATCAGGTAAAGTACAAGATTAATTCTTGATCAAATTTTTTACATTGATCTTAAATTATCTTTGAGGAATCACTATTGTTGATTAGTGATGACATGGGGTAGAAGGTATATTATATATATATATATATATACGATTGCTAAGTAGTGTAAGAGTTAAATAAGCAGGTACGCTAGGGATTCCATAACCACAGTAGAGTGACATTGTCTCCAATTTTGCAGAACCGTCATACATTTGAGAAGCCGGTAAAAATCTACAACTAGGTAAAAGCTGACGAACCTCCGCCAAAGCATTGGCTGAACCCTATAATATCCTTCAGTTCCATGTGTCAGGTGTGAAAATGGGGAACAAAACATGAAAAGAGGGGTCTGAAAGGAAAACAAAAAATGGAAGCCACCATTGAGGTGGTGTCTGCAGGGTTTGGTAACTGATTTTGTAGCGTATTTATTCTTTATTTCCAGTGTGGGTGGGGGAGATACTTCCCTAATGCGGTGTGTTTCTTCTGGCATCGGCGACAACCCCCTCAAGTTCGCTTTGCTTTCTTTTCTCTTCTGTTCTTTTCCGAAGGCCTTCTTCTCATACACAGAGGTCAGTGGCCATCATCATTTTCAGTGTAATTTAGCAGTATATAAGAAGATTTTGCATTAGGGATGTATACAGGGTATAGTTCGATGTTGTCGACATTTTTTCTTTAATTCTCTTTTCTACCCTGTCATTAGATTGTCTTAGGTGATTCAGGGGTTGTACAGTGGTTTGTTGATGCCGCTGATTCTGGCCTTTCAGTTTGTGTAAAAGAAACTATCTTTACCTCCGGTTCTTCGTTTGGCCGTACAAAGCCACCTCTTCATATCCCTATTTGTTTAAGATTTGTCTTTCTTGTCACACTTGCAATACAGGAAATTATGGATTTGTGTAGAAAGTTATTAATGGGTTCCGCGCTTGGGCGTTGGTTTTGCACTGTGACTCCAGGCTCAATCAAAATACCAGTGTTGTTTATTAACTTCACTTGCAAGTGGTTTAAGGGGTCGGTATCAGATCACCCGAATTGTCTATTGAAATCGGGTGTGGGCACTGATTCTGGGTTGATGCCATATCATTGGATCTGTACAGGTACATATCGAGGGTGAACACGGGGAGGAAAAAGTTCAATTTTTTTTACAGAAAATAGGGGGCATTAAATCTGTTCCGGCCGATTTAGGGTGATCTGAATTTGGTATCAAATCGGTATTATCTGATCCTTGATCCTTGATCCCGAATCCTGATACCGAGTACTAGGACCGTGCTTTCTTTATTTGATAGGTTCTACTGTATCCTATTCTATATGAAGGGAGGCTAGGTGTGAACCAAGAGGCCTGAACTCGACACCTCCTGGTAGGATTGGCGCCTCTACTAAGTGCCCTAGGAATGGAGAGAATCTGCTGGAAGAAAAATTATGTTCATCTATGAAGGAAATTATTCAAAAAATCATCTTATTACCCATTCCTTGAGGACCTTGACTGATAGTTTTATAACAAAGAGAATTTATGACCAATTGTCGAGCCTGTATTTTCCACTGAAAAATCAGAGTTTACTCAAAATCGGGTTTTGGTTTGCCAAATTGTCCATCCAAAAGAAAATCCTCACTTTATAGAGAACTTTGACCTCTTTCTCCCCTGATAAATCAAAATCCTTAAAATACTTTACCTGCTCCCCTTCCCTTGGTCTGGCCACATTCTATAGCCTTTTGCATCTCCCCCACTCTTGCCCTCTTCCCTGACCCTGCTGCTGCCCTCGTCATACCCTACCCTTTGCATCTCCCTTCACCCATCCCCACCTACACCATTTTCATCTACTCTCCCTGCCTCCTCTCCAGCCTACATTCCCTCTGCCCTCTTTGCCTGAATCTCCCTCATCTCCCTCACCCCTGTGGCAAGCAATTTTCCCAATTCCTTAATACAAATGAGAAGAAATAGTGAGCTCTTGAAAGCTACTGTTTGTTTACCCAGAAAAAAAGAGAAGGAAAGCAACTGTTCCGAACTAAATTCAAATTCCCAATGACCCAAATTCATTACTACATCGTAAGGACGTCGAGTCCATAGCATGTTACATGAAAGTGCTGTTTTCACTATAGTGTTACCAAGATTTTAAAACTTGGGATTGGTCTCAACGATAATGATCTAGGTTGGATTGAATTAGGTTGGATGGATATACTCTAATTTTTTTTTATTAGAGTTTTGGACCATTTTACTCTTATATTTTACTATTGGATTGGTATTGAATCAATCAAGAATTAAGATTGGTCTCGGCCAATACGAATCCAATACAGGTGATCTTGACCGATCTGATGATTACATTGTCCGACAAGTAAACTTATTTTTTGATCAACTATAAAAAAGCATAGTAGAATCACGCAACGTACACTAGCAGTGTGCTTCCTGCCCAGGAAGAAAGAAGAGTGGCAAGGTTCAACGAGGTGGGGTACTGGCGTGTGGTGGAGCTACGAGAGAGGGGTGGAGACCAAAGGCAATTTAGGGATTTGAATTATAAGGGGAAAAAGAGAAGTGAATTTTATTATTTCGAGGAATAAAAAAGCTTGGGTTAAGGGACTTTGAGTAAATATACGATTAGAATAAGAGAATGATATAAATTCCCCCTCTTCGCACAAAAACAGACTGATTTTTATAAAAGAATACTTCTTGGAGAAACGATATCCCACTGTGCGCAACAGTGCAATGACCATCCTACCCTTGATGGACGACTTGATGTACAATCTTAGGGGTGTTAATCGGTCAAGCCGAGTTGGTCTTGGTCGGGCCTAGCTAGGCGTGGTGGCTATTGTGACATGCCTATTTGAAAAATGAGTTAGTCTCGGTCGGTCAGATGTTGGGCTTGATCACCGAGTTTTGAGCTTTAATCAGGCTTCTACCAAACGGGCTAATACACCAATAAATACTCAAACAAGCCTTAAACAGTCTTTAATTGTCTTAGATTTAAGAAAAATTAGTATATTTTATAAAAATTATCAACAATTTAAAAGAGACTTTATACTTAATTCTATAATTGATAAAAATATTAATATATAACTTATTCTACCCAAAAGAATATAAGAATATAAAAATATAAACATATAACCAGTCAAGTGTAAATGTGTTTGGCCGATCAGGCATCTGTAAGGCTTACACCTTGCATCGTATACTACTTATTTATAAATGTGTCAAGCTCTACTTGAAATTGACATATCCCTACACGATCCCATTAGGGGTGTCAAACGTTTTGGGAAGCTTATACCCTTGGACTGTGACCTACCTATTTAAGGAATGAGTCGATCTCATGTCGGTATTTTAATCGGGCTTCTCCAAATTGAGCTATAATCAGGCCTTAAACAATCTTTAATTATCTTAGATTTAAGATACTTAAATATATTTTATCAAATCATCAACAATTTAGACAAAATATTACACTTAATTACATTCAATAATTAATAAAAATAGTAATATATATCTTATTCTATAAAGAAAAATTATTATATACATATAAACGATCGAACTAAAAGTGTCGGGTGCCTATAAGGCTTAGTCCTTACACTGTGTACTATCTATTTCTAAATGAGCCTGGATTAGATCCATGGAATGCTATCTAGTCACATATTGAGTCGATCTTTAAATGATCAGGCCTAATCGGCCGAATTGGGGTGGACTTGGGATTGACACCCCTAATCCCATTGGCCCACGTGACTAGATAGCATTCCATGGATTAGACAAATTTTTAGCCAACTGAGCTCTAGCCCATGCCCAGGCGCAGCAAGATTAGTCACCCTCGTCATTATACAGAATCACCAAAACAACCATCAAAATTTTGTATACATAATTACCAAATCAACCTCAGATATTTTTATTTTTTTCCTGCTCTTGACAGCGACAGTGTAGCTCACATCGGGGTGAGGCGATCAGATGCCCTATTTTTCTCTTTTGTCACTTGCTAATGCGTCTCATCATCGCAATTTATGGTGAAGATAAGATTCCTGAATTTTTGAGGGTTTAGGAGTGTGAGTGATGGAGATATGGAATCATCGGATTGTACGGACCATCACATCAACTCCATTCTTCCCAAATTCGAACCAGATGACGAGTTTTCACATCACATCCCGTGAAGAAGAAGAAGAAGAAGAAGAAGAAGAAGAAGAAGAAGAAAAAGAGGGGAGAGTGGAGGGGGAGGTTCGAAGTTGAGACTTTCTAGTGAACATGAGTTTTTTGTACACCACAGCTCACCAACTGTGTTGAACAGTTATTAAGGAGCCAAGGGTGTGAGTTTATTAGTCTTTTCTTGTCCTCTTCATCAAACCACCAACCAGAGGAAACAAGGAAACTATTCTCCTCAATAGATAGTGAAGAAAATTTAGCACACATTTAATGGAGACAAAGAGCAGTACGATTATGAAACGTAACCTAAAATACTTAATATTCTCTCCTTTTATCTCAGCAAAAATCTAGACGAAACAGAGGAACCAGTAACAAATGAGTACGGAAGAGTATTATCTTCTGATCTTCTCACATATCTAACGATTTCGAAATTGATAATGGTCCAGATTGAATTGATATCGGATAAGATTGGATTAAATCGGAGGGATATACCTCTATTTCTTGTTTTTAGTAGGGTTATAACTAACTCGTGGATTGATATCGAATCTATCAAAGATGAGGGTCGATCTCAACCAATACCAATCCAATATGTGTGATCTGATCAATTCAATAATTACATCAACCACTTGCTAGTTGGGTAAATCAAAGTTATCTTTTGATCAACTGTCCACCCAAACAAGGGTAAATTCCTGCTCGCAAGGATAGAAAGGGGGGTACTGGGGGTGTGGTGGGGTTACGGGAAAGAGGTGGGGACCGAAGGTAATGTCAGGGATTTTAAGTTATATAGTAAAGAGAAATGAGTTTTATTTTTACGAGAAAATAAAAAAAGAAAGATATAAAATTTCCCTTCTATACAAAACTGACTGATTAGAATACTTCTTGGAGAAAAGAAGCCTTGTGCTCACCGCTGTTGAATGCCTTGATGTACAATCCCATTAACCCTTGTCCCAATGGAGGTCAAGTTCGATGCCTCGATGTGTAATCCCATTAGCCCACGCCTTATTGCAGGCCACACGATCAAGTAACATTCTCTTTCCTATTGAGATTTGATGAATTTTTAGCCAATTGAGCCTGATTTTGAATCTAAAAGCTTAAGGGTGTCAATTTGATATCAATACTAAAAACTGATATCAAAATCGACCATTTAAAATTGCACCAAATCGGATCGAAAGAATTTTGATATGAAAAAATAAAATCTTTTCCAATTCAATTCAATATTTACCATTCGCTATACCAAACTGAACAGAATACGTACACATCTTGAGAAACTATCAAAACATCAAAACTTTTTTTTGGATAGAAAAGCCAGGAAGGTCAAAAGATTCAGAAACGGAGAAACCCAAAGTTGATTATTTTATTTTTTATTTTTGAAAAAAAAAAAACTCATTTAAAGTGAGTTAAATTAAAACCTTTTATATATTAACAACCGAGTCATATCAAAACCGTACCGAGTGGATTCAATAGCGATATTACAAACATGAAAATATTAGCTGTATGATCCGATGTCTAGTATTAAGTTTTAAAACCGAACAGAATACCACATATCGTACCAATTGACACCCCTATGAGAGCTAGATTCGTCACCCTTGATAATATTTATAATTACCAAAACACCCTTAGATATTTTTATTTTCCTATTCTTAACAGCGACATTGTAGATCACAACGGGGTGAGGCGATTAGATGCCCCTGTTTTTTTCTTGTCCATGGTATTTGTCTCGTGACTTTTCTTTCTTTTTCTGCTAATTCGTCTCATTATCGCATTTTATGATAAAGATAAGATTCCAGGGTAGGAATCTTATCGGAGTGATGGAAATATGGAATCAGCGGATTTTACGGACCGTATCAACAACTCCACCCTCAAATTCGAATCGATGCCGGGTTTTCCACATTACATCCGGTGAAGAGAAGAAAAGAAGAAGGGTGGGGGTGTGAGTTGAGGTTTTTTCTTCTCCTCTCAAACCATCAAACTTGGGAAACAGTAAACTCTTGCCCTAAATAGATAGTGAAGAAAATTTAACACATTTAACGGAGAAAGATAATATTTATTGAAATCTTCATTACCATCATATACAGAGAGAGAGAGAGAGAGAGAGAGAGAGAGAGAGAGAGAGGGTTCTAAACCTTAAATACACTCCTTACAAAACACATAATACTAAGAGTAACTATACTACTACTTGATCACCAAGAGCAGTACGATTATGAAACATAACCTAAAATACTTCATATTCTCTCCGTTCGACTCTGCAAAATCCAAACAAAACAGAAGAAACCAGTAAGAAATGAGTACAGAAGAGAACCCTCGCCCCCCAAAGGAAATCAAATCTACAGATCTATTACAATACACATACCTAAGTAAAATCATGATGAGAATAGTTGGTTGTTAGGGGGATCTAGTCGCTGTCGCTGCTGCTGCTATGACCGTCGTGCTCCCCGTGTTTCTTCTTCTCCTTCTTCTTCTTCTCGCCATCCTTGCCTGCCTTCTTCTTCTTCTCGCCCTCTTTGCCCTCGTGACTCTCTCCTCCATGGATCTTGTCCTTGATTTTCTCCATGAACCCCTCTTTGTTCTCCTTGTGGTGCTGATCCTCTGGGTGTTTATGTTGACCCTCTGGGTGTTTATGCTGATCCTCCGCCTTCTTGTCACCTCCCATGTGAAGAGCGCCCCCGATCTTTTCCATGATTCCTGCCATTCTCACCACTCACACAACAATAAACTTTTGAGTATTTCTGGTTTCGCCAGGACGATATGCTAATAGAGCTCTGATTTGCAATGAGATCCCAGCTTCCCGATGGTACTATTTATAGGGGTTCAAAAGCCACATCAACCACAAAAGGTCTTTACTTTCACTGATTCTCTCTATCTTACTTTCCTTACCTTTTTCTCCTTGATCTTCTTTAACAATTATCATTTATTGGGAGCAGATTTGACAGACGGCAACCCATGAGCAAACAAGGTCGGTAGATACCAATATTTGCCATATCGCAAGATAAATTTATTTTTTCCTGCTATCCGTCCCCTAATTGGATATTTTATATACATAATTACAAAAACACCATTAGATATTTTAGTTTCTTGTTTATGACAGTGACCGCTGATAGGATAGATCAATATATTTTTTTTTTTTTGACAAGAGTCGATCCTTAAACTTTGTATTTATTTCATTATCTGGTGAATGGATTTAACTTTTTAATGAAGATTATACGGACTATATCTCAGCAACTCCAACCTTTCCAATTCGAATCGATGATTGGTCTTAACATCACATCCTGTGAAAAAAATGAGGAGATTGCCTGTGAGAGATTTACCATGCTTCTGCTATCCAATGTGTTGTTGTTAAGATCTCCAACATGTTGGTTCAATTGAAATCATAAACATACTTGCCCTGTTGTTTTCGTATATACCCTTCTTCTCTTTGTTCCCATCTTTTCAATACTTAATTATGTGTTTCTTTAATTCTATTTTATCATTGGAATAAAGTTATTCCAATGATGTGATGTCATTGGAATAACATCATTTTCGACAAACTACTTTTTCTTTGTTTTCATTATTTTATATTATTTTATTTTATCTCATAGAAATAACATCATTTTGGACAAACAAAAACCAAACCTTTTAAGATTACCCTGCTCCATGGTGGATTAACCAAATCCACCTTTCCACGCAGGAACCTCACAACATCAGGTATTAACCACACCAACCACACCCCCCCCCCCCCAAAAAAAAAAATCTTGTGACTATTACCATCCCAACTCTCAGTTACACAATTATGATTTGTGCTTTAGTCACTAACTCAAGCACTAATATGACTGATTGGGCAGTTTGTTTTCTGTCTAAATGAATATGTATTTAACTGATAATGAACTATTTGATGAATAAGAAATGCTATTAAAGGAGGCGCAAGAGCTTTCCTCGAGGCACAACAGGCATAGCAAGAGGTTGAAATGTGAAGGCAATGTGTATTAAAATATGACAAGACTGGGATCAAATCATACCGAGTCATTCAAGACTTGTTTATTTTGCCCGAGTCACAACGAAATGGCCGATTTTTGTCAAAAAATTGAGTCTGCATTTCTGAATAGTTTTGAATTAAAATATATTTTAGTGATGTTAAATATCCAATGGTCGAGGTCTTCTGTATTGAGTCTATTGACTATAGAGTATATACATCTAAATTTTAATTAGAAAAACATGATTTATAACTATGACATCTTCAAGTCAGATTTTATCACTTTCATCCAAGAGACAATGAGAGGGGGAAATTTAACACTTTTATTCTATTTTGTCTCATTTAATTTATTTATTAGTTATTTATTTGGATTGCTTGAGAAAGAGTAGTATGAAAATGATAGGGGGAAATTTGACATGTCTCGCCTGGTTTTTCTGACTCGCTAGATTTTGAAGAGGACGAGTCGAGCCACAAAACCTGATTTTTCAGCAATGCTTTTTGATCATGATCAATGAGAACCCTATGTATATTTTTAATTATGAACGATATAACCTATTAGATCTTTGTTAATTAATTTCTTTGTTTTTTAATTAAAAATTTTCTCTTTTCAACCATGTAAGGACAAAAAAATAAAATTTATATTGAATACTCGTCCGGACGACCGGGTAATCCTAAGTAACGGATCTTAGGGCGGTGTTGTAATAAATATTCATGAGATTGCGGTCTCCCGTGCGCTTCAACACGGACATTTTAAAGGTTTTAGGCCACATGATTACAAGATGCTGCCACTTTCTACCTACACGTGTGATGTAATAATTGGTTTTCTATGAGTTTTTTTTCTTACAAAAGTATTACGGAAAATTATGCTCCTCGCTCTTATAGTTTGTCGGAATTATAGGTGGGTCCAAGGGTTTGAATGAATTAACCCCGCTCCTTTGATTTTTCTAAAATTCTTACAATTAGATCACATCCCTTAGCTGCAGTGAAATTGGGACTGTTAATTGATGATGTCACCAAATATCATACCATGTAATGCCAAAAAACCCTTATATATAGTTTCATCAAAAAAAAAAAAAAAAGCACTTATGTAGGCAGGAATTACTTATATGCCCTCCCATTAAAACAAAAGGCAGTCTCCTCTCATTGTCGACAACCTACCACACCCACCCCCCGGAGAAGATGATGGAATCAGAGCCAAAAGCTTCCTTGTGTTTAGAAAATTTCTCCCCTTTAACTAGAACGAAGGGCTCGTGTTTCTATTATTTAAGGGTGCCTCCCTCATTCACACACTCTCTCTTTCTGTGTATCGCTAGGGTTTCACTTCTTATCCATTAGTGCTCCTCTGTTATTCTCTCTCCCATGCCTGCTGCTATTGTTGTCGAGATACCTTTCACTCTGTTCCCATTGATTCTCCTTAAATTTGATTGTCTCTTCATCTCTTCCAAATTGAATTTTGATGCTTTCTGATTCTTAATTCGGTAAGGAAAGTGGAAAGGGATTTCACCCAAATCTCTCCTCTGTTCGGGCTGTGGAGCTTTCTTCATGCATTTCATTTAATTCTGGGGTTTGCCGGGATTTTGAGTTGTGTTGGAATTCCGATACGACTTCCAGATCCTTTGGGCTTCTAATTGCTCGATCATAAGAATTGATTACGGGCTATACTTTTGGATCTGTAGAATTTAGGGGTTTTGGTGGACTCTTTGGGTGGTCCTATTCTGATTATCGCAATGTTTTAGTGGGTGTTGTTGAGGGCAATCTGAAATTGAAGGGAGTGAATTAGCAAACCTTTCTATACAAGACAGAAGGGTAGGAGAAAAAGGGGGAAGGAAGAGGATTTTTCTCCTTCTATTGTGGCACTCGATGTCTGCAATCGAGTTGAGCAAGTTTGACAATGGCAGAAACACTTAGAGATTGTCCTTCGTGCCTTGGATTCCTGTTAGAGGACCCTTGGGGAGGGCCAGTTCAGACAGGCGAAGAAGGTGCTGACGGATTTGACAATCACGATGCTCGATGAGAAGGATTTTGGCTCCGATTTCACCCACAGGAACCGTTTGTTCTGGAAGAACAACAACAGTGGCGGGAAGGACCACCGTGCAGTAGGGCATTTCCGCTCGTTTTCTTGTTCAGCCGCTAGGAAGCTTCAGGCGATCAAGAACTAGTTGACCCCTCCCCGTGGCAACGAAATTGTCGCCACTGATGAGCTAGCAGACCCGTCTATACAATGAACTGTGTGCTTCTATTCATAATGCTTTTTAGTTAAAAGGTAAAATGGTCTTTTGAGTTTTAAAACTAACAACAAACTAACACCATCAGGTGTAGGGGAGGGGGGTAATTCGTTCAAACCCTTGGATTTGCGTGTAATTTCAGCAAGCTGCAGAAGAGGGGGAAGTAATTTAGGAAAGGTCAGCCAATGGTCAGAATTTTTGAACAAAAAGTAATATTAGCTTAAAGGAAATGCCAGCTACGTACACGCTTTCTTCGCATCAACATCTCAGCCAAGACGCATGGTCGTGATAAGAATAGAATCTGAAATTTTTTTGACCGACAAAGAATCTGATGGAAGAGATCCTCTCAAGTGTATTAGTCCTTCGATACATATCAAATGGTTGGCAGACACTTTCAATGGGATCTGAATCTTCTTCACACATCAGATGGTTGGAAGACACTTCCTGTAGGGTTTGAATCATTTTCCGGCATTGGATGGCTGGCAACATTTAATGCAGCCCTAATTGTCAAATGTTCATTGGGCACACTTGAGCTAATGTGATTCTCTTGGGGTGCATGTTGCCAGTCATCCGATGCGCCTTAGAGGAGCTGACTCATTTGAGAGGATTTGATTCGAAACCCGACATTAAGAATGATTAGAAATGACAAACCGTGGTACTCAAAATAATTTTCGAACTCTAGAAAAAAAAAAAAAAAAAAAAAAATGTAAAACTCGAACTCCAAAGTCTAGAGAGATCAAATAGATCATATTGTACCACAGGAGTAGGATTGGAGAAGTTATATTTTTTTCCACTTTTTCGCTAAGAGAAAAAGCTATATACTTACTCCTATCAAGATTGGAGAAAGTTTCTTTCGACCTTCGGTGAAGAGAATCTCACCCATGGTTTTAGCAACTGGCATCAGATGAGGTTTATTCAAATCTATATGATGCAACATTTTAAACGTTTATGATATTTTTAAACAAAAGATGAAGAGGTTGATCAATAATGGTGTCCTTCATTAGTTAGATCTCTCTCTCATTCATTTTGATCATATGAAGAAGAAATTCACTAGAGCTATAGGAAGAAAGGGGCATCTAGGAATGAGGAGGTACTTGGGCAAAGTCCCCGTCCACTAGTAAGTCTCAATCTCTAATCTATGCTTCCATGTTAGTGGTGAAAGATTATTCTCAAATAAATGATTCCTGTAGATCACACCAATTATGGAAACCACATGTCGATGATTGAGCTTTGATAGCATCTCAATAAACTGTCTCAAATTCAGCCCTGCACCCGGATAAAAATCCTCTACAATTCCCATATTGTGCAATTCATGTTATTCTATGTGCAGAACTCAACACATGTCCAACTTTTAATGAACAGTCCAAATGAGTTCTTGGTTGATTCGTCACTAAAACCTGATTTAAAGTAAACAGAACCGATCCATTTGAAGGTTCAAACCAGACCGGTGAGTGATTTGAATTAGGTCTCTCAAGGAAATCTAAAACTCACGGTACTCTCTCTCTCACCCCTCTCTCTGTCTCTCAAACGGCTCTGTCCGTCTCTCACACCCCTTGCTGCTAAACAAAGGAGAGGTTCTGGTTTGGGCTTTCAGCCAAGCTCGGTAGAACAGAAGGTTGTTTGCTTACAATTGAGAAGCCCTCGATGGAAGCTCCTTCTGCTTAATTTTCTTGCTCTGAACTTCTAAAAGGGGAGGTTCTGATATCTGCTCTCAAGGTGGGTTTAAACGCAAATGCAAGATCAGATTAATAGCCATCAAATCTAAACCTACGACCACATAAAGTCCACATTTTACGAAATCTAACCCTTTTTGAATATCAAGATGGAACGTCTACAACCTTCAGAGAAAAGCTAAGAAATGGTAATGGTGTGTATTGGAAAGTAAAGATAGAAGTGAGATGATTGGTCAATAGCTGGCAGGATTAAAAGAGAGAATACATTTGAGATTTGAACATAAATGGATCACCACCACCGGGTTGAAATCATCTACAATTCCGATCTCGTGCAATTCCGTGCAATACCACCTTCAGGCGGTGACACGTGTATTGATACCAATACAATGGCCCAGATTTGATACAACTAATAAAACATTAAATCAGTGAAAATGCATTTAAATCAGATCTGGACCATTGTATTGGTATCAATACACGTGTCACCACCTGAAGGTGATATTGCACGGAATTGTACGAGATTGTAATTGCAGGGGATTTTTTTCCCACCACCACCACCCCAAATTTCCAAATCATTCTATGAAAACTCAATCATTAATGGTTGGTTTCAACCAATTCTGCAAAATCTTTCATTCCATGCCCAGAAAGGCCCCCTCAAATATTTTCAATTCTCATGTTTGTTTTACAGATTAATGGTCCTACTTGACCTTCATTCAAATCGTCAATCTCTCTCTCTTGTCCTCTTTGTTGCCCTTTATTTTTTTTTTTTTTTTTTTTTTTTTTTTTTTTGCCCTTTCTCTACTTCTATTCACAGAACTTTAAACAGGGAAAGCTGGGTTCTTTTAAACAAAGTAGAGAAAGCTTAAGAATCTGTCCAAGTGTCAAAGACAGGCAAGTGAGTCGTGGCGACTGAAGACCTCAGCTGCGCTGATGGAATCCAAGCATTCATAGTGGCAGTGGACCCAACGAGCTTCGATGCCGGAGTGGATTTCGCAAAGAGCATCGAGAGCTCACTTTTATCAGGGCTGGCTTCTCTAGAACTGCTCAAGCTAGTCACTAGAGACGATGGATTAGACAAGTAGGTCCCTTGAGAGCTTCGGCGCGGTTGAGGGTAACAAAGAGCGATCCCACCATGAGAGCACATACCAAAACATCACCTTTTAGAAGATCAGAATGAGAAAATCAAGTAGAAGGAGAGAGAGTTTCATGAGTTTTAGGTTTCCTTGAGAGACCTAATTCAAATCACTCACCGGTCTGGTTCGAACTTTCAAACGGATCAATTCAGTTTACTTCAAACCAGGTTTTGGTGAAAAATCAACCAAGAACTCATCTGAATCGTTCATTAAAAGTTAGACACTTGTCAAGTTCTACACATAAAATAACATGAAATTGCACGAGATGGGAATTGTAAAGGATTTTTATCTCCTGTGCCTTGCCTTGTTTGTATGGATGCAAATTGGCATGCTTTTTCATACTCTTAATAACCATGTTGCTGAACCGATTTTCACATCACATCCCATGGCGAAGAAGAGAAAAAGTGGAATTGGAAGAGGAAGTTGCTGGTGAAAAACTTACCATACTTCAACAATTGATTGTATTGTTGTCAAGTTAGTGATCCCTGCATGTATGTTATCTGAACAAACACTTTAGGTGTCATCACATGTCCCATTTATTGCCATCAAATAGGAAAAAGATGTTTATGAAAATAAAAAGAGAGAGATGTACATGAAGAGCATCTACACTCGTTGCTGTCCTTGTGCAAAGACGAGATGCAAACACCAACAAGAAGGGAGGCTAATGTTGAAACTTTAAAAAAAAAAAAAAAAAAAAAAAAATCATTATGTAGTTATAATATTTGTCTTACAATGTTTTTGTTTTTTGTCACATTTGGAAGCCAAGAGAAGAAAAGAAAAGCAAAAAATACAAAATTTATACCATTTTCTTGGTTTAAGAAATTCTCCCCATGTTTGGTATGTCCTAAAGACCTAAACCGAAAGAAGATTATTTTTTTTGAATTTCAAAATTTACCTTGGGAATGATAAAGCTTTGTCTACTAAAAAAAAAGTATTGCCTAAAGGTTGTGTTTGGTGGCCAAGAGAAGAAAAGAAGAGAAAAATAAAATAAAAAAATTGTACTATTTTCTTGGTTTAAGAAATTCTCTTTGTGCTTGACATATCCTCAACCAAGAGAAGATTCTTTTTTGTATTTCAAAATTCCCCTTAAAAATGGTGATATTTTCTTTCGCTGCAGAAAAAAAAAATCTTAATAAAAATCTTACCATTTTATTTCTTTTCTTCTTTTCTTTAGATTCTTTTTTTCTTTTCATTTTTTTTTATTTTGTTTTCCTTGGCTACCAAACACAGCCTAAGATAATTAATTGGAAGTGAGGATGTGAGTTCAGTATTTTCTTGTGAGATAGAATTTACTGGTCATACGATCACCTGATCGTACGAGTCAGCGACCAACACTTATCCCATTTTCTGTCATTACAAGGCCCTTTTTTTGCCATTACAAGGATAAAGAGGGGTATATCTGAGAACAAAGAGGACATGTGTTGGTCATTGACTCGTACGATTAGTAGTAGATCTGTTCTCTTTTCTTGTCCTCTCAAACCACCAAACTGGAACAGGCAAACTCTTGATAGAGAAGAAAATTAAACAGAGAAAAAACTATATGTATTGTACCTTCATCACCGTCATATACATACAGAGAAGGTTCTAAACCTCAAATCCACTCTCCTTCCTAAACGTTATAAACACATTGTAGTACTACTATTTGATAACCAAGAGTAGTACGATTATTGAAACACACAAAATACTTCATATCTTCTCCCATCTTCTCTGCAAAAATCCAAACAAACAGAATAAATCAGAAATAAATGAGTTCTACGTATAGACGATTTGGTACCCTCATCCCTCCCGGATCAGGTACTTGTACGAGATTCTCGTATGGTATTTAATTCACACTTGGACTTCAGTTAATCTCTCTCCTCTTTTAATTAGTTCTTGTTTTTTGATGTTATCCAAACGTGGATCAAACACCGAGAATTGATCCACACCCGTCCCTCACGCCCCCTAAATTTGTGAAATCAAACATGAAGATCTAATACAGTGCACGTACCAATGTAAATCATAAAGAGATTAATGTTGGGTATGTATGGGAATCTAGTCGCTGTCGCTGCTGCTGCTGCTGCTGCTGCCGCCATCGCCTCCATGCTCATGGCCATGCTCGCCGTCCTTTTTCTTCTTCCTCTCCTTCTTCATCTCACCCTCCATGAACCCGAACCCTTCCTTGTTCTCATTCCCCTCCCTCTGGTACTGATCCTCCGGATAGTTGTACTGACCCTCTGAGTGCCTGTGTTGATTCTCTGGGTACTTGTGAAGATACTCTGAGTGTTCGTGTTGATCTTCAGGGTACTCTTGCTGGTACTCTGGGTGCCTGTACCGATCCTCTGGGTGCCTATGCTGATCTCCGGGGTAGTTGTGCTGGTACTCTGGGTGCCTATGCTGATCTTCGGGGTAGTTGTGCTGATACTCTGGGTGTCTGTGCTGATCATCCACCTGGTAGTTGTGCTGGTACTCTGTATGCTTGTGCTGATCGTCAGGGTAGCTGTGCTGATACTCTGAGTGCATGTGCTTGTTTTCTTCTTTGTCTCCTCCCATGTGAAGGGCGCCCTCAATCTTTTGTATGATTCCAGCCATTCTCAACACCCACAACGATAAACTCTCACGCTCTTCCCTCTCTTATCTTTCTGGTTTCAATAGAAGGATGTGCTAATGGAGCTCTGATTCGCAGTAAGAACTAAGCTTCCTGATGGTGCTATTTATAGGGTTCCAAATCGAATCAGCCACAAAAGAAGAATTTTCCTTTCACGGATTCTTTCTTTCTTCTACTATTATTGGGAGCAGTTTTGGTAGATGGCAACCAATGGGCAAAAACGGTGGGGGTGACACCTAGATTTTTCACATGGCAGATCAAACGAGTTTGGATCCCCGCTGCTTGTACAATCACCTCATCCTACAAGTTAGCATCTAACATTTGTCCGATTTTTTGATATTATAGGGGTGAAGAGGGGTGTATCTAAAAGCAAAAGAGACAGGTGTTGGATACTACAAGCAATTGATCCTCTATCAAATCAAAGCATGGAACCAAAGGAGAGCGGATCTACTGTTTATCCGATCACCTGTTCGTACGAGTAATCGACCAACACCTATCTTTTTTGTTCTTAGATATACCCCTCTTTATCCTTGTAACGGCAGAAAGTGGGATAAGTGTTAGTCACTGACTCGTACGACCAAGTGATCGTACGAGCAACGGATTCTATCTAGGACTAAAGCTAATGCATTGGTATTCAAAGGCATGGATTTAGTAATCTCTATTAGATTCCGATTCCAATTTACATTCGATGGATTTGTCTTTTGCTTCATTTAAATCGATTTTTTTTACCAATTTACTCTTGGTTTGTATTGATCCATCAATATCGACCAAGTAATAAGATGTCGATTGATTCATAGACTATTCCTGTCGATCAGTTATCGATATTTTAAACCATTTTCACTAGAGTAAATGATTGAATTTGAAGTTGAAATTTTATATTTTAAAAACATAGATCATTTCATAGATATTGTCTTGTCAGAATTTTTATGCAATTGTTTCACATGGTATAACAAAGTTGTCATGTATCCACCATTTTACGGAGTTGAGTTCCTTTGCATGTACGTGCACACTACACATATGACCAAAGACGCCAAGTATTCCATATACTGCCACTTAATGAACAAAAAAGGATTACTTATGGAAGTGAAAATAATACTTGACATCCTATGATCATACTTGTAGAGAATCCAAACTCAATTTTGTTCATGTATTGCTAACGACAAAATATTCACCTCATTTATTTATGGCAAAAGTATTATAAGTGAGCTTATTCAAATATGTTTGTTACATGGGCAGTTGTGATTTATCCACATGGAGATCTCATAGCCAATTTGAACCGTTAGTTTGAGAAATCATCCTATTAATTGGTCGCATGTTGAATTTCATAATACAACTCAATTGTATCTCCCCTTTTTGTGTTAAATTTTCCACTTGTATTTTGAACTGTTAAATTATTATGTTTCTTTACATTCATATTTTAAATTTTTTATCAAACTTTAACCATGATTTGTGCACATGTTGAAATCCACTTGGACTGAAATTTTACCAAGTGATAGAGGTAGCACGAAGCATGTTGCCACATGGAATTTATAACCTGCTCGTGTAGTTTACACTAGTTGAATGGGCATTCAAGTACCCCCTTCACTTTATTTAATAGTAAAAAAAAAGTATTTATTGGACAAAAAATCTAACATATAGCAAATTGGATGGGGTCAAATGTAAGTTGTAGGCAAAATAGATTTCTGTTTTTTTTTTCCCCAGTGAAAAGCAAAATAGAATTTATCATTTAGGATTATAGGAGATTACATAATAATACAATATGTACATTAATATGCACGGGAT
>NC_056564.1:9704959-9720463 GCF_013358625.1 Macadamia integrifolia | reverse complement strand
ATGATCTCTAGCTTCATTTGAGAAGCTTTGCAGAATTCTGTGGAAGATAGCCATAGGTTTCACATAGCAGGTTTGCATTGTTGTTTTCACTTCAAAACCAAAGGTGGGATGGAGAGATTGATATTGATGAATGAAGCACTGCTTGAACAATGCACCAGGTACTGAATGTTAACGTGGATTTTTTACCCAACCAATATTATCCGCATCCGGTTATCAATAAACAAAAAATTGCATAATGAATAGTATTTCTAGTCTGTCAGATTAAAAAACTACTTTGCCTGTCCCAACTATGTTGGTGAAGTTGTGAACACTATATGTATTTTTGCAATATTTTCCATCTCATGCAAGCAAAATCGTGTTCCTTATCACATAATAGTATATATAATCGTTCTTTCAATTGACCTAATTTTTTTCCAATATTTATTCTTGACTTTCAGCATATGACTCTTGTACATTGTGTGCGGAGCTATGTGATTTTATTTTATAATCTGTTTTGTTGGTTAATTGTTCTTGGCTGCATTGACATTTCTTTCCCCTGACATCACTTTTGCACCTTTTGTAGTTTTGTGCTTGTTTCCATTTGTAACAATATGGTTTTTTCCCCCCCACTTTCCGACTTCATTGTTGTACTTCTTTTGGTCTGTGTGGTGTCTTCTCTGATATTTGAAAATAGTCTTAATTCTTCGATTGTTTTCCACCAGAGCCTTTTCTTGGAAGAAAGGAAAGAGTAATGTTACTGTGGATGACCTTGTAAATGTAATCACGCCTAAGGGCAGAGGTGTGGTTTCGTTTTTCTTTTTCCTCCTCATGTCCTCTTTTGTCTTTGTTTAATTCCTTATGCCCTTATTACACTTTAGCTTCTAGTTATCCACATGAGCTCTGGTGACCACGACTACTTCTTATATATATATATTCGTTTTAAATTGTTTTTTTTTTCTATCCATTTGTCAGAAAGTCGAACTGCTGTATCACTGTAAATTATTTTTAGTAATACGTGGTGGCGCTAAATGAATCTTGCTACTGTAGTTCCTCCATTTTCTGCTATTTCTGTGAGCGCAACCATCATGTAAGGTGAGAATTTTAATTCCTAAACGATGGTTTGCAAATAAATAAACGAGTTCCACATAAGGTAGAAATATCTAATAAAATGGTTGATCGGGTATTTGCTTTGAAACCCTTAGTAAGTATTTACAGATTCCTCTCTGTAAGCTTGCATTACTCAAAACCAGAATGTCAAGAATTTCTGCGGAAATAATGGATAAAACCCCCAAGATCGAATTAACTATTTGTTTCGCAAGAAACCACGACTTTCCCTATTGAGAAGTGATCCTACAAGGACTTAAAATTTTCTTACCAGCTAATCGATTGATTGAAGAACCTAAAGACTAGAATTTTTCAATATACCTTTTATATCCATTGAATTTTCTAGAAATTACTTTTGATCTTCCCCTAAATAATAGGTTAAATGCTATTTGCTAGTCTTGTTCATATATGCGTGTTGGGTACTACTTGTCATGTTCAGTATATCCATGGAATTTTCTAGAAATTACTTTTAAGCTTCCCCTAAATAATAGGTTAAATGCTATTTGCTAGTCCTGTTCATATGTGCATGTTAGGTATTGCTCGTCGTTTAGATGCTTATGTTGCTATAGTGATAATTGATGGTGATGCTCAAATGATCTTTTTGGTTGGATTGATGATTTGGGTTTTCTTGTAGGATTTTGAATGAAGGAAACACAGGTCATGCTTATAATGGTGTACTGTGGGTTCTGGAGGTATTTCTCACTGTTTAATACATAGTTCTCTAATTTTCTTAATATCATATCATTTTTTTTTTGAGTCCATAATTCAATATGTTTATGACTACATTATTGTCATCTATTTGTTGAACTGTTCTGGTTTTGTGGGCTTTATTGGTAATATTT
Source organism: Macadamia integrifolia (assembly GCF_013358625.1). Classification (NCBI taxonomy): domain Eukaryota; kingdom Viridiplantae; phylum Streptophyta; class Magnoliopsida; order Proteales; family Proteaceae; genus Macadamia; species Macadamia integrifolia. The sequence continues at coordinate 9,718,538 of NC_056564.1, read as the reverse complement.
CCGAGTTGCAGTGGCCTTGAAGTTGCAGTGGCTTGGCTCCCCATGTGCGATGCATTTGATGGGGAGCCAGGCCTACATGAACTCTCTTTTGTGCTGCTTCCCCAAGCAAGTGTGGATATACTTTACAGTGCTCATCTCTCACGTCTATCAAGGTATTTGGCTATTTGTTGAAAGAATTAGAAGTTAATTGATACCTTTGGAAATGTGGTTCCATATTTTCATTTGGTGTTAGATTATTATTATTTTTCTTATAAAGAATAGGTATTTTATTGATATGAAGGAGGAAAAAAATTAAAAAACAATGTATAAAAGGATGCTATTGCCAAAATGGAGCCTCCAACATTTGGACCCCCTGTTGAAGCGCCCCAATCACTAAACTTGTTTAGTCTGATTTTCTTACAATTCAAAATTCAGGCTAAGGTATCATCATGGAGGTTTTAAATGATTGGTTAAAATAAGATTTAAGGCATGTAACTTGCAATGCTTCCTTAAATTACTTTTTTTGGGGATGAAAATGATAAGGTGGATATAGAATTCTTTTAGTGGTTATTTCTTCTTGAATTTATTTTCTTAAAACATGATGGTGTAGACCAATTCTCCATTGAAGTATGGAGGCCTAGATGCATCCATTCCTTCAGGTGGTCGATTAAATGTGGTCATGGTCTTTGATTCACTTTAAGACAAATTAGTCTTTTACATTGAGCTCCCGCTCTGATTCCAATTGAAATAACCTAGAGGGAGGTGAATAGGTTACACTAGTGAAAATTAAATTCTTTTCGTTGTATAGGTCCAAATGTGATTGTAAATAAAATACAGAATGAATATAAAACTAGCACAATCACACAACACCAAGAATTATAGTGGTTCGACTCAATCTGAGTCTAGTCCACTCCCTACAAGAATCCTCTTATAAGGTATTCCACTAGTTATCTCTTTCAGTACGGTAGGTAGGGAAGAAAATCTTTACAATCTTTTTCATGGATAAGAGTATCCTTACAAATCCCCTTTACAGGCAGAGAGACGCCTTTACAATCTTCTTTGCAGGTAGAGAGGCACCTTATACTCTTTTAAGGATAAAATGTTCCTTACAATCTCTTGAGGATGACAGGGTCCTTACACAAGCTTAAGTACAGTCTAGACTTAATGTAAAATAGAAAATGGAGAAGTGGTATAAAAGAGGATTACCTCTGGTGTGGTGCAAATGAAATATGCAATGATGATAGAATGAATGCACCTATTGAAGTCTTCTTGATGCTTGTAATGTAAATGCCAAGATATAGATGAAGACTTGTAGATGGTCTTGAGTTCCTCTTGAATGTAAAATGAAGAATTTGAGGATAGAATGAATGCACCTTTTGAAGTCTTCTTGACGCTTGTAATGTAAATGCCAAGATGTAGATGAAGACTTGTAGATGGTCTTGAGTTCCTCTTGAATGTAAAATGAAGAATTTGAACTGAAGAGATGGTGTAGACCAATTCTCATTTCTAGTGCTCAAATAATGCTTCTCCAAAGTTGAGATTAATTGTTAATTAATGAGTAGCATTAGATGTATTTATAGGTGAGCTTAGGAGAGCATTTTAGGCAGTAAATCTCACTTAAACGGTAATATTCTGGGTCCACCGGTCAACCGGAAAGATCCGTTATAGCAAAATAGCAAAATATAGCCGTTGGGGCACTTCCAGGAAGTCACTAGTTGATTGGGACTTTCTGCCGGTCGACCGGATATGTCTTGGACAGTTCCGGTCGACCGGGGCTTCCAGCCGATCGACCGCCAACATGACACTCTGTTTTGACAGAATGTTGTCATACCGACCAGTCGTCAGTGTTTTGACCATAACTTTTCGGTCCGACCTCGGATTGACTTGAAATCAGTTGTGTTGGAATAGTGACTCGATTTCCTACAACTTCCATGAAGGTTTCATCTCCTGATACCAACTCTAAGATTGCCCAAAATGCCCTTGAGTCAAGTTAATGTGGTTTTCACAGAATTTCACCATAACACATTTTTCCTAATATGTTCCTCACCACTTGGAGACTTTCCATACTTGGTCAAGGTATGCTCTATGGTCATTCTAGTATGATGCAATGCACATATATATGTGGAAGTTACAAATTACACGAAAAATGACCAATCTATCCTAGTGGTCTTCTTCTTCACTTGAACCTTCCACTCTTTGGCACTTCATCTTCTTTTCTTTTTGTTTGCAATTCCAAGTCTTCGAGCTTCATGTCTTGACTTCTTGAAGCTTGAATTCTTCTAATACCTTCTTCAAGTATTGATATCAACTTGTTGATACTTCTCATTTGATGACTTCAATCTTCATTTCTTCCTTTCATTCATCAAATTCGATCTTTGATATGAAGTCTCTACAAAACAATACTTCAAGGCAAATTGTGAAATACCTTTATATATCTTTGTTATCACCAAAACCAACTATAGGAGTGTGGGCATATCCCTAACAAAATGAAGATGGCTGAAGAAGGCATCTCTTTACCCATTTCTTCAGAAAAACATTTTGCACATAGGGATACTAAACTATTTCTTAAAAAAAATCATTTTTCTCAAGTAGTTACCAGACCATTTTTATGTTTTGATAAAAAACGGTTTTTATTAATATTTTTGTTAAATATGTAAAAATAAAAAAGAAAAATGATACCAAAGAGGGCCTAAGAGGTGACTATGGATCAATGGAATAATGGTTTACATTTTTCTCTGTCTAATTTCATCTGTGTTTGCTTAAATATGAGCGAGAAAGGAGATATTCAACCCCCGCCCGCCACACCCCCACACCCTAAATATAAGAAAAGGAAGGAGAATATTGCTTGCACATTTTATGCAGCTTGGTACTAGCTGGCATATAATCTGGACCTGTTTATGCATGTGCTACCCATATTCAGTAACATGACTTGCATTGTAAGTTTTACTTCTTTTGCTTCATTTGTTTCCATTGTAATATTTCCTACTTCTGCTACATTCCCCATTCTAATGACCATTACTTTGGAGATTGTTGTTGATTTTGTTTCCTCCAAAGATGTGAGTTTGATCACATCAGTAGCATTATTTTTTCCCTCTTGATATGTGCAATAAACTTTTTTTTAATTGTAAGAATTGCATCCTACATTGATTTGTATTTACTTTATTTAATGATTTTCACCAGTTTCAACATTATATGGGTTTTATTTTCAATCTAACAGGTGAAAGTATAATATGCCTGATTGTAAACTGTGTTAAGAAATATAAGGTAACTAATGTGAAATATTTCTTTACTTAACTCTTGTCTAATACAGTACGTCTCTTTTTAGACATAGTCATGATAAAAGGTGCCAAGAAGCAGAATTGGGTCAATCTATCAGGCTTCACTTACTTCTGATAACCTTAATAACACCAACGTATATAAAAAAAATAAAAAACTAAAAATAATTTCCTAGTGTCGAAAGGGGGAAACAGATTAGATGCTATTGCTAATGAATGCATTGACACAGTATGCAAAATGACTTGAAGACAACATATGGCCATGTGAAGTAGATGTACGTTGGTGTTATTAAGGTTGGAGTAGATGTACATTATTATATATATTGTTTGAGGAATGTGGAGACTTGGGGAAGTTCAATAAATACGTACATGTCATCAGCCTTGTTTTATTTTCTGATTAAGTAGCACTGTCTGACGACTTTGATCTATTCCACATCATAAGTGGGATTAGACAATGGGTTTGTTTAATGCAGTTTTGGGTTTTAGAAATATTCTAGGTGAACAAAGTTGTCTGGAAGAAGAAATCTTAAGCATTGCGTGCCTGGGAATCAAGACAGCATAACTCCTTATTTTGCTACGTCATCTGATAATTTGGCTTCTCTTTATCAGCCTCAGCTTTCATTGGAATGAGCAGTTTAACCAGGAAGTTGGGAATCTAGTGTCCCTGATGGGAATAAAAAATCTCCCCGATGGGATGATTGTATTGTTATCGTTAATCCATATGTTTTTTTTTTTGGACTATCATTTGGATTTATTGATGAAGAATAGAAGGTAGAAGTACAACCCCATAGGGCAATAGTTATTCTCCATAATTATTGGCTTCCTCCAATTCTGCTTTGCACCTCATCACTTCGTACTTTTCAATAAAAGTTTCCGAGGTATGTGTCTTACTATGCAAATATTTGCTCTTTTTTCCCATTATGACTTCATGGTGACATTTATTGTTTAAACTTTAAAGGGACGAGAAAATTCTCTCTCCCCTCTCTTAAACACGCGTGCACACACACACACACACACACACGCACTTGCACACTTCATAGCTCTGAAGTAGGGAAGCATTCTTCCATTTACCTGGTTTTCAATCCATTGGGACTTGTTTTTACCCATTTTTTTGAGATTAAGACATACCTGACATCTTTGTTTTGTTGGTAGTTGTAAAATTTATTCTTAGAAGAGATTTATGGTCGTAATTTAATGAAACTTTTTTTTTTTTAATTGTCTTTCCACACATTACTTTCAATTTGGTTGGGTGTCCATAAGACATATATTTGGGTTGTTGCACCTAGGGCTTGAGATCAAATCCTGTGTTCATCCCAATTACCTGTATATGTGTGTACATTCATTTTCCATTTTATTTACTTTTTTTTTTGTAGGGTGAACTTCGAGATGTTTTATGTCTGAAAAAAATCTACTGAGAGCTGTTCTTGGATTACTCAAATGTAAGGTTTGGTTTCTGTAATTTCTTGTCTTAAGATTATTGTTTCTCGATATATTAACAAGATTGTTTCAGTTTAAAGTTAAATTTAGTATGACCAAGAATTGGCTGATCTTTGATCAAATCAAACTTATTTTCAACAAGATTGGAAGTTATTTTTATTTGCTGTTTTTCTCTGATGGGTTCCATATTGACGGAGAGACGGACATTTTGTTCTTCTTTGGTGAAAATTTCTGTTTGAAAAATTAACTGCTTAACTGCTATGTTCTTGCATTTTCATGGTCTTTTCTCGAATCGTGCTAGTAAAGACAGGTGTAACAATATCCATGACAGGACTGGGAACATCATTCGCTCAAGTAGTCCGTGTCAAAGAAAGGGGGGAGAGTTGACCTATTTCTGTGTAAATGCTATATGCTGATCTGTCTCAATTTAGAGATTGCATGATGACACTGCACCTTAAATGGTGCTGAAAGCAGTCTCTAGATGTTAAAACATGTTTAGATCCTTCTACACTTCACAATGCTGTAGTTTAGTAAAGTGTTCAATGTCATGTTCTGCCACGTATACATAAGTGGTTTCATCTGATGTAGAACTCCACACTTGTCTCAGTGGTAAATTATCCTGGAAATAGAGGCTCTAATTTTGATGCAAAGATTTTGAGAAATTACAAAACTACCATTAGAGGGGGGTTGAATATAAGAATTTAAATGGAATCTCTGTAATTTTGAGTTGAGCTAATTCCTCTAGTCCTTTTGGCCTGAAATGTTACCAATGAGATGGGCACACGGTTCTCGCTTTCCCCCCTTTTTGTATAGCATAAGGTAAAATTTATTAATGCACAAAGAGGTATATATATGTATATATATTTAATGTACAGAAAAAACAGAGGAAATGCCTACAATAAAGTTTATGACAATGTATGGGGAAAAACTTTTATCTCTTGTGCAGATCATTCTTGTATGGGATGTAACCAAAAAACACTCTTGAGGAAGCCTTGACATTAAAAAAAGCTTTTTTGGACATCTCATGATAGATCTCTCACTAATATATATCATATGAGTCTAATTTGTTACTTTATGATGCCTTATCCTTTCTTTTCATATGCAATAAGAAATATCGTAGGGATCAATCTGTATAGCATCTTTAGCTTTGGGGTTTAGAATTTAAATCTAGATCAGTTCAATTGGTATCATCTTGAGGTCAGATGGTGGAAGATATTACAACAAAGTATTTTCAACCCATAGTTCTAAATTTCTGTAAAAAAGCCGAAATTTGGAGGTTTATCTCAGTCTCAACCTTAGTCAAAACACAACCACCAGGGACTTGACGAGTGTATGAGGTTTTGATCAAAATTTCGATGAAATTATAATAATGACTGAAATGGTAAAAAAATTTGCTTGAAATAGTTGAAATTTTGTACTATCCAATATTATGTTCCTTCATTCCTATTTTTTTGCAAAATGTTCTATGTTATGAGACTAAATTATGTGTAGAATAGGCTATAAGAAAAAGGAAATAGTAGGCTACGTCGTTCCGTAGAAACCTATGGTCTGACACCAAACTACCAATTTGGGGGTTTTTCCACCAATCTAATAATTCAAGCATGTTTGAACATTCTTAAATAGGTACAATAAGTTTCAGTTTCAGGGAAAAAATTCCATAATTTGGCCATCAAAATGGCCATTTCGGGTTGAGCTGTGGAACAGACCAAATTTCGAGCCTATTTTGTAGATTTTGACCCTAAATTTTGGTTTGACTTTGATCAGTGTTGCTAAAAACTGAAATTTGGAACTAGTAATGAAAGCTTATTTTAACAAACCAGGACCATTAGTGGAAGGAGGGGAGAGAGAGAGAGAGCCTCAGACTGTATGTCTATCATGGGAACTTCCTTTATTTATAACTACTGTAACAAACTACAGTTGTAGTCTAAATAGGAAACTTACTCTTATTGGGAAACCCCCCAACTCGTGACTCAATCTCAACAGGAACTTTGTTCCAAAGCTGCTCGACTGAATGACAGTGTAGAAAGAGCTTATCTGCCATTATATATATATATATATATATATATTTGTACCCTTGTTTGTATAAATCCCCAAATCAACCTCTCTTCCCCATTCGAAGGTTTGGTTCTTTGTGTCCTAAATTAGAGGTGTCTTCCCACTTCACATGTATATTGGGCCTTGGCAATGGCAGAGTTCCGCACAAACTCCCAATTTGCAATCCTATAATCCTCCCTCCCCTAGATTTTCTTCTCCCTATCCAACTTTCTCTCGTTCTGTCGTCTAACTGATTTGTCAATATTCGTTCAGGACTTGTAGTCCCATTGTGGATCCCAACTACTTTAGTACTCTCAATTGAAAAATTCCCACCACCAAATCAACCAAATCATTGCATAGTTCTTGTGTTCCCAACCATAATTATCCATCTCTGGTGCTTACACACCAAAGGGAAAAAGATCAATGCCATGTTCTTACCTGTAGTAATTGAGATGAAGACAATTACCACGAACAAATTCAAATGAAGCCATGCTTGATAGTTACCTAGCTTGGGAGCCTCAAGAGATATCTGAATTGCAGGCGTACATTGAATTTCATAACTACAGAGAGCAAGGGTACGTGCAGCCTTGACTCTTGAGATGAGACTGGCGACGAAGAGGAAAGAGATAAGGAATTTGTTCTGGCATTTGTCCCTTTCTTGAAGACTCGACTTCTGTTTCTTCAAACAGATAATCTAGAGGTAGCAATTATCCTTTCTAGATGAGACTTCAGCTTCTACTTCTTCAAACGAATTCTCCATAGGTTGCAATTATGGTTTTATGGAGAGAGTCCAAAGTCCAGACCCAAGTCAAAGGTAGGGTTCCAACATCTCTTTTTTTCTCTCTCCTTTTTTTCTTACAAGATTTAACTAAAATAAAATGTTCTCAGAGCTCTAACAGTTACAAAGAAACAGAGGTGTTATGTATAATAGGGTAAAAAAGGGTCTTCTAATTTTAAGTTGAAGATGTTATGCTTTAGGGGTGCAGTTGATAATTCAAGATAACTAGGGTGGTATAAGACAAAGTTAAAAAATTAGTGGTGGTACAAGATAAATTTCCTATTAAATAGTTATTTATTTATATATTTATTTTTTAAAATTAGCAGCAAGGAAATTTTTGGAAGGGAAAAAAGAAAGGGGTGATTGGTAAAGGCTCAGGAAGAGTCATTGAAGAAAAAAACAATAAGAGGACCAGTTAGTTTAGTTTGACCACATTTGCCGAAAAATAACCCCAACACACCCCCCATCCCCCGGCAAGAAAAAAAACCACCCCTAGAAATCTCCGTAAAAAACCACCTATGAAGCCCACTACACTGCAACACTACCACTGCCGATTAATGTAGACTAGGATAGGGGTCTAAACAAGTCTCATTTTGCGGGAACTTTTAAAACAAAGAACAACCAATCCAACCCCAACAATATAACAGTCTAACAGAAATCAGAATATTATCTACCAGTCCAGCAGAATATCGATCTCAAAAGATAAGAATAATAGAATTCCAAGTCAACAGTGGTTCTTTAGGGATAGACCAGGAACAAATAGGAGTCTAATAAGGTTCAGAACAACAGAATAATATGAATAGCAGTCCAGAAATTAATAACAGCAAGAAGCAGGCCTATCGATTTAATATCAGAGTCTACAGGCCACTAAAAGACGAAAACAAGGAGAAATCTGATAACTCAGTAATCAGAGGTCAGATGACCTTCAAATCTGGATCGAGTTCTCCTTTATACCAGTAGTACCTTGGGTTTAAAAATCAGACAATAGTGACCAGCAGATAGGGCTGGACAGAGGTTGAAAATTCCTCCCAGAAAAAACTATCGCCTAAGACAGATCTGATGTAAGAGAAGAAGAATACCTGGTCTGTAGAGCAGTATGAGAGACTTGTAAATAACCTTGAATAAAGTAGAAGAAGAAAATACTTGTATTAGATCCTCCCGGGCTTCCCACTGTAAGGAGTCGAATGGATCATACACCACTCCCTTCCACTGTGATCAAACACACAACAGTCCCAGTAGAGACATAGCAACAAGCTTCTTCTTTTCATTCATAAATCGTGGGGCTTAATGGGAGCCCTCTTCTTTATTTATAATAATTATGGGAGTTACATAAAATAGAAACTAACTTTAGTTTTCAAAAATTGAAATAGAAACTTACAAAATAGAAGGTCTTCTAATTACTAAAACTAGAAATAGAAACTAGGAATTAAAAGTACTGAAATTAGAAACTAAATAAACTGGATTTAGAAACTAAATAACCCCATCAATGCCCAACTAAAAAGGAAACTAATGAAAGTAGGAAACGAACTAGTAATCCAGTACCCAATCTTAGAACCTCTCTTTTAGACCCCAAAAAGTGGCCTAATACACTCCAAACCACATGGACTGAAGGCCTAACACATATACAACCCAACCCTAGGCTTATTTCTAGTAAAACAAGTCTGCATCAACTCTCCCCATGAAAAAATGTCCTCGAATTTTACAGTGATGAGGTGGGAACATGTGAATAGCAGCCGTAACCGTTCCCAAACAGAATTCAGGTTACTTGTAGACTTTTGGAAGGTGTGAATTTTATTGTGAATGTTGTATGCATAGAGTCATCAACATTGGTAACATTTTCATCAAGTATTGGAGGAACAAGACCTTCCTTTTCATCATAAATCTCAAATAGTTGTTGTGGAGTGCTTTCACTTATTACCTCATCTTTCACGGCTTCAGTTTTGTTTACTATGCTCTCTTCAATGTAGAACTCTTCAGTGAAATCTTCTATCTCTTGACCTTCTATCTTTGAAGTTTCAAGAACTATATCTTCATTTGTAACCTTGACTTCAGGTTCGTTTGGTTCAAATAGAGGTATCTTCACTTCCCATAGAGGCATTATAGATCCTATTAATGATCCTGGGATACCAACACGTCGTTCCATTGCAGCTAATCGCTTATGCATTTGCACCGTTCCTTGATTCAGTTCTATCAACTCCTTAACGATATAATCAAAGACCTCAGGACTTATTTCACCATTGGCCATGTTCAGCTCTAATAGTCTTCCAAGGTTGTTCTCTATATGCTCTGATACCACTTAATGTAGACTAGGATAGGGGTCTAACCAAGTCTCATTCTGCAGGAAATTTTAAACCAAAGAACAACCAATCCAACCCCAATAATATAACAAAAATCAGAATATTATCTACCAGTCCAGTAGAATATCGATCTCAAAAGATAAGAATAACAGAATTCTAAGTCAACAATGGTTCTTTAGGGATAGACCAGGAACAGATTGGAGTCTAATCAGGTTTAGAACAACAAATAATATGAACAGCAGTCCAGAAATTAATAACAGCAAGAAGCAGGCCTACCGATTTAATATCAGAGTCTACAGGTCACTAAAAGACGAAAACAATCAGATGACCTTCAAATCTGGATCGAGTTCTCCTTTATACCAGTAGTGCCTCAGGTTTAAAAATCAAACAAAAGTGACCAGCATATAGGGCTGGACAGAGGTCAAAAATTCCTCCCAGAAAAAACTATCGCTTGGACAAATCTGATGTAAGAGAAGAAGAATACCTGGTCTGTAGAATAGTATGAGAGACTTGTAAATAACCTTGAATAAAGTAAAAGAAGAAAATACTTGTAGTAGATCCTCTCGGGCTTCCCACCGCAAGGAGTCGAATGGATCAAACACCACTCCCTTCCACTGTGATCAAACACACAATAGTCCCACTAGAGACATAGCAGCAAGCTTCTTTTCATTTATAAATCGTGGGGCTTAATGGGAGCCCTCTCTTTATTTATAATAATGATGGGAGTTATATAAAATAGAAACTAACTTTAGTTTTCAAAAACTGAAATAGAAACTTACAAAATAGAAGGTCTTCTAATTACTTAAATTGGAAATAGAAACTAGGAATTAAAAATACTGAAATTAGAAACTAAATAAACTGGATTTAGAAACTAAATAACCCCATCAATGCCCAACTAAAAAGGAAACTGATGAAAATAGGAAACTAACTAGTAATCCCGTACTCAATCTTAGAGCTTCTCTTTTAGACCCCAAAAGTGGCCCAATACACTCCAAACCACATGGACTGAAGGCCCAACACATATACAAACCACATGTTCTGGGTTGATAGTGTTTGTATTAGATTGGGATTTGAAGTGTGCCCTCCAATCACTATTTGTTGGGGTGGTAAATAGAAATATTCACACTGATAGCCCTTTTTTTTTTCTTTTTTTTTTTGAATATGATTATTGCCTAGTTTGTTTGACCCTTTATTTATTTATTTTTTTGGGTGAATTAATAAATGCATCAAAAGTAGGAGGGAGAATATATCCCCTAACAGAGATTACAAACCCTATAAGGGTAACCAAAGTCCAAAAGGACAGCAACCAAGGCTCAGTAGGCTTGAGGAGTGGCCCCCAAGGGCAAAAACAAGATCCAGAAGCCCAACAACTTACAATTCAAAAGCGCACATGGGTTGAATAGGAACCTAGAAGTCTAAGGTGGGTGCAAACTAGGAAATTTGGAGGTAAGGTTTCACCAAACCCTACTAATAGGTCTCGACACTTCAACTTCCAACCGTCTAGACATGAATCGGAGTTCTGACGGAAAAGGCAGGCACGACACCAGGGCGCAGGCCTTGTGGTGGGTTGAGCATGATTGGGAAACATGTAGGTTGCAAGCCGTGCACAAAGCTTGCCAAAATCACCGGGACAACGTTAGTCTGCCATGGATTAAGAAGAGAGCATGGCTAGGTCAGTGGCACCAAAGCACACTCGAACATTGCAATGACTCAAGGATGAGCGCCAACACACCCAGCTAGTGTCAGGGGGGAAAGGAGCCAACGAGTCAATTCGGGAGCAGGTAGGAGCAGCGATGGCGACTTAGCTATTCTCGAACAAAGCAGCAACTTGAGGAAGAGCAGCGGCGGGCCTAGAGCTTGCTGTGGAAGGAGCCAGCGATTCCAGCAGTGAGGATAAGGAGGATCTCGGCAAGACCATCAGCAAATCAGAGATGGGAGTGGAAAGAAGGGGAGGCGGCTAGGGTGGATCGCGACCTCTCGGAAATGTGAGAAGAAGAAGAAGAAGAAGAAGAAGAAGAAGAAGAAGAAGAGGAAAAAGGTTCAAAGGAAGAGGGTGAAGAAGAAAAGGAAGGAGAGCAGAGGATGCGAGGGAGAGGGAGAGGGAGAGGGTGAGGATGAGAGAAGAAGAGGGAGGGGGAGGGAGGGGGAGGGGGAGGGAGAGCAGGGGGAGCAGCCCGACAAGAGACCAGGCTGCTTCAAGCAGCGGCGCTAATAGGGTTCCTGTTCTCGCGAGCGTTAGGTCAGAGCGAGAGGGGGGAAGGTTAAAACTCGTGGATTAGGTATGTTCAATCATTTTTTGTTTGACCCCTTATTAACTTTTCAAGAATGCTACATTTGTTTTAGTATCTGGAGGAAATTGAAAATCTGGTGTATACACCAAAACCAGATTACAAAGGGTGTTTCAAAGGAAAAAATGTGAAAAACGAGGTAATGAATTCCCATTGTGCATATTTTTTTCATCAAAACTATCCTTTTATATTTCTATCAATGTACAAGAGGAGCTCCTTGATAGTGGTTTGTTCACGTGCAAGAGGTGAAACCCGGTACATATGTCACATACAATGTTGATTTCTTTGACTAGCCATTTTTGTAAACTAGAGCAGCTTGTCAATGAATTGTATGGTTCGAAAACTCGCCGAAATTTCGGTTTTTTTTTTTTTTTCTGAAACAGAATAAGGTCCGAAATAACATTTGTACAAAATTTTGACTGTCTCAGTACATTCAATGTGTTATAAATACTATATCTCGGTCGAAATTTCGACTCTGTCTCGCCTGTCTCGGTGGTTTCGGTTCCATTTGTATATTTTGAAGGAAAAACACTCCAACAAGCCTCTAATTAGCCATCATCACACATTTTGACTTTCATTGGACTTCTACAAGATCTATACATTCAAAGCTTAGGAAAGGTAAAGTTCTCTCTCCAAAACCAGGTAAAATTTTCAAAACAGTTCGACAGTTGCTGCAAAACAAAGGTGCAACTCTAAAACAATGTCATGTCCTAATATTTTTGCATTTTTATGCTATAAGTATGTTTATTAATCTTAAAATAAGTTACCCACCAAGTTTCAGGTCAAAATATGACCGTTTGACCACCAAAACAAAAAAATACACCATTTTGGCCGAAATTTCGCCAAAACGAAATGAAATTTCAGTTTCTGAACCCACTGAAATACCGAAACGAATTGAAATTTCGAACCTTGATGAATTGTAATGAGTGGTTATGTTGTTGCTATCCTTTTTTATATGCCTTGAGATAAAATTCGTCTGCCTGATAGAAAAATTCGTTCAACCAAGAAAATTGTACAAACAAGGGGAGGTGGAGAGGAAGGAGATGGTAGGGGAGGTGGAGAGGTAGAACTTCTGTCCCCCGTTTCCCTTTTCTAATTCCTTCCAACTGGATTCACATGTCGCATTGCATCAAAGAGGAGTACTATTACTTCCCTTTCAGAAATTTAAATCTATTTAGCTTTTTTTTTTATTTTTTTTATTCTAATGTCAAGGTCTATGCTACAGGGTATTTAGAAGTATTCTAATGCAAAGATCTATACTTAAGGGTGTTAAGAGACCAATACTGTAAACGACTTCTAACACATACACCTGAATTGCTACTGAATATATCTAACGTAAAGATTTGGTTTCTTGTACCAGGCGTATCTCTTTTATTTTTTTTTTGTCTTTTCAAGGTTATATTTTCCCCTTCTCTTCTTGACCTTCAAATGCAGATTGGAATGTGGCCATTCTTCGAAAAAGTTATATGATCCACAAAAAAAAAAAAAAAA
>NC_056564.1:9658378-9704939 GCF_013358625.1 Macadamia integrifolia | reverse complement strand
GCCTTATCCTCTTCTGATTCAGTATATTTGGAGTTCATAAGGTGAATGCTCCTATTCATATTCAGTTTACTTGTAATATTTATAACATTTTTTTTCGATATCCAGTTGCGTTGGGTACATCCAGTTTCCACTTTATTTCTATGCCACCGCGAAGGTATATTCATTCCCCTCTTGTGTGGAGAATGAGTGTATATAGTTATTAGATTTTCTCGCTATGACATGCAGGCTATTATCATGCATCTTATATAATTAGATATTTGATGATTTTTTGTGGCTTTTGATAATTGAAAAATAAAAATGGCATCAAACGAGTGAGAATGAATAAATATTTCATAGCTACTACACAAGGTGCATGTCAATTGCTCTAATTTAGATTTCTCAGATTTATGTTAAAGATAGATGATTTTATTGTTACTGATGTACAAGGTAAGTGCGAAGCATAGTTCTTGAGTGAGAAATTTGTAGTGTAGAGAAAGAGTTCATGCTGAGTGGACTTGAGTGGGTTCCAGGTTCGGTTTGATCTTTATTGTTTCTTTTCCTTATTTTTTCATATTATTACTTAAGCCACATAACTGTTCTAATCTTATTCCATTTATCTCATTTTCCTTGGTTTCTGAATTAGCGTTCTCATATTTCATTTACTTTTTGAAATGTTAGTTTGAAGATCTCCTGAGGCCTCCTCCTATGAAAAAATGCAGATTGCTAGGTGCTGTTATTTTCATTTATAGAACCATAGCAAGGCCTGTGTATGCAACACACTGTCACTTATTTTTTACTGTAGCATTTTTCTTTTCTTTTGTGTGTTCTATCATTTGATTCACAATGCCTTCATGTAGATCAATTGATGATGCTGTTCTTAATGACGTGACTACTTTATTGCAAAAGAATGACTATACCTGATTACCCGTACGAACGCAACCGTTTTTCCTATTCTTTTGATTCCACTCATGCTGTGTTTATGCTTTCTATATAGTCAACATTGGGAGTTTTCTGAAGTCATTTTAATTGCCCATACCAATTATTAAGGGAGCACCCTTTTGGGTGTGCAATATTCTTCTTGTAAGTTTATTTCTCGTTAAACACTAAATCCAGTTCCGGGTCAAAGTTTGCAGTTGCATGATATAATTGCAAGATTTTTCCCCTTCACTAGCTATTCTTGTAAAGCCACAATAAATTCCCCTAGTTAATGAAAGCTACAATCTATTGATGCTTCTAAGGAGAAGCTTAACTTGATGTAGCAACTTTCAAAGTTGAAAAAGCAAGTTGAAGATTGAGTGGGATCAAGTCGTATTAATGCTTTGGGGGTATTGTCTTTATTTTTATTCTCTGCTAGTGTTTTGTTTTTAATCACTGTTTTTTTCGTGACTTTTCTCTATTTATCTTACATGCTTTCCTCCTCCCCATGTTAAGTGATTAAGTAGTTATTTCTGTTATATTCATAAATATTTACAACCCCCTCGCCTCGTTCCAAGTTGAAATTGATTGAATTTCAGTCAGTTTGCTATATTGATATCAATTAGAAGGCCCCATTCTGGTTGAAAATGAAGACATTCGATTGAGACTTGTGGTTTTCACTAGTATTTATGTTGATTGGATTTTTTTTTTTCCAGTTGATAGAGATGGTTGAAGGCAATACCTGGTTCAGATTTTCATGGGTGTGCATCAAAATGAAAATTATAGCAGTTTTAATTGATCGAGTTTCTAAAACTCTTATTCAAAGCAGTGTTATTTGTACTTTTTCTCCCATTGGCTATCGTAATTTGCCCATTAAATCATGTCTTTCAAATTCAGATCTCCTATCTATCATTGAACCTAGCTTGAGTTCTCATACTATAATTCAACATGAATCTTAAACCTAGATCACTGATTTAACCACCCTTATTATTCATCGCCTTAGTGTAGTGTAGGTAGGAAACCTTAAACCTCACTCCTGCTGCTATTATTCGTATTGGCAATTAAAATGATCTCGTAAAACTCCCTCTATTGACTGTTGAGAAAGATTAAAGACGGAATGAGTAGAATCAAAAGAACAGGAAAGGTGGTTGCATTAGTGCAGGCCATCTACTACTTGGAAGCATTGTAAATTTGCCCATTAAATCATCGTCTTTCAAATTCAGATTTCCTATCTATCATTGAACCTAGCTTGAACTCTCTTACTATAATTCAACATGAATCTTAAACCTAGATCACTGATTTAACCACCCTTATTATTCATCGCCTTAGTGTAGTGTAGGTAGGAAACCTTAAACCTCACTCCTACTGCTATTATTCGTATTGGCAATTAAAATAACCTCGGAAAACTCCCTCTATTGACTGTTGAGAAAGATTAAAGACGGAACAGGTAGAATCAAAAGAACAGGAAAAGTGGTTGCATTAGTGCGGGCCATCTACTACTTGGAAGCATTGTAAACCAAATGATGGATCACACAAAAGGAAAGATAAGTGCCACAGTGTAGCATACACACGGACCTTGCTATGGTTTTATAAATGAAAAGAACAACTAGTAATCTGCATTTTTGCATAGAAGGAGGCCTAAGGAGATCTTCAAACATTCGAAAAGTAAATGAAATATGAGAATGCCAATTTAGAAACTAAGGAAACTGAGATCCATGGAATAAGATTAGAACGATTATGCGGCTGAAGTAATAATATGAAAGAAGAAATAGTAAAGATCAAACCAAACCTGGAGCGAAGAAATCCAAATTTATTCACTGAATAAATGATAGAGCAATTGACATGCACCTTCCACATTAGCTATGAAATATTTATTCATTCTCACTCGTTTTATGTCATTTTTATTTTTCAATTATCAAAAGACACAAAAGATCATTAGATATCTAATCATAGAAGAGGCATTGACAAGGCCTTTATGTGAAAGAGAGAAAATCTAATAACAATCTACATGCATTCTTCACATGATAAGGAAATGAATATACATTCGTGGCGGCATAGAAATAAGGGGGAAACTGGTGTACTTGGCACAAATAGGTAATGAGAAAGAACCACGTCATAAATATTACAAGTAAACTGAATATAAATAAGAGCATTTACCTTGAGAACTCCAAATATAATGAATCAAAAGAGGATAAGGCAGGAATGAATAAGCAATTATCATATGAAACCACTCACAGTTGCAAGACTGAACAACCATCCAAGCCTCTTTTTTACGGTCAGAAAATAGATCAAAACCTAGCTTGGATTCAAGTTCCTCAGCTTTGCGGACAAGCTTCTGTTTTATTCTAAAATCTTTGAACTCTCTACGTCTACCTTCGCTATTCATTGTTGCTTCCTGTTGAATCTTGTAACTTCTTCAAATAGAGGCCACACTTCAATCTGTTTTGTTGTTACCACTATCGGGTTGAATCGATAAATTAAGAAAACATAATCTGTGTTTGCATGTCAACAAAGAAAGGAAAGAAGAACCTTAAAAAGAAAAGGAAATAAATGAGATAAGTCTGGTAAAAGAAACTGCATCTTTATGTTAGAAATATTCAATAGCATGTCTCCTCTAAATCTATTATCCTTCAATTCTAGGATTTGAAAAGTTCTTTTCAGTTGTATGTGTTAGAAGCCATTCACAGTATGGAGACCATATAACACCCTTCAATATAGATCTTTGCATTAAAATACCTCTAAACACCCTGCAACATAGATCTTTGCATTAGAATCAAGGAACGAAAAAAATGCTAAATAGATTTAAATTTCTGAAAGGGAAGTAGTAGTACTCCTCTTCGTTGCAACGCGACATGTGAATCCAGTTGGAAGGAATTAGATAAGGGAAACAGAGGGACAAAACTTCCACCTCTCCTCCTCCCCTTTCTCCCCTGCCATATCCTTCCTCTCCATCTTATTCTTTTGATTTTCTCGGTTGAATGGAATTTTCATGTTGGGTAGACCAGTTTTATCTTGAGGCATATAAAAAAGGATAACAATAATATGTGCCATCATTACAATTCCTTAACAAGCTGCTCTACCTTCCAAAAATGGCCAGTCGAAGAAATTAACATAATACATGACATATGTATCAGGTTTCACCGCTTCCACATGAACGAACCATTATCTTAGGAGCTCTATGAAAGGGTAAAATCTGATGGAAAAAATATACAGAATAACAATTTGAACATATGCCAAACACCCAATTAATTTTCCTTTTAGAGCACCCTCTGTAATTTTGTTTTCGTTTATACACCAGATTTTCTATGTCCAAATACTAAAACAAATTTGGCATTTTTGAATAGTCAATAAAGGGTCGAACAACCCAGGTATTAATCATAATACAAAATCACAAACACTACCCATATTAATATTTCTATCCACCACTTTGATAAATAGTGACTGGAGGAAAAACCTCAACTTTCAATCTGATACCAAACACTTTCAACTCAGAACGGAGCTTCTACACCCTAAGTTGATATCAAAATAGAAAATTGCATGGTTTTAAAATAACTTAAAAAAAAACTCACTAAACAAAATCTAATAGAACTATGGAATTACTTCTGATTAATGTATGCATGTAAAAGAAAATAAAGAATGGGGGGACGAGCATATATAAAGCAAACACATAGAACCAACAGCTTATTAAAACCTTTAATCCAAATCCTTGTGGCTTCATCCGTGCACTTGCCTTCATATTAGTAAGGCCTACATCTCGTTCTCTAGGGATTGGAGCGAGGGTTACTTGTAGTTCTTATAGGAGCTGTGTTCCATTCAAATATATTTATAGAAATGATTTCCTTTCTGAAGTTAAATGAAGAGCCACATGTCGCATAATCTATGCTTCCACTCAATCCTAAGGAAGGAAAGCTAAAGCTAGGGCCTTAGACTGAATCAATCGTAAACACGTTACCCGACCACATACAAAAGGTCGAAAGAAAAATCTCCATCAAAACAGAGGAAGCCACTTATAGTCAATTGAGAGGTCTCACTTGTATATCACTCCAAAAGGAAAAGGAAGGGAGTTTGATTTCAGAATTGAGCAAATTCAGCTGCATAAGCGTCTCAGAACCTAGTTGAAGAAGCACTATCCAAGTCTTTTCCCCAACCATTGCAAAGTCCAATCGAGGGCCAATAGTGTCATTTCCAGTTCCATATAAAAAAAACCTTAGTTTGTTCCAATTCAAGATCCTTAATCAATCGATCTAGAACCCGAAACTTAATGGATAACACTACCAACAAAAGTGGAGGTAGATCCAGAGATGGAAACGGCAGTTCGAGAGCCTTACACGTCCCTCCCATTTTGTCAGTCATCAACTTTCCCAAAAGGATCCCTTCCATTATAGAATGGGATCCATAAGTGGCAAAGCTTGAGACAGACAAAAATGGCAAGAAGTTAAAGAAAAGAAAAGTAAAATAAGAAAGACAAATACAACAGCAACATCTAGTGCATCTTAATCCCTTTTAAGCTGTAAGCAAGGTTCGAAATCTCGTTTAGGTGGGTTCAGAAACTGAAGTTTTGTTTTGTTTCGGCGAAATTTCGGCCGAAATGGTGTATTTTTTTTGTTTGTTTCGGTTGACTGTTTCGGTGGTTAAACGGCCATATTTTGAACTGAAGCCTTGTGGGTAACTTATTTTAAAGTTAATAAACATGCTTAGAACATAAAAATGCAAAAATTTAGAGTTGCACCTTTGTTTGGCAGCAATCGTCGAACTGTTCTGAAAATTTTACTTGGTTTTGGAGAAAAAACATTACCTTTCCTAAGCTTTGAATGTGTAGATCTTGTAGGAGTCCAATGGAAGTCAAATTTGGTTAATTAGAGGCTTATTGGAGACTTGGAATGTTTTTCCTTCAAAATATGCAAAGGGAACCGAAATACCAAAATTTCGATTGAAATACCAAAATTTCGACTGAGATATGGTATTTATGACACATGAAATGTACCGAGACAGGCGAGATGCCGAAACAATACCTAAATTTTGACCAAAATATTGTACAAATGTTATTTCAGGCCTTATTTCGTTTTGGCCAAAAAAAAAAAATCGAAATTCCGACGAGATTTCGAACCATGGTTTTAAGTTTGTTCGTTAAAGTTTTCCCTTGTCAAAACAAATGGGATCCATGGAATAAGATTAGAAAAACTATACGGGTGAAATATTAGTATGAAAAATTAAAGGGAAGAAACATTAACCACCAAGACAAACCTTAAACCCATCAAAGTTCACTGAGTAAGCACGCTTCCTTTGGACGACCACTTCCTCCCTAAAAAACAACGCATCCCACTTACTTTTTGAATTTGTAATAGTAAAATCATATTTCTTTTGCTTGGTTAAGTAGAAGTGGAAAGCGTAGTTCTTGAGGGAGAAATTGGTTGTGTAGAGAAAGAGTTAATGCTCAGTGAACTTGATTGGGTTCCAAGTTTGGTTTGATATTTACTATTTCTTTCCTTTATTTTTTCTTATTATTACTTCAGCCACACAACCATTTTAATCTTATTCTATAGATCTCAGTTGCCTTTGATTCTGAATCGGCATTTTTATGTTTCATTTACTTTTCAAAATGTTGGTTTGTAGATCTCCTTTTTTTAAATGAATAAATAAATTCATTACCAAGGAGGAAAATAATACACAGGGAAAAGAGTGAGGGGGTGGGGGTGGACACAAACAACTAGACACTGGGCATGGGCCCATCAGTAGGACATAGATACATTAGTGGGGGGAGATACTAGTGCAGAGGAGACCGTAGGACACAGTGAGCCTATTCTTCGGGGTATCAGGGACCGATCAATGGTTACAGTATCGAAGTTCGGAGTTAACATCAAAGTAGATAGTTTTCCAAATCTTATCAAAAGAGTGAGAATTGGATGTCCATATATGGAGATTGTGTTCCATCCAGATATGACTGATAGTAGCATAGTAAGCGATCATTTCCACAGTATTATAGATGGTCGATCAATGAAAAGTCATGTCAGCCTAGATTCATTCTCAAGCCAATAGAAGGATATGTCTATGGAGGACTAATAGTTCCTAAGGACTCTCCCAGGCATTAAAAGAGAAGGGGTAGGAGAAAAAAAGATGGTCAACATCTTCAGTCCCATTTCAGCATAAGCAGCAGGAGTGGGAGACCTGGATGTGATGGTGGATAGGAAAAGACTGCGTAGGGAGCTAGTTGGATAGAGCTCACCAGGCAGTGAAACTGTGGCAGGGAATGTGTCCTTTAAACCAAATGAGGGGTCAAAAGCTTTGTGGATGCCAATTTTGAGAAGGGTAGTAGGAGAGTGGGATTTATGAGTGATTGGTTTCAAAAATACTTCTGCCAACAATATAGACTGATTGGTTTGGACTGACTAGGGAGTCAATAACCTGTTGGATGTTGTTGGTCATAATTTTAACAATGAATCTGTACAAGAAGTTGGACAGAGGTGGGCCTAAAATCTGTTAGAGAATTGGCACATTCTTTCTTGGGGATAAGACAAAGGAAGGTATGATTGATCATTTCGATCTGGCAAGGGTTAAGGAAGAAGCTTCTTATAGCAAGGATAATGTCAGCACGGATGGTGTGCCAACGCGATGAGAAGAATCCAATGCTAAATCCATCCGACCCAGGGGTGTTGTTGGACTTGTGGGAGAGGATAACAGTAAGGATTTCCTCATTCGACGGGATGGCTTGGAATTAGGGGGGATGAATTTGTTGAGTTCAGGGGGTGCAAAAGATCAGGGAAGAAAGAGGCAGCCTCATCTTTGATATCCAGGATGGAGGAGAGGGTACTATTCCTGGAAAGGAGCTTGATGATGGAATTAGCATTCATTCTGACTTCGAGGGAACGATGGAAGTAAGAGGAGTTAGAATCTCCAAGCTCTAGCCATTTAACCCTCAATTTTTTCCTGAGGAAGCTTTCTTCTTGAGGAAGGAGATAGGAAAGCTCAGCAGAAGGGACCTTTTCTTCTTCTGGCAATGAGACATTGAGAAGATCTAGTTGAAGGCAAGATTCGATAGCATCAAGCTTATCTCTACCAGAAGAGACTTAGGTGATGTTTTCAAAGGAATTGGAGTTCCAGATCTTGGGAGTAGATTTGACATTCTTGAGCTTCTTTGCAAAGGCAATGAGGGAAGTGGAGAAAGCATAGACAAGGATTGCCCATGCTTCCTGGATAACATAGAGGAAATCATTATGGAGGGACCACATGTCAAAGAATTTAAAGGGCTTGGGATCAAAGGAAGTGTGGGGGTGGACAAAGAGAAATAGTAGAATGATTAGAGATGCCAAGGAGGGCAAAGCAAGAATGGGAGGAAGGAGTCTAGCCAACCCTTATTGACAAGAACCTTATCGAGCTTACAGGTAACCCTAGCAGAACCACTCCTATGGTTTTGCCAAGTGGACTTGGCATCAGACCATTTTAAGTCATTCATGGCTATATCATTGATACATCATTGAAGGAAAGGGAGGTCGATGGGGACACCCTTGACCTTCTCATGGCTGGCTCTGACAACATTAAAGTCTCCAGCCAAGCCTTAAGGGTGGTGGCAGTGGAAGGAATAATGGGCACGCAGGTCAGACCAGAGGCAGAGACTATCTTGTGCTCTATTAAGAGCGTAGATGATAGTGGAGAAGCAAGGGGAGGAGCCAGAGGGGGGAGGAAATGGATAGGTGGATGGCTTGGGTAGAGGAGATGACAAAGACATTAAGAAGGGGAAACCAGAGAACCTAAATATGCCCATTAGGACAATGAGCATAATTAGAGAGAAAGGACCAAGAAGGGACAATAGAAGAGGCAATGGGGGGGCATTGTTCTCAAGGACACGTGTTTTAAGAAGGCAACAGAGAGACACTTGGGTGGATTTTAGAGAGAAGCGGATGAAGGCATGCTTTGCGGGGGGCAAGTGAGGCCTGCACATTCCAAATGGTCCAAGGGATCATTTTGAAGCGAGGTGGTTGGGCATCAATTGCTCCAAGGACCGGAGACGATGGGTGTCCCGAACATAATGGACGGAAGGGGTTTTATGCCTTCAATGGTATTCTTTGAGGGGGGAGGGCAAAGAAGAGGAGGTAGTCAAAGCTGAAGGAGCAGTTCCTTTGGAGAAAATCGATGATCGAATGGATCTGGGTTTTCCCAGTGGTAAGGTAGTAGTGACATTAACTGGGGGGCCCGATGAAGCTACTAGAAGTGACTGGGGGGACAAGGGGAGCATAACGCCCTTTTTGGTAGGCCTAAAAGATTGAGCACAGTGGCGGAGCCAGGCGGGAGGCCTAGACTAGAAACAATGTTCTCTGGAGGGGCCTAAGAGGACTCGAGAACTGATAGTGAACCTTCTGAGGTTTCGTTTTAGGGGAGGGAGCCCAGTGCAGCCGAAGGATCAAAGGCAACATTTTTCTCGGGAGGGGCCTGAGAGGATCCGAGAGCTAGTGGAGAACCTTTAAAGGTTTCGACCAGGTGCAAGGAGCCTAGAGCAGGTGGGCAAAACATGGTAGCTGAGGTCATAGGGGTGAAAGAGGTAGCAGCAGGGGACAAAAGGATTCCTACTCAAAGTTCTGAGAGGTAGCAATAGCGGTTGCAGCAGTAATGTCGGCAGCAGAACCGATGTCATGGGAGATTGGCGAGAAGACATCCAAAGGGGAGGTGGAACATCCCTCCAGGCCATTACAACAAGATTTGTTACCATTGAGATAAATTCTGAACCCAAACAGACAGCAAAGTCACAGTATTCATGACATACGATATAAGAATATCCAAGACCATGCACTGATCATGTCTGATTGTATGCACCATGTCTTCAACAATGTGATCACAGTCAATGAGCAACAGGTGGAACAGCCGGTTGACACTAGACATCATAATCAAGGTGAACTCGATGATCCGATGAAGGTTGCACCTGTAGAACCTATAGATGGACCTTCTTTTTGACTTGTGGCCAAAGCCTGCATGCCTGTGCTCTCTCCCCCCCCCCTCTCTTATTCTCTCCTCCTCCTCCTCCTCCTCCTCCGTGAGAATCCCCTCCCTCTTCCCTGTGATCTCTCTCCCTTTCTTACCTCTCCTTCTCTTCCCTTGAGCAACCCTTTTTATCTCTTCTTCATCCTTATTATTGTCTGGGTTTCTTTCTTTACCTGAGAATATTCTGTTCTGGGCAGTGTCTGCAAGCCATCAGATCTGAACCCAACTCCTCACATCCTCTACTGTTGTGGCTGAGATTTGGTATGTGCATGATTCTTACGTGAGGGCGATTCAACCTATAGAGTTTGGCACCCATTACTCAAGTGTGTGGTGAGAGCCGAGCTACTGTTAGAACCTGCAACTATTTCAGCGACCTGATCTTGTTTCAGGAACTTACTCCAAACAGATTACCTGATCTTTGGGTTGTATTGGAATTGATAGAGATAGGGGTTGCAATCCTCCTCTTGAAATCTCCTGTCCATAGGTGCCTTACCAAAGGAGTTCTCTTATCTAAACCAAAGTTGTATAATCGCTGGTTCTGTTTCTGCAGGTTGATGACGATGCTTCCCTTCCCTTTGTTATTAAAACCCTTTTAATTTCACTTTCCCATTTTAGCCTCCTTTACGTTAATCAGCGCTATCCCTTACTTTTAGCTTCCTTCTTACTTTACCCTTAGACAATAATTCCTAATCCCCTCCATTCCCCTACATCCAATTGGCATCTTAGAATATCTTGTTGTTTACAAAATTGCCATTTCGTTTTTGCAACTTAAGTTTATTTACAATTTTGCCATCCCATTTTGTAAGCCCCAATATAATTACAAATCTGCCATTTCAGACTTGAGTAGCTTAAGTTCTTTAGGGGGCCCACAACCATTTGAGTTGGGTCTTCGGGACCCACCTGCCCCGCATTAATATTTCTTTACTTAATTCTTCTCCAATACAGTACTTTTTACAAAGAGTCATGATAAAAATTGCCAAAAAGCGGAATTGGGTTAATCTATTAGGCTGCAGTTACTTCTGATAACCTTAATAACACCAACTTATATAACAACAGTGAAAAATAAAAAAATTATTTCCTAGTACAGAAACGGAAAAACATCTTGGATGCTATTGCTAGTGAATGCATTGACACAGTATGCAAAATGACTTGAAGACAGCATATGGCCATGTGAAGTGGCGCTGCTTGTTGGAGTAGATGTATAGTGTATATATATTGAGGAATGTGGAGACTTGGGGAAGTTCAATAAATAAATACATGTCATCAGCCTTGTTTTCTTTACTGATTAAGTATTGTTGCCCAATGACTTTGATCTATTCCACATCATTAGTGGGATTAGACAAGGGGTTTGCTTTATCTGGCTCTCTGCTGGCTATGTTTAATGCAGTTTAGGGTTCTAGAAAGATTCTAGGTGAACAAAGTTGTTTGGAAGTAGAAATCTTAAGCATTGCATGCGAGGGAATCAAGGCAGCATAACTCCTTATTGTGCCAAATCATATGATCATGTGCCATCTCTTTATCACCCTCAGCTTCCATTGGCACGAGTAGTTCAACCAGGAAGTTGGGAATCTAATGACCCTGATGGGATGTAAAAATCTCCCTAAAGGGTTGATTGTATTGTTATCATTAATTCTCAGTAATTATTGGCTTCCTTCAGGTCTGCTTACTATGTAAATATTTGCTCTTTTTTTCCCATTATAATTTCATGGTAAGGAAGCATTCATCCATTTACTTGCTATGCAATCCATTATGAATTTTCTTACTCGTTTTGATGAGATTACCTGACAGCTTTGTTGGTATTTGTAAAATTTATTCTCAGAAGAGATTTATGGATCTATTTTAATGAAACTTTTTTTTTTTTAATGTCTTTCCCCACATTACCTTTAAGTTCTTTAGGTGTCCATAAGAAATATATATATTTGGGTTGTTGCACCTTAGGGCTTGGGATCAAATCGTATGTTTGTCCCTGTTA
The DNA here is from genome assembly GCF_013358625.1 of Macadamia integrifolia. Lineage (NCBI taxonomy): Eukaryota > Viridiplantae > Streptophyta > Magnoliopsida > Proteales > Proteaceae > Macadamia > Macadamia integrifolia. Next base: position 9,693,103 of record NC_056564.1, on the reverse strand, counting down.
CTTGTATTTGTGTGTACATTCATTTTACATTTTTTTCTCCATTTTTTTTTTTGGTTTGTAGGGTGACCTTCAAGATGTTTTACTTCTAAGAAAGAATCTACTGAGAGCTTTTCTCGAATTACTCAAATGGAAGGTTTGGTTTCTGTAAATTCTTGTCTGAAGATTATTGTTTTCTCAATATATTAACAAGATTGTTTCAGTTTAAAGTTAAATTTAGTATGATCAAGAATTGGCTGATATTTGATCAAATCAAACTTATTTTCAACAAGTTGGAAGTTATTTTTATTTATTGTTTGTCTCGGATGGGTTCTATATTGTATTGACGGAAGTACATTTTGTTCTTCTTTGATGAAAATTTCTGTTTGAAAATTTTAATGCTTAACTGCCAGGTTCTTGCAATTTCATGGTCTTTTGCTTGAATCATGCTAGTAAAGACAGGTGTAATAATATCCATGACAAGACTGGGAACATCATTGGCTCAAGTAGTCTGTATCAAAGAAAAAGGGGGGAGGAGAGCTGACCTATTTCTGTGTAAATGGTCTATGCTTATCTGTCTCAGTTTAGGGATTGCATGATGATATTACATCTTAAATTGCGCTATAGCAGTCACTAGATGTTAAAAAATGTTCAGATCCTTCTACACTTCACATTGCCATAGTTTAGTAAAGTGTTAAATGTCATGATCTACCATATATACAAAAGTGGGTTCATCTGATGTAGGACTCCACATTTGTCTCGGCGGTAAATTATCCAAGAAACAAAGGTGGCCCAGATTTTGATGCAAAGATTCTGTGAAATTACTAAACTACCATTAGAGGGGGTTGAATATAAGAATTCAAATGGAATCTCTGTAATTTTGAGTTGAGCTACTTCCTCTAGTTCTTTTGGCCTGGAATGTTACCAATGAGATAGGCACACAGTTCTTTCTTCTTCTTCTTCTTCTTTTTTGGTATAGCATAAGGAATAGTTTATTATTGCAGAACAAGGTATATATATTAGGTGTACAGCAAAAACAAAGGAAAGCTCTACAGTAAAGTTTATGACAATGTACAGGGAAAAACTTTTATCTCTATGTATAGATCATTCTTATATGGGATGTGACCAATAAACACTCTTTAGGAAGCCTTGACATTAAAAAAGCTTTTGTGGGATAGCTCATGATAGATCTCTCAATACTAGATATTATATGGGTCTAATTTAAGGCTTTGTGATGCCTTAACCTTTCTTTTCATATGTAATAAGAAATTTCTTAGGGTTCAATCTGTATAACACCTTTAGCTTTGGGGTTTAAAATTTAGGCCCAGAACAGTTCAATTAGTATCATCTTGAGCTCCGGTGGTGGAAGATATTATAACAAAGTATTTTCAACCCATAGTTCAAAGTTTAGGTAAAAATGCCAAAATTTTGGCGGGTTTATCTCGGTCTCAACCGTGGCTGAACCACCAAGGACTTGACGAGTTTACGAGGTTTTGATAAGAGTTTCAATGAAATTACCGGAATGACTGAAATGGTCAAAATTTTGCTCAAAATAGTTGAATTTTTGTACTACTTTCCAATAGTATGTTTCTTCATTCCTATTCTATATTTTAATTATTTTTACAAAATGTTCTATGTTATAAGACTAAATTATTTGTAGATAGGCTATAAATAAAAGGATATAGTAGGCTACAACGTGCTCTAGCAACCTATAGCAACCTAGGGCCTGACGCAAAACTACCACTTTGGGGTTTTTTCCCCCAATCTAATAATTCAAACACATGTAAACATCCTTATATAAGTACAAGAAGTTTCAATTTCAGGGAAAAATTCCATAATTTGGCCACCAAAATGGCTATTTCGGGTTGAGTTGTGGAACAGACCAAATTTCGAGCGTATTTTGCAGATTTTGACCCTAAATTTTGGTTTGAATATGATCAAAATGCTGGTAAAAACTGAAATTTGGAACTGTTATGAAAGCTTATTTTAACAAACCAGGATCAGTAAAGGAAGAAGAAGAGAAGAGAGAGAGAGAGATAATGAAGAAGTTGCTAAACCCACGGTAGACTTAGACCGTAGGTCTATCGTAACTAGTGTAACAAACTACAGTTGTAGTCTAAATAGGAAACCTACTCTAATTAGGAAACCAAATAATAATAAAGCAAGCTAATCTAACTTGAAAAGGTTGGGTCAAACCTCCACTTGTGACTCAATCTCAATGGGAACTTTGTTCCTGCTTTTGGAATGGGAAATGAAAATTTGTCATGATGTTATGTACGAATCTTTCGTGTTCAATGAGTGGGTGGTCATGCTGTTGCTAGCTGCTATGTTTTTTCTTTCTACTGGTTATGTACCGATTTCTTACTAGAAAGGATTGTTTATGGCATACTATTACATTGATGCCTCTGTAACTGTAGATGACTGGTTTAAGGTGAGAATCGAAGGTTATCTTGTCCTTGTCAACACCTAAGTTCATCTTCCTTATTAGACTCTACACTAAACAGAAGCTGAATTATTGGCAACACTCTGAACTGAAACTACGGTTGTAGATTGAGGAACGTGACCTGTTGGAAGAAGTTTCTGAGTGTTCTGTGAACATTTTGTCAGATATTGAGCTTGGTCCTCATGTTGAGGTTCTGGAATTTATCCTTTTAAAGTGCTCTTTTTGTCCAACATACTTTTTCCCCCTTTGACTATCTAATTTTTTATTTTAGGATATTAGGATGAATAAATTTTTTTTATATGTTCTCTTTTTTAGGTTTTCCAATCCCATTGTTAGCATAACACGCGTCTTCCTCCGCAGATAATAACAAGGTTTAAGATCTCTCTCTCCCCCCTCATCTTGCTGATCCAAAAAAGGAAATCTGACAAGATCTCGGCGAGATCCCGCTGAGATCATGTATTTTTTCCCGGTCATCTCGATAGTTGTTCTCGGTGGCCATATGGTCTTTGTAGGCCCTGAAACATCAATTTTTTTTTTTAACAAGGTTTTAGACCTTCTAAACACAATGGAAACATCAATTTTTTTTTTAAAATCAAACCTAAAATGGTACTTTGACTTCATACCCTATATAAGTAGTCTCCAACTCTTCGGACCCTAGGCTAGTAGGCTCTATTCCGCAATCCAAAATCCACAATCCTCAATCAACAGTGTTATATGTACCTAGGAGGATTGATGTTTTGATTTTATTGGATTCCCTATAACCGACTTTTCGTACACTAGGCTTGCCGAGATCTTAAACCATGGATAATAAATCCACTGTTGTATGTAATGGAGGACTACTTTCTTGTGGATGTAATGGACAAGGATATTGGGAAGATGCTTATGTGTGATCTCTTCTATACAACTTCCCTCTTATCTAATTTCATTTACTGTTTGATCTTAACAAGGTAGACCTACGCTCATGTTCACATTTAATTGTAACAAAAGCTTTGCATTATGCCCTTATTGTTGTAAACTATAGTTAATATAAGTATCAGACTTTCAGTGTTATATTTTATATGCCATAGGTAGTCAACCTACGTGGGTTTATCTAGATTTAAAGCATGCAGATCGGGTATCGTATTAGAAGGGTGATTTTAAGAGTCGATACATATTGTGTAGTTTCGGAGAGACGAAATATAAGCTAAAGATACATATGGAAATGATTGGGATATATGAAAAATACAATTTTGAAACATAAACACTTTAAATAAGTAATATGTAAAATATATCATGTATAAAAAGGAGAACAAAATACGCAAGACGAGTGCTTTTAATTGACTATATATGAAGGATGAGGATTTTTATTTGTACCGATATCAAAATTTTAAGATATTGCATCAGTTAGTGTCGGAGGATACAATAGGATACTTAATACCTTGTGTTTATTTACTCACGATTTTGAATCATTGACTGAATATTTATTTATTTATTTTTGTCTTGGGCGGGGGTGGGGAAGAGATTTAAGGAGCTGAGTCGTTTGATTTTCAAATGTATTATTATTATTATTTTTTTTTTGGCAGCAAGGAAATTTATTGGAAGAGAAAAAAGTATCGAGAGGACCAGTTCCTTTAGTTTGACCCCATTTGCCGAAATATAACCCCAGCTCCCCCACCCCCCCTTCGGTGTAAAAAAAAAAAAAACCCACACCTAGAAATGTCCCCAAGAAGACCACCCATGAAGCTCACTACACTGCAACACTACCACTGCCGATACTAGACCAGTTATTATGACTTTGGTTCTGGCACTGCAGAGGATCAGCTGGGGCTTTCCTCTTTCTCCTTTACCCATTCTGCCCCTACATACCATACCCCTGATGTCCTAGAGTTGTCTTCCGAAGCACAAAAATCAAATTTTACTGGATTTTATGGGATGTCTTAAAATATAGCCACCTCCTTGCTAGTATGATCTCCCTTTTTGTGTTTTGAGGGAATTGGAAGTATGTCTCTGCTTCTAAAAGTAAATGTCCATTTTGTAGTAGTGTTGTATATCAAAGAATCTCTTTATGTGGTCATGATTTATTTATTCTTGGAGACATTTTAGAATCACTGAATTACATTGTGGGTAGTTGTCATTAGTGCAATGCAGTATTCATGCTTTCAAGTTGTAAAATTTCTTGATGGTTCCAGCTTCCAAGTCCAAATTCTAAAACTTAAAAAAGGGGGGGGGGGGGGGGGGNAGTTTTGTTTCATTTCGGCGAAATTTCAGACGAAATGATGTATTTTTTTGTTTGTTTCGGTTGACTATTTCGGTGGTCAAACGACCATATTTTGACCTGAAGCCTTGTGGGTAACTTATTTTAAAGTTAATAAACATGCTTAGAACATAAAAATGCAAAAATTTAGAGTTGCACCTTTGTTTGGCAGCAATCGTCGAACTGTTCTGAAAATTTTACTTGGTTTTGGAGAAAGAACATTACCTTTCCTAAGCTTTGAATGTGTAGATCTTGTAGGAGTCCAATGGAAGTCAAATTTGGTTAGTTAGAGGCTTATTGGAGACTTGGAATGTTTTTCCTTCAAAATATGCAAAGGGAACCGAAACCACAGAGAGTCAAAATTTCGACCGAAATACCAAAATTTCGACTGAGATATGGTATTTGACACATGAATTGTATCGAGACAGGCGAGATGCCGAAACAATACCTTAATTTCGACCAAAATATTGTACAAATGTTATTTCAGGCCTTATTTCGTTTTGGAAAAAAAAAAAAAATCGAAATTCCGACGAGATTTCGAACCATGGTTTTAAGTTTGTTCGTTAAAGTTTTCCCTTGTCAAAACAAATGGGATCCATGGAATAAGATTAGAAAAACTATACGGGTGAAATATTAGTATGAAAAATTAAAGGGAAGAAACATTAACCACCAAGACAAACCTTAAACCCATCAAAGTTCACTGAGTAAGCACGCTTCCTTTGGACGACCACTTCCTCCCTAAAAAACAACGCATCCCACTTACTTTTTGAATTTGTAATAGTAAAATCATATTTCTTTTGCTTGGTTAAGTAGAAGTGGAAAGCGTGGTTCTTGAGGGAGAAATTGGTCATGTAGAGAAAGCGTTCATGCTCAATGAACTTGATTGGGTTCCAAGTTTGGTTTGATATTTACTATTTCTTTCCTTTATTTTTTCTTATTATTACTTCAGCCACACAACCATTTTAATCTTATTCTATAGATCTCAGTTGCCTTTGATTCTGAATCGGCATTTTTATGTTTCATTTACTTTTCAAAATGTTGGTTTGTAGATCTCCTTTTTTTAAATGAATAAATAAATTCATTACCAAGGAGGAAAATAATACACAGGGAAAAGAGTGAGGGGGTGGGGGGTGGGGGGTGGGGGTGGACACAAACAACTAGACACTTGGCATGGGCCCATCAGTAGGACATAGATACATTAGTGGGGGGAGATACTAGTGCAGAGGAGACCGTAGGACACAATAGTGAGCCTATTCTTCGGGGTATCAGGGACCGATCGATGGTTACAGTATCGAAGTTCGGAGTTAACATCAAAGTAGATGGTTTTCCAAATCTTATCAAAAGAGTGAGAATTGGATGTCCATATATGGAGATTGTGTTCCATCCAGATATGACTGATAGTAGCACAGTAAGTGATCATTTCCATAGTATTATAGATGGTGGATCAATGAAAAGTCATGTCAGCCTAGATTCATTCTCAAGCTAATAGAAGGATATGTCTATGGAGGACTAATAGTTCCTAAGGACTCTCCCAGGCATTAAAAGAGAAGGGGTAGGAGAAAAAAAGATGGTCAACATCTTCAGTCCCATTCCAGCATAAGCAGCAGGAGTGGGAGACCTGGATGTGATGGTGGATATGAAAAGACTGCGTAGGGAGCTAGTTGGATAGAGCTCACAGGCAGTGAAACTGTGGCAGGGAATGTGGCCTTTAAACCAAATGAGGAGTCTAAAGCTTTGTGGATGTCAATTTTGAGAAGGGTAGTAGGAGAGTGGGATTTACGAGTGATTGGTTTCAAAAATACTTCTGCCAACAATATAGACTGATTGGTTTGGACTGACTAGGGAGTCAATAACCTGTTGGATGTTGTTGGTCATAATTTTAACAATGAATCTGTACAAGAAGTTGGACAGAGGTGGGCCTAAAATCTATATTCTTTCTTGGGGATAAGACAAAGGAAGGTATGATTGATCATTTTGATCTGGCAAGGGTTAAGGAAGAAGCTTCTTATAGCAAGGATAATGTCAGCACGGATGGTGTGCCAGCGCGATGAGAAGAATCCAATGCTAAATCCATCCGACCCATGGGTGTTGTTGGATTTGTGGGAGAGGATAACAGTAAGGATTTCCTCATTCGACGGGATGGGTTGGAATGAGGGGGGATGAATTTGTTGAGTTCAAGGGGTGCAAAAGATCAGGGAAGAAAGAGGCAGCCTCATCTTTGATATCCAGGATGGAGGAGAGGGTACTATTCCTGGAAAGGAGCTTGATGATGGAATTAGCATTCATTCTGACTTCGAGGGAACGATGGAAGTAAGAGGAGTTAGAATCTCCAAGCTCTAGCCATTTAATCCTCAATTTTTTCCTAAGGAAGCTTTCCTCCTGAGCAAGGAGATAGGAAAGCTCAGCAGAAGGGACCTTTTCTTCTTCTGGCAATGAGACATTGAGAAGATCTAGTTGAAGGCAAGATTTGATAGCATCAAGCTTATCTCTACCAGAAGAGACTTAGGTGATGTTTTCAAAGGAATTGGAGTTCCAGATCTTGGGAGTAGATTTGACATTCTTGAGCTTCTTTGCAAAGGCAATGAGGGAAGTGGAGAAAGCATAGACAAGGATTGCCCATGCTTCCTGGATAACATAGAGGAAATCATTATGGAGGGACCACATGTCAAAGAATTTAAAGGGCTTGGGATCAAAGGAAGTGTGGGGGTGGACAAAGAGAAATAGTAGAATGATTAGAGATGCCAAGGAGGGCAAAGCAAGAATGGGAGGAAGGAGTCTAGCCAACCCTTATTGACAAGAACCTTATCGAGCTTACAGGTAACCCTAGCAGAACCACTCCTATGGTTTTGCCAAGTGGACTTGGCATCAGACCATTTTAAGTCATTCATGGCTATATCATTGATACATCATTGAAGGAAAGGGAGGTCGATGGGGACACCCTTGACCTTCTCATGGCTGGCTCTGACAACATTAAAGTCTCCAGCCAAGCCTTAAGGGTGGTGGCAGTGGAAGGAATAATGGGCACGCAGGTCAGACCAGAGGCAGAGACTATCTTGTGCTCTATTAAGAGCATAGATGATAGTGAAGAAGCAAGGGGAGGAGCCAGAGGGGGGAGGAAATGGATAGGTGGATGGCTTGGGTAGAGGAGATGACAAAGACATTAAGAAGGGGAAACCAGAGAACCTAAATATGCCCATTAGGACAATGAGCATTATTAGAGAGAAAGGACCAGGAAGGGACAATAGAAGAGGCAATGGGGGGCCATTGTTCTCAAGGACACGTGTTTTAAGAAGTCAACAGAGAGACACTTGGGTGGATTTTAGAGAGAAGCGGATGAAGGCATGCTTTGCGGGGGGCAAGTGAGGCCTGCACATTCCAGATGGTCCAAGGGATCATTTTGAAGCGAGGTGGTTGGGCATCAATTGCTCCAAGGACCGGAGACGATGGGTGTCCCGAACATAATGGACGGGAGGGGTTTTATGCCTTCAATGGTATTCTTTGAGGGGGGAGGGCAAAAAGAGGAGGTAGTCAAAGCTGAAGGAGCAGTTCCTTTGGAGAAAATCGATGATCGAATGGATCTGGGTTTTCCCAGTGGTAAGGTAGTAGTGACATTAACTGGGGGACCCGATGAAGCTACTAGAAGTGACTGGGGGGACAAGGGGAGCATGACGCCCTTTTTGGTAGGCCTAAAAGATTGAGCACAGTGGCGGAGCCAGTCAGGAGGCCTAGACTAGAAACAATGTTCTCGGGAGGGGCCTAAGAGGACTCGAGAGCTGATAGTGAACCTTCTAAGGTTTCGTTTTAGGGGAGGGAGCCCAGTGCAGCCGAAGGATCAAAGGTAACATTTTTCTCGGGAGGGGCCTGAGAGGACCCAAGAGCTAGTGGAGAACCTTTAAAGGTTTCGACCAGGTGCAAGGAGCCTAGAGCAGGTGGGCAAAACATGAGCAAGCGGTAGCTGAGGTCATAGGGGTGAAAGAGGTAGCAGTAGGGGACAAAAGGATTCCTACTCAAAGTTCTGAGAGGTAGCAATAGCGGTTGTAGCAGTAATGTCGGCAGCAGAACCGATGTCATGGGAGATTGGCAAGAAGACATCCAAAGGGGAGGCGGAACATCCCTCCGGGCCATTACAACAAGGTTTGTTACCATTGAGATAAATTCTGAACCCAAACATACAGCAAAGTCACAGTATTCATGACATTCGATATAAGAACATCCAAGACCATGCACTGATCACGTCTGATTGTATGCACCATGTCTTCAACATTGTGATCACAGTCAATGAGCAACAGGTGGAACAGCCGGTTGACACTAGACATCATAATCAAGGTGAACTCGATGATCCAATGAAGGTTGCACTTGTAGAACCGATAGATGGATCTTCTTTTTGACTTGTGGCCAAAGCTTGCATGCCTATGCTCTCTCCCCCCCCCCCCCCCCCTCTTATTCTCTCCTCCGCGAGAATCCCCTCCCTCTTCCCTGTGATCTCTCTCCCTTTCTTACCTCTCCTTCTCTTCCCTTGAGCAACCCTTTTTATCTCTTCTTCATCCTTATTATTGTCTGGGTTTCTTTCTTTACCTGAGAATATTCTGTTCTGGGCAGTGTCTGCAAGCCATCAGATCTGAACCTTGTTACTTATTTTTGTCCAACATACTTTTTCCCCCTTTGACTATCTAATTTTTTATTTTAGGATATTAGGATGAATAAGATTTTTTTATATCTTCTCTTTTTTAGGTTTTCCAATCCCATTGTTAGCACAACACGCGTCTTCCTCAACTAATAATAACAAGGTTTAAGATCTCTCTCTCCCCCCTCATCTCGCTGATCCAAAAAAGGAAATCTGGCAAGATCTCAGCGAGATCCCGCTGAGATCATGTATTTTTTCCTGGTCGTCTCGATAGTTGTTCTCGGTGGCCATATGGTCTTTGTAGGCCCTGAAACTTGGTATTTACCCTATTTTAGACCTTCTAAACACAATGGAAACATCAATTTTGTTTAAAAATCAAACCTAAAATGGTACTTTGACTTCATACCCTATATAAGTAGTCTCCAACTCTCCGGACCCTAGGCTAGTAGGCTCTATTCCGTAATCCACAATCCCCAATCCACAATCAACAGTGTTATATGTACCTAGGAGGATTGATGTTGTGATTTAATTGGATTCCCCATAACCGACTTTTCGTGCACTAGGCTCGCCGAGATCTTAAACCATGGGTAATAAATCCACTGTTGTATGTAATGGAGGACTACTTTCTTGTGGATGTAATGGACAAGGATATTGGGAAGATGCTTATGTGTGATCTCTTCTATACAACTTCCCTCTTATCTAATTTCATTTACTGTTTGATCTTAACAAGGTAGACTTACGCTCATGTTCACATTTAATTGTAACAAAAGCTTTGCATTATGCCCTTATTGTTGTAAACTATGGTTAATATGATGCTTTCCCCCTCCACTATAAGAATATATAAGTATCAGACTTTCAGTGTTATTTTTTATATGCCATAGGTGGTCAACCTACGTGGGTTTATCAAGATTTAAAGTATGTAGATCGGGTATCGTATTAGAAGGGTGATTTTAAGAGTCGATACATATTGTGTAGTTTCGGAGAGACGAAATATAAGCTAAAGATACATATGGAAATGATTGGAATATATGAAAAATGCAATTTTGAAACATAAACACTTTAAATGAGTAATATGTAAAATATATCATGTACAAAAAGGAGAACAAAGTACGCAAGACGAGTGCTTTTAATTGACTATATATGAAGGGTGAGGATTTTTATTTGTACCGATATCAAAATTTTAAGATATTGCATCAGTTAGTGTCGGAGGATACGATAGGATACTTAATACCTTGTGTTTATTTACTCATGATTTTGAATCATTGACTGAATATTTATTTATTTATTTATTTTTGTCTTGGGCGGGGTGGGGAAGAGATTTAAGGAGCTGAGTCGTTTGATTTTCAAATGTATTGTTATTATTATTTTTTTTTTGGCAGCAAGGAAATTTATTGGAAGAGAAAAAAGTATCGAGAGGACCAGTTCCTTTAGTTTGACCCCATTTGCCGAAATATAACCCCAGCTCCCCCACCCCCCCTTCGGTGTAAAAAAAAAAAAAAAAAACCCACACCTAGAAATGTCCCCAAGAAGACCACCCATGAGGCTCACTACACTGCAACACTACCACTGCCGATACTAGACTAGTTATTATGACTTTGGTTCTGGCACTGCAGAGGATCAGCTGGAGCTTTCCTCTTTCTCCTTTACCCATTCTGCCCCTACATACCATACCCCTGATGTCCTAGAGTTGTCTTCCGAAGCACGAAAATCAAATTTTACTGGATTTTATGGGATGTCTTAAAATATAGCCACCTCCTTGCTAGTATGATCTCCCTTTTTGTGTTATGAGGGAATTGGAAGTATGTCTCTGCTCCTAAAAGTAAATGTCCATTGTGTAGTAGTGTTGTATATCAAAGAATCTCTTTATTGTGGTCATGATTTATTTATTCTTGGAGATATTTTAGAATCACTGAATTACATTGTGGGTAGTTGTCATTAGTGCAATGCAGTATTCATGCTTTCAAGTTGTAAAATTTCTTGATGGTTCCAGCTTCCAAGTCCAAATTCTAAAACTTAAAAAAGAGAAGGGGGGGGGGGGGAGTGAAAGAAAGAACACGCCCAACCTTGTGATTGAGCTGTATTTTGTGTCTCACTTTTGACTGTTTTTCTTTTCTGTTTCCCTAAGGTTATGTCTTTTGTTCATCAATGCTTCATTTTCTTCAGGCTAAGAGATGAAAACTCAATTCTTTGTTGCAAAGATGCTCCAGAATTATTAAAACTACTTGAAGATGCTGTCTCTGTTATCAAGAAAAACTGCTCTGATCTTCTACATCATGGTTGTCTTGGCTTTTGCCCCATTTTGGATGGTACCGTCTCTGCATTATCTTCTCTCTGCATCTTCTCTTCTGAATTTTCTCTGCTCATCAAAATGCTGTTGAATCTGTGCTTTGTCGATATACTATCTAAGTCGCTGAGAATCTCTTTAGGGCTTTGGCTGCACTTTATGAGGTATACTCTGAATGCTCAAGTAATGTTCAATTGGAGATGGTCATGTGTAACTTATCATTATCCAAAGCTTTCCTGTAAAATTCTAATCCATCAGGTGGAAGTGAAGTTAAGATTGTCAATATGGAATTGGATGTGAATGAAGATTCCAGGGATATGGATCATTTAGCTTTTCGTGGGAAGGGTGTCTGTCTGTCATTTCTTCTCATTCTTCTATGAAGTGGAAGTTGGACATGATTACCAATTTCTATTGTTTTTTCTCAGTTCTGCCTTCTATTACATGGAAAATATTGTTTAATCTCATGGAAAGGGAAAAAGATAAAAAGGTGCAATATGCCTTGTTTATCGTTCACGTTACAAATTTGCATTGTGCATGTTTAGTGACTGTACACTAAAAAAATCCTTGCTTTGATTGTGGCTTCCTTTCAGTAGGTCTGCGACCATGTTCGTTGCAGTCGCTGTGAAAATTTTTCCTGGTCTTATTCTCATCTATTGGACTTGGTACTCCGATCTCCTCTACTACTATGCCATGAAAGATTTCTTAACATATCCATAAGCTGATGATCACAGGATTCCATTTGGTTGCTACTTGTTAGAGAAGGCACATACATGTCTTGGTATTCAGTTCACTATGCCATCTCTCTCTCTAAATAAATTCCCCTCTTTTATAGGTTGCATCCGTTGAAAGCATGGTTGAAATGAGATTTGAGTCTTAAGCTCTCTTGTGATAGTATTTTAACAGCTTTGCATTTCTTGCTGGGGACATTGACATGCACTGGTTCTGGTGGGAAGGATAAAAGCATTAATCCATCTTTGGCATGGAAGGGATTTTGAACAGGTATTTTAGGTAAACTTCTGCATTAACTTCTGTTTTCATAATAGGGGATAGAGGAATGTTGTTGTGAAGATGGTGGAGCTACTTTAGATGGCACCATAGTTCAAAACTTCAGAAATTTATCGACCCTAGTCGACATGAAACCATTAGTGACTCGACAGGTTTACAAGGTTTCGGTTGACATTTTGATGACATGACTGTAACCGTTGAAATAGTCAAAATTTTTCTCAAAATGATTGAAATTTTGAATTGTATGACTGTAACGGTAAAATGGTCTAATCAATTGTATGATTTTCATGTTGGATGAATGTTTAAACCAACTCTTTTGATATTTGTATATTGCAGAGTTTAAACCAACTCTTTTGATTGACTGCATATGTAAATTTATTGTTCTTGATCCTCCAATTGGTCAAGTAATTGTTCACTACTGGCTTTGGGGATGGTTTTCCTGTTCTTGGTCACTTTATGTATTGCTTTTTGTAGATTATAGATGGATAATGTTTCACATGGAAGAAATTACTTGTAGATTAGAGATGGTTTTCCTGTTCTTTCTCACTGTGTGAGCGTGTGTGCGTGTGCACGTGTGCGTGTGCGTGTCCGTGTCATTGAGGATCAACTACTTTGTTTGGCTTGTTGGTATCTCAAATGCACTCCTTGAGGACTATTATAATTATGGAACTCTAATCATACGTCTACATTTCGGTTGTCCTGTGGCTGTTTTGAATCAGGATTTTCTACTTTAAGTCACTGTAGAGAAAGGGGGAAAGGAACAGAGAAATTTTAGTATTTTAGTATCTCCTCTTTGTCTTAGTTCCACTTTATCCTTCCGTCGAGACTGAACTATCTGTCACTTTTGTTACAATATTAGATTCCTGCAATCAAATCAGCAAAAACAGCAAAGAGAACTGGAAGAGAAGAGAAGAGAAGAGAAGAAGAAGAAAGGAAGACAAGTCTGAAATCTGCCCAAAAAAACAGAGCAGCCTGTGATCAGTCCAAATATGTGACTGATCGCAGGCATCATTAGCATATATAGGTTTAAAACAAGGAGTGCAAGGACTAAAACACCCCCATTATAAGTAATAAACTCTAAACAACAAATAGGGACCCGATAGGACCAAATTGACCCTATCGGGTCCAGTGATTGACGCTAATCCCAATATCTGGATTAGCTCTCGGCCTCAACTCCCCCTCAAGCTGGAGCATATACATCACCCATGCTCAGCTTTGTACAACCACTGCGAAAGTTAGGTGTAAACAAGGACTTAGTAAACATGTCAGCTAATTGATCCGTCGATGGAACAAACGGAGTCTCAATCAGCTTCTTTAGAACATCACGAACGACATAACAATCCACCTCTATGTGTTTGGTCCTCTCATGGAAGATCGGGTTACTGACAATATAAATTGCAGCTTAGTTGTCACAATACATCTTCATTGGCTTGGTCATTGGAAATCCCAACTCCAATAGAAGCGACCTCTGGCATATAAACTGAGTCGTGGTATGAGTCGTAGCTCTGTACTAGGCCTCCGCACTGGACCGAGTAATAATAGTTTGTTTCTTACTATGCCATAGAATAAGATTCCTTCCAACAAAGGTACAGTATCCAGTGGTAGATCTCAAATCACTAGTAGAGCCAGCCCAATCAGCATCAGAGTAGTCAACAAGCTCCATATGTTGATTAGGACGGTAAATCAACCCCTTTCCAGGAGCACCTTTCAGATAACGAAGAACATGGATAGCAGCATCCTAATGGGTTTTCTGAGGAGACTGTTTGAACTGACTAAGAACTCCAATAGCATAAGAAATGTCAGGACGAGTCAGTCAGGTAAATCAACTTGCCAATCAAACTCCTGTACTGATGCACATCCTGAAACGGTTCACCATCATCAACACCGAACTTTTGGTGAGGATCCATAGGAATATCAAGAGGTCTAGATGCAACCATCGCAGTATCAGATAGAAGATCCACAACATACTTTCTTTGAGACAAACTGATCCCTTTCTTGTAGCGGATCATCTCAATCCCGATAAAATAATGGAGATGACCAAGATCCTTGATTTGAAAATGACGCTGGAGATGAGCCTTTACTTTAGAAATACCTGTCTCATCATTGCCAGTAAGAATAATATACTACCAAGACCACTAGCTTGTCACCTTTGTGACGAACAAAAACTGAATGATCAGAATAGCATTGAGAAAACCCACACGTGACAATGGTGGCACTGAACTTGTCAAATCATGCTCGAGGGGACTGTTTAAGCCCATAAATAGCCTTGTGCAAGCGACACATGACCTGTATTCTCTCTCTGAGCAACATAACTAGGAGGTTGCTCCATATACACCTCCTGAAGATCACCATATAGAAAAACATTCTTCATGTCCAACTGAAATAACGGCTAATCAAAGTTAACAGCAAGAGATATAAGAAGGAGATCAGAGTTCAGTCTAGCAACCGGAGAGAATGTCTCAAAGTAATCCACACCATAAGTCTGAGTATACCCTTTGGCAACCAAACGAGCCTTTAATCGCTCAACAGAGCAATCAGAATGATACCTAATAGTATACACCCAGGGATACTTAACCAAATCCTTACTAGAAGGTAAATCTACCAGGCTCCAGGTACCATGACTCATAAGAGCATTCATTTCTACATCCATGGCAGCCTTCCATTCAGGAATACGGAGGGCATCATTATGAGAACGGGGAATGGGGGTAGTGGAAAGGGATAGGGCAAGGCCATGGATGGAAGAGGGAAGATGAGATAATGACATAAAATTACCAATAGGGTACACAACATTGATTTCTGAGTGCAAGAACGTGTACCTTTACGATGTGCAATCGGTAAGTCATCAGGCGAAGGAGGAAGAGGAACTTCACCAGCGAAAGACGGCAGTGGAAGGAGTGAACCTTCAGGGTTAATTTCCGCGTTGCCTGGCTGTCCAGTTTTCTTCTTACATTGATAAACCTAGAGTGGAGGTGAGGCAATGGTACCAAGGGCATCAGGGAGGGGTACAAGAGGGTATGGGTGGAGAAGACAACTCCGAACTAGACTGGGACACCTGAGGAATAAAATGATGTACCTTCAAAGAAGGTCACATCAGCACTGACAAAATTCGGATGAGTAACGTGGTCATAACACTTATATCCTTTTTGGGTATGAGAGTAACCTAGAAAGATACACTTAGTAGACCTCGGGGATAACTTATCAACCTGCAGATGCATATTATGAACAAAACATGCACACCCAAAGACATGGGGTGGAACAGTAAAACTGGATAAATTAGGAAACATAACAGAAAATTGAGACTTATCTGCCCGAACAGAAGATGGCATGCGATTAATCAAATAACAAGCAGTTAAAACACCATCACACCAAAAATGTTTAGGGACATGCATGTGATGCATGTCTAAGGATGGGCGTGGAAGTGCCATTAGCAAGGATAACGGAGTTTGAACTGACATTAGTAAAATTATGAAAAAGTGATGACTTACCGATCATATGGGCAGAGGCACCTGAATCAATGATCCAAGGAGTAGATGTAGTAGTGAGAAGGGCTGAAGTACCTGTGTGAGCTAGAGTAGCAGCGGATGTAGACGCACCATTAGATGTATTAGAGGATGCCTCAAGAGTGTGCAAGCGCCGGAGCAACGAATTGATATCATCTCGCAGACCGGTAGCTGAATCTCCTGATGAAGCTATTGGTTTAGGATCAATTGGAGCCATTGGGTCAATACCATCATCAGACATTATATGATTAGCTAATTGTGTTGCCCCACTCTGGTTTACCATGCTTTGCCAGCAAGTGTCAACAGTATGGTTGGACTTTCCATAAAAGGTGCACTGGTGAGCTGAACGATCAAAGGGTTGTCCACCAGATCCTAGATTAACCGACCCACGTCCTCCCCCACGATCGCGACCACGTCCACGGTTGGCATGGAATGCAGAACTGTCTTTGGTAGACTGATCAGGTTTAGTGGAGGAGGTAATGTGCTATAAGCGTGAGTATCATTCAGAATAGGTACAATATCTCTTGCAAGTAAGTGACCTTTCATTGCGTTCAAGTCATTGTTCAAACCAACTAGGAATTTAGAGATGAAGAACTTGTTACGCTGAGCCTTAAACTTGTCAATGTCAAAGGTCAAGGGTTGGAAGACATTTAGTTCTTCAACCATTCATCTGAAAGTACTGTAATATTCGGAAAAGGGGCTTGTCCGATTGGCGAAACTGAAACAATTTTTCATAAATATCATAAATTTGGGTCATGTTCTTTTTCTGAGAGTAGGTCTCCTTCAAATCATTCCATACTCCCTTGGCAGTAGAGTGAAACATGACATTGGATGTTACATCTGGTTCCATACTATTCTATAACCAAATTAAGATTAATGCATTCTCTTTCTACCATTGAGCATAATCAGTATCAGATTCTTTGGGAGGATCAAAGGTAGTGTAGTCAAGTTTATCCTTCGCCATTAGGTAAACTTTAACTGACTGAGTCCAAATGAGGTAATTTGAGCTTCCCTTAAGCTTGATAGAAGTAATCTGGACATTCACACTGTCCGATGCAGAGGAGGTAGTAGTAGGAGTAGCAGTAGTCTTGGTCTTGGCCATGAGTGCATGAATTAAGGACAAGGATTTATTGCAAAAACAACTAAGTACAAAGAACTCACCAACCAAATCGGAACAATAGCAGCCAAAGAGCAATCAGACCTAAAGAATCAAAAAAAAAATTCCAGCCGATAGGTGCTGCTGATAGGTGAATGTCGACTTTGATAGGAGCAGCAAAGAAGGCTTCAAAAGCCTAGTAGGGTATGTAGATGGGTAGTAGAACAGCAGCACATCAAATTGTGAAGTAGTAGAGCTTCACACATAGGGCAGCAGCCAAAAACAAGTCACATATAGGGGCAGCAGCCATTAAAATTTTGCAAAATTTGTATATCGGCTTCAACGAGCTCAGAGAACTAGAGCTGAATCCATGTAGCAATGGTTGAACGACCTGATTGTGTTTATCTCATTATAATCAGGTCAAGAAATTAAGATATGGGCAGCAGTAGGTGGCTGCGCACCAAAGAGAAGTCGCGCAAGGTTGTGATCAACAGAGAATGATGATTCAGTCCCTAATTTGATTACAAAAGCTTTGATACGAATGTTACAATCCCAGATTTCTGCAATCAAATCAGCAAAAACAACAAAGAGAACTAGAAGAGAAGAAGAAGAAGAAGAAAGGAAGACAAGTCTGAAATCTGCCCAGAAAAACAAAGCAGCCTGTGGTCAGTCCAAATATGTGACTGGTCGCAGGCATCATTAGCATAAATAGGTTTAAAACAAGGAGTACAAGGACTAAAACACCCCAATTACAAGTAAAAAGCCCTAAACAGCAAATAGGGACCCTATAGGACCAAACTGACCCTATCGGGTCCAATGGCTGATGCTAATCCCAATTTCGGGATTAGCTCTCGGCCTGAACTCTAAATTCCATATGGAGTTAAACCTTTGGTGGAACGACAATACAGGATCTGTGTAGCTGATTCCAATTAGTTGGGAAAAGGATTAGTTGAGTCCATTTGTTTTTCCAGTTTCTTTTGCTTTCCTTGTCTTGAAAAGTTCTCCTCTCTCTTTCCTTACAGGCTCATTGACATTTGGATGTAAGCCAAGTTTTAGATAACACGAACAAAGGAATCCTTTCGATAATATCATTTGTAGGCCCGAGCACTCTAACAAGTCATTCATTTTTATTAGATTGATCCACTTTGCCATATGGTTTCAAGTATTGGTATTGGATGTATCGTATGTGTATCGACTAAGCCGGTCTTCGATCTTTTTGATTACCATATCGTTTCAGGGATAAAATAGTAAAAAAAAATTCTTATGAAAAACAAAGGGTAAAAATGCATCAATCCTCTCCAATACAGATCTAGATTGAATAGGTATCGGTATGGGCGATCCAGATTGGATCGGAACGGAATCCATGCTTTACCAAAATCAAGGGAGAGAACTTGGTGGTAAAGCTTAACTCATTTGACTTTTCCTCAGCTTCCTTCTTCATGAATTCACATTTTGAATATTATAGAGGAATTCTTGTGTAGTTTATGAGGGAGGGACATGAGGTAAATTTAATGCAGTATGCGTGAGCCTCGTATTTTTAGAGTCTCAGCATCGTAGGCATTTTTATTTTAATTTAAGCGTGGTCTATTTATATTCCCCCACCACAAAAAGTTCTCAGTATAGTTTTAAGCTTCTATATACTTGCCTCATTTTTATTTATTTATTTTTAAATCTCTTAGAAATATGGGTGGTGGTATCTTTTCTAGAGTGGTGTATATGAATGGGTGGCAATTCCTGGCCATTCTGCTAACCTGCCTGGACCAAACTTGGTAACGTAGGGTTCATGTTGACTTTTCAGCTTGATTAGTATGTAGTGGGAGTTCTCGAGTTGTGGTGTTATGTATTAACAACTGCCTAGTGCATTGGTGAGTTGTGGTGTGCAAAAATCCAATATTCTCCAGGTCTCAAGTACGAGTTTCCAAGCAGTTACCTATTTCCCTCCTAACCTATCAAAAAAAAAAAAAAAAATGCTGGGAGCATCATGTATTGGGTTGCTCTTTTTTTTTTTGTTTTGTTGGAAAGTCTAGACTTTAGGTAGGTTGGGCACTTGCTCTTATACTTGTGATTTTGGTGAGCAGCACTTGGCTCTTATCTTGGCCCTTGGCCCTTGCCCCGTCTGAATCCACCTGAACCCACTGCATTTCTTGGGTCAGGGTTGGATATCGAGAGTTGGGGGTTTTTTTTTTTTTGGGGGGGGGGGGGGGGGGGGGGGTGGGGGAGGTGGCGGTGGTGGAGTGGGGAAGGGGATTAAGCAGCAATGGTTTTTATTCTTGGTCCTTAGCATTGCCCAATTCCACCTGAATCACCATGTTTCTGTTTTGAGGATTGGATAATTTTAATAAAAATCACTTTCACTTATACATTGAGAATTAGAGATGGAGATGGTGATACATAAGTGGTGACAAAAAACAATTAGATGCCGATATGCCTAAAGTTTCTGCAGCGATGGATGAGAAGAAAAATGTGATCAGCGAAGGGAGACTGGTGGTGTGAAAAAGTTTCTGCATTTACTAACATATCTGTGGGACTTTAACTACAACTACTGTAGAGTGAAGAGGAAATCGGGGGTGGAGGTGTGTTAAAGCTCAAGGTGAAGAGAAGAGAGTTGGATCTGTGACCTCTGAGGCATACACTTTAGTGGCAAAGCTTTAGCCTTCACTTGAGGGATTAAAAGGAGAGTATTTTTCTTCTAACACTGCAATAATGGTAACACCTGAAAATTAAAAGATGCACTTGAAAAAAAAAAGAAAAAGAAGCAAGTACACATCCTTTATTTTTCATGATGTTGTAAGGTCTTCTAGCATTTTATCAATGGATAGAAAAATTCCTTGAATATGTTATATATGGAGGCATGTCTCATCAATATGGGACATCAACTTTGGGGTTTTCCTTTGATTTATCTAATGGTCCATGGCAGTCATACAATCCCATTATATTTTATGACATGTCAAAAGGTGAAATTGGACAGTGGCCAAATATGATTGTAACAAGAGTCTGTTATGTTTCCAAACCTCACAAATCATCATCATAATCATCATATATTGTGCCACAGAGAAAAGTGGTTTATAAATTATGACCATGGTCTTGATGGTCACCTTTTCTTTCTGTGGGCTGGGTAAAACTAGTAGGAGCCCATACATCCCTGATCCACTACCCATTAACCATTTAACCCATATGTGACCTCATAGCTTGACCAACACACGTTGGGACCTATAATATCTAAGTGATTACCTCCGTTGAACTTTTTAATTTGTCCTTGTTCATCATCGAATGCACACCTTGTTATCTTTGAGATAACAGAGAAACTTAGGTTAGGCTCGTTTGGTACATATTTTTGGAATAGCTTTTGGATTTAGAACACGTTTTGAAACCTTTTTTTTTTTTATACTAAAATGATAGCAATAGGCTGGTAAGGGATTGCTACCTGGTCATGTGGCCACTGTTCCAGCATGGGGACCAACCAGAGGAGTCGCCCAAGCATTCAACCAAAGGGTAGTGTGATCTTTTTGCCACCTTTGCGTCTATCATAACGTCTCATGACTCGGTAGTGATATTTTTCCCCTCAAAATTAACAACATAGAAGAGAGAACACTACCTGGTCTCGTGGCCTTTATGTCAATGTGGGGCTAATGGGCCCATGGGAGTGTGCGTCAAGGAATCCTGTGTCTCGGCACACGAGGGCATGACTGGGTAGCCTTTTTTTTCTTCAAACAAGATAGAATAGAGTTCGTAGGGGACAGATATTAATTTCATTTTAATGTCCTTAAATAAAGTACAGAATACAGGAAAGATCAAGCACTGGAGACCCCAATTAAAAAAGAACAGAACTACCACACCCCAACCCCATATATACAGAAAGTATATTACTGATCTTCCATACATCCCTTCCCAGCTACCCACTAAAAAGAGATACAGAGAGGGAGAAAGAAATCACAGAGGAGATGAGGACTTATGGGCGTATGTTAATTTCTGGGCATATGATCCTGATGAATGATGAATAGGGGCTGGGGATGGAAACCAGATGGTTTTGCAGAAGTGCAAAGGTGAAGCTCCTTCTCCTCCTGAATGGGTTCTAACCTCTTCATCATCTCCACAACCGGTCTTCTCCTCTCAATCTGTATGACACGAGGTGGTGCAGTTTCTTCCATAGACATAGCTTTGGACATCTTGAAGATGATGCTTCTATATCTTGACCAGTTTCTTCAATCTAAATTCACAAAATTCTCTCTTTTTCCTATATTTATAAACAAGAACAAACCCCCCTTGGTCTCACTACTCAAATGACGCCACAAATATATTCCCCCCATAAGCATAAACTATAAAGAGGATGATAGATACAGTCAACAAAGAATAGTATACTGATACATATATGCATGGACCTCTCTCAAAGAATCAGATCCAGATGATATAAGAGCATCTGGCAAAGACCAATAGGCCACCAAGAATACCATATCAATCCATGTTGGATGATACCCTTTTCGATTCTTTCCTTCTTAATATGAGATAACAACGAATTGGTCTATCTAATTCTTTACTTATTTATGGGAGATGAATGAACCTGCCCAGTTCTTATCCTTTCTTGTACGCATAACATTCTGCTTCTATTCCTTTCTTTCTAGATATGCATAGTCTTTCCAAGATACAGAATCGACTAATGGACTCTTGCTTAAGTAGGAAATGGATTATATACATATAGCCATATAGGTAAGGGTTGTCTTTAGGGTCTAGTGCTTCTGGAGTCAAGGAATAACTAAAGGATTAAAAGACTAGAGTTTGTGGAAGTAAGTTTTATTTAAAGGATTAGGGTATTGGTAACAGGGGAAACAAAAGAAGAATAAAGAAGCAAGGAAGAACGAATAAAGTAAGAGAATGGAAGAGAAACAAGAAGTTCCTAAGGTTCAAATTCATTTCACATGCTGAGCAGGGGCATGAATAAGGGGTGTCAATTCTAGGCTAGCACCAGTTAACCTCGTTGGTGTATGATGTCTTGTAGTCTGTCGCAACTTAATCCAGGGAGTATTGGTGCAGGCGCATGGACAAAACAAAACAGCAATCTCCGCTTGAATTTTTTATTTGATGATAGTTTTGAACTTTCTAGATTAGGGTTTTTACACTCTATATTTGTTGCAAGATTTTCTATCTCTAATGCAAACAATTTGAGAGAGGTGTGAGGACGAGCTCTGTAATACTATTCTCCATTGATAGTGAAATTTAATCTCATCTCAACGTGGACATAGGTAATCTTGTCAAACCTTGTAAACTTGTGCGCATTGTTTATTCTTATTTTTCCATTACTTTCTACATCGCTTTTAGGGTTGCTTTTCTACAAACCTGATAGAGTTTGATCGGAAAAACTTAGACCAAACCAGACGGTTTATTAACCATTCTGGGCTGATCTAGAGATGCCTTCTAAACTTAGCAGTATGAGAATACTTTCATCTTTCTTTTCTTTTCTTTTCTTTTTCTTTCAATTGAGGAATACCGAAAGTAACATTCTAAAAAAAGGTCCATTGGTTTTTATTCTAATTCATAAAATTAATAATAATAAAAAAAAGCCACATTTCCTGAAGTGCATGTAGTATAGTTCAATATCACTTATAAGAGTGTCTTACAAAGATCACTGACATATCCATGTTCCCTCTTACAATCTTCCATGGCTTGCAAACAGATCGATTTGGGTCGATTCTGTCAACCCTGGTGAGAGTTTAGACACACATTCTAATTTTTGCAGTAATTATTCTTTTACATCATATTCTTCCTCAAGCTAATAATAGGGTTTTTTTTTTCTAAGGTCGAAAACATAATAAGGTTCAAGATTACACCCCCCCCCCTTCCCTTTTCCTTGTCTTGAACCCAACCGATAATTTGGATCACAAAGATGGTAGAAAATTAATGATAAACAAATGCCTTCACCAAGAATTGAATATAGATTCCCAATCTCCGCAGATGTCACTTGAAAACGTATCTTATGAGCCCTGGGAGGTGAATGTTTAAGAAGTAATCATCCCAGCTGATACACTTCGGATCGAAACAAAATATATTTTCCTCTGCTCCATTGTCCTTCATTGCCATTCGCAACTTCTCTAAATTTAAATCATCAAAGCTGCATATAGAACAAATAATAAACCAATTCACTTTTGAATTTAAGCTATGTTTGGTCGTCAATAATGAATAGAAAAATGAAATTTTAATTTGAGGAGAAAGATAAACACATAAATCAATCATTGCATCATGATAAAATAAAATATAATTAAAAGACACAGAGAGAGAGACATACACTCCTCTAAAGAATAAATAAGGCCTATAGAGCTCCACTAGTCGCATCACGAAGTTGATCTTCCGACTAAAATTGCTACATAAGTTTTGGAAATACTGGCAAGATACTATGTTCAACAGTTGCAAAGCCTACAAGAAACCCACAAAAGTATACAGAAAAATGAATATAATTGATGATTTAAGTTATCCAATCATATGTAGAGATAGGATCCGCTACTTGTACGATCACCTGGTCGTACGAGTCAGTATCCAACACATGTTCTTCTTTCTATTATTACAATGATAGAAAGGGTATATTTGAAAACAAAAAGGACATATGTTGGATGCTGACTCGTACGACCAGGTGATTATACGAGCAACTGATTCATTTTCTCATATGTATACCATACAATGCATGAAATCAATTAGTAAAAAATTAAATAACCAACCTTTAAAGGTAGCATATAACGAACGGCCATGTATTTGTGGAAGCTATCCATGGTGCTAAATACTGCAACTTTTCCAACTTTGATAGGCTTTCCATCTTTATCGATACATGGATGCTTAGAGAAGAATTGATAGCCGTAATCCTGGAAAAGGGTAAATTTTGCTGGGTTTCTTACAGATGAACCCACTTGGTAGATGAACTCACCATGTTGATTTGCATGAGCCACCATTGCCACAATCATCGCATTCACCACCATGTCCCCTGGGATCTGTTTCATCATTTATATATATTTCATAAATAACAAACATGCAAGCTTCTTCTTCATTGATTAATACATATGCTTGGGTATATTTTATGACCAAATTATGTATGGCACATTTTTCTTAGAATTGAGTTTTCTTTCAGTCATGGAGAATTCCTTAACCAAGGCTTTTGATTGGTATTCATAAGGTATCACGCAACAAAGGAGGATGTTTCAAGCATTCGCAAATAAGAAGTATATATTTATGATCATTGATGATTGTATGACCCTTCACAATGCGATATAAGATAACTTTTTTCTTACATTTTTAGGGTCTAGAAATATTCAATGTCTTGTGGTCTTTTTTCCCATCATGTTCTTTTATTTCAACCCCTTTTCTAGTGAAATTTTATTCCAGCCCTTGAAAGAGGCAAATTGGACTCAAACTTGGTATCTAAGAAAAAAAATGGAGTCTTCCTATCACTATAATGTGGGCCCCGCTTGAACTTCCACATGGAGATAACATGTGCACCGTTATTCTGTTAATACTGCACCCTAATAAATCTTACTGGACTTGCATGCAGTCACCCTAAATGTTGAGTATAACTGCAAGTAACAGGGTGAAATCATTTTTCAAAAGAAAAATGAAAGTTTTGTAATCATGCTGGTGTATCTACCTAAAACTCATACTTATTTGATAATTACATTATATATATATATATATAGATATATATATATATATATATATAATTAATGAGAAAAGGAGATTTACTCGTTACTGGATTATATCAACATCTTATAGAATCTGGATCAGATTCATATACGAGATTGTTCATTTGAAATTCACTTTCTCTCTCTGTATTTAGTGGATTCCAAATGCTCAGACCAGGGATGTGCGAGAATAATCTCATACGTGAACCTGACTCAGTCTCCATCTTACACGTCAAGTCAATGGTATGAATGAAATGATATATTTAATGAGGCAGAGAGGGGGTTCACATATTTAATGAGGAGAGAAAGGGGGGAGAGGAGAGAGACTATGAGAGAGAAGTATACAATACTATCATGTACTCCATTTTTCCAAAAAATTATTTTAATTTTCAAATCAAAAGAATTTGATTGAAAAGTATAATAAATCTTAGGGAGAAAGAATTCTGCCAGTCTAGTGTTGCCTACACCCAAATATAGGCAGGTGCAAAAAAACTATGTTGCCCCTTGCTCTATTCATGAAGATGCTCCTGTGCACCTCCCAATGGTCCTATATATGGGTGATGCCCTACACTAGACTGGCATTGTTCTTTTTCCCTAAATTTAATAAGAAAAAGTTTATATATGTTGTTAGTGTGTACAACCCTCTCACAGTATCTCTCCTTCCCTTCCCCTCTTTGATATTCTCTCTTATCATTCTCTTCAGTTATGTTTTAAAGGCAAAAATAAAAAAGAAAAACATAATAAAACAAAAATCATGATAAATAATAATTGGTTTTTGTTTCTACCTCTCTCATCTTTCAAAAAATTTTGAAATGAGAGGAGAGAAAGACATAATCATTATATATATTTATCATAATTTTTGTCTTATTATGTTTTTCTTTTGTATTCTTATCATCCAAACATAACTTATTTCATGATCTATTTGATGATTCAACTGATGTCTCGCAATTGATGGGGCGTGTCTATACTAAAGCATACGGACAACATGTTGATCCTTTTCCCATTTTAATAATCATGTTTGCCATATTTTGGTATTGGTTATAATAACTTGTGAGGAACTGAATACTAAACTTTCCACTTAAGTAAAAATTTGATTGATTTAGTTACTCTTTCGTTTTATTTTCCTTGCAATCAAACGGTGGCAAAATATTTTAAAGAAAAGATGCCTAACTAGTCAAACTCACGTATATGATTACAAGAACAATGAATGTAACCATGGACAATGGTGAAATGAGTTGACTCACCACATCAACAATTGACTCAGGATCGCCGAGGAAGCATGTTATTCTCCCCTTACCGTAACCAACACCCAAGCTGTCGATGGTTCTGTGGTCATTAATAGTTAGCAAACACAAAATCTAGAGAGAGAGAGATGAAGTGTTGATTGGGGACTAAGAAAGATAATTCCCTTAATTACCTCATTCCTTCAACCCAACCAGGGAATGGTTCTCTGTATGTGCTTGTTATGATGGTTGGACGAATGATAACAACTGGTAGATTTTCCCTAGACTGTCCGATGAGCATCTCTCCCAGGCACTTTGTAAAGACGTATGTGTTCGGCCAACCATAATGTCTTGCCCTTTTTATCAACATAGAAAGAAATAAATACGGTTCAACAGTTCAGCCATAAAATTCCAATCGTTGGGACAAAAATAAAATAAAATAAAAGGAAAGAATCAAATAGAGATGAATCGAAAGGTCAAGATTTGATAACATTGGGCAAACAAACATGTCAATCAGAGGGTCACATCGTTAGTAGGTGAAGAAATTTTTTCTCCTTTACTTTCATTTTATTTTATTTTATTTATTTATTTGAAATATGAGTCGGGCTAGGGTCTAATGGCCCCAAGAAATGAAATTAATGTTTTTGGTGCCATAGGTAACCTACTTGGTAGGCTCACTGAAGAACACAAATGTTTAATTTTTTGTTTTTGGTAATAAAAGACTAATGTTTGAGTGGTCACCATCCTATAAAGAACCAGCACATGTGATCCTCCTACCCATAAAGATATAAATTAGGGGTTGTTTTATTTATTTTATTGGATCCTACGGAGGTTCTTAGCCTATTTATCAAAAAAAAAAAAAACAAACCAATTGTTATGGGATTCGTCAAAGTTGATACTATTTTGATATTGATCTTGATCGAATGAGATCAAATTGTATCAGACAGATCGATCAAGGTTGATATCATTTTGATTTGAGTTTTAGATCCGTAGATCCTACCTATAAAGATTATAAAATAGGGAAAAGCAAATAAATATTATTAAAAAAAAAATTCATTGACACTCTCGATAAAAATATTTCTTACACAACCATTTTAAATATTGCTTCATAGATTAAATGAGCTGGCTATTCTGACTATTGGATATAGAGCTTATGGTTTAGATTAATCGTATGTCAAATCTCAAAGCCTTATAACTTCTTCTATATTGACATTCATCCAATATATGTCCACACATGTCTGCCATCTGTATTGCAACCACAAAGATGCACTCTTTTGTAGTCTTGGATTTCAAAGCACTCCATTTTGCTGTGACAAACATGTGAACGTATACATATTTTGCTAAATATGATGGCACTAATGATAAGCTAATGTGTTTCTCTTAAAAAGTTTTCTTGACATCTAAACATGGTCTGAGATCTACATATTTACAAAACTTGGACCCTATCTAATGTACAAGGGTATGTTTGGAAGCATACTTTGTCCGAGAGTGCGATTCCTATGCCTGAACATGTAAGAATTGGACTTCATAAAGACTTTGAAATTAAACCATGAGGATCTTCTATCTGAAAGTATAGAATTTTCGTTCTATGGCTGGTCTGGAGACCAAAACTATACACATATGTGAATAGATATTTCAATAGGGATAGGATCAAAGGAACATGAGTAATTGAGTAGTTCTGAATGGTCTAATTATAGGAACATGAGTAATTGAGTAGTTCTGAATGGTCTAATTTGGTTAAGTAGGAACAGGGACCTTACCTACAGTATTTATGAGGAGGGATAAGGTTGGTTCGTCTCTAACTGGAAATTTAAAAAATAAAATAAAATGTTAGGCCAACACTGCACAATTACAAGGTCATGAGTTCAAATCTCCCCAAGACCTACTTATAAAAAAAAAATTTGATATTATATAACTTATGCCCAACAAAATGGATGTGAAATGACTACCTTTACCCCTAAAATGGAAAAATCCCACCTGACTTTAGGCCCCTATTCAATTTTTTTATTGACCTCAGCACTTGTGTAGGGGCCACATAGCTGGAAAAGAACTTTTTACGAAAAAAACAAAAGCAAACGAATCACGAATAGTGTGAACTAAATCTCCCATGTCAAGCCAATGAAAGTACGAAAGAAACAAGACAGGGTTGGTGTTGAGGGGGTTCGCTTGTATAGGAGGAGAGAGATTTTCAAAGGGTGCAAAAATGACACATGGGCAGTACTAAAGTACTAGATCATTTTCCCATAAATATTTTACCAAAACGAAAGGACTAGATATTCTTCTCTGATATTGATATTGGAGTATGGTGGTATCGTTAACTAAAGTATTTTTTTCTATTTCATACCTTCATACATTAAATTGAGGGTATAGTCATAATTATAAAATTAACTATGCATTAATTTATATAGCAAACCTGTTTATTCCTAATTCTTTCATGGCAAATGTCTCATCTGATTTGGAACATTCCAAGGCCTTGAGCTCCTTCAACTTTTCTTCTACAAGCTTCAGTTCCCGTTCCATGTCTAACCCAGGTCTCCCATTCAGTGTTTCACCCATCCTGAACGGTTTCTCCAATATGAGCCCTCCTTGTTCTCCAGCCACATAAGCTTTCAAGAGAGTGGAAATTAATAACAATATTAATCATCAATTAATCTTCCTTAATTTATAGTTTAATATTGATTTAGACATATAGAGATTCAATACTACTACACTAACCAGTTGATACGTGGAGAAGCATCTGTAGCTTAACACATCTCTTTGCGAAGCTCAAAACATACTTGGCTCCCATGGCATTCACACCCAAGGACACATCATATCTATACAAAGTAGTTTTTCAATTAAAATGTGCTTTATTATTATTAATTTTTTTTTTATAAAATAATTCATAAAAAAAATAAAGTCAAAGGCAAAAGAAAAGTCAAATTCACGAGAAGCTAAGAGGCACCAAAAAGCCTAACCTCTCATCAAAGTTGGTGGTAGCAGCTATATTGACGATGATGTCGATCTCTTTCCACATCTCTTCCCTCAAATCTGAGGCATCTATACCCAAGTTGTCGCAAGCAATGTCACCGGCAACGGCAGTCACCTTCTCGGCGACGAAGGAATCGAGGCCGGCACCACATTTCTCTCTGAGAACCCTAAACACATCCTTCCCTATCACCTAAATTATTATAGTGGTTGTTAGGGTTCCACGCAATAATGTAAAGGCATATAAAGATTTTGGGCACTCTCCTTTATGGCTAGCTTTAAGGATGAATCATACCCAAGACTTAACAGTGCTTGTACATGATTATCAAAACATTCATGTTACCTCCTTATGCAGTCTCTGTGCAGCCGACTGAGCATCTGCAGCTCTTAACAGAAGATAGAGCTTCTTCACGCTTGGCTGAACCCTCAGCACTTTCTCTACAAAAACTACATTCCAAGAACCACAGCTTAGAATCACTATATACACACACACACACACACACAGATGAGAGAGAGAGAGAGAGAGAGAGAGAGAGAGAGAGAGAGGGGATCCCTACTTTTTGCTAGAAAGCCAGCAGCACCAGTGACCAAGATGGACTTGTGTTGAAGAGACTGGACAATACCCGTTAACTCCATAATAGTAGGAAACTAATGAGGGAAGGAGAGACAACAAGAGATGGGGGCAGAGGGAGTGAAGAAAGAAGCAGAAAAGCCAGGGGAATACTGAGTACTGTGAGTTGGGGCAAGGAGTGAAGAAGGATATGTGCATTTATACAGACATGGGAGGTTGAGTGCACGGAAGTGATCGTTCATTTCTTTTTGCTAATTTTACCTGCTGGAGTTTAGTGTAATAACTTGCCCGAAATTATTAACAACAGTTGTTAGGTTTTTCAGATTTTATTTCTTTGTCTGATGAAAGCGATTGATTTTAAAAATAAATTAATAAATAAATAAAAGTAAAAATCTAAGGGTACTTCTGAAGTTACACACCACCAGCCCTTGTCATTTAATTGGGATATTTTTTTCGATATCCCTCTTAAGTTTATTAATGGTATACAGTATATATATATACATATCGGCACACATATTGATATTGGTCACAGTATACTGTACATATCGCCAATACCGGTACGTACATAAATGACAAATCCATGTTTGGCAAGTGGTCAGTGGAGTTTAATGCGCACCCATACATATGGATGGCCCTATCTACTCATTGAATGGCTGTAGTGAAAGCTCATAGTCAATGAAATCACTCCAATCGTACTACCATTTTATTTATTGAGGGTTGTCTGTGGTAAGGTGAGGGTCTGCCTTTGGAGCAGCGCGTTGCTCGGAAGCAGACCTCAATCAGCTTTATACATAGGAATTTTCCAACACCACATGAACTTTTCATTTTCAATCATTTCCTCTGTGCCTTAAAAGGAGAGGGTCCACGAAAGGTAATGCACCCCTGTGCCAATGAAAGTATATGCAAAAACATTAATGAGGGATAGGATTTTCAGTCTTTCATAAGGGGAGGGTTGGTTATTTTGCTCCTTATATCTAGGAATAAGAGTTTCACCGGCAACCAATATAAGGTGGGGGCAAATTACAAAATGTTTTTAATCATTTCGATGGCATCTTGTGGAAGGGGGATAGAATCGTGCACGAAACTTTTTGTCTTGTGGAAGGAGGGATAAAACTGTACACGAAACTTTTTGTCTTATTTTTGAAGTGAAATTTTTTGTCGTCTAAGAAACCACTGACCAATGTAGTGGGTAAGTGAATCTATTTCTCAAATAAAAGAGTGTTTGTATAATTTTGGACGAGTTTTACTCTTTCATTGATGAAGTAAACTAAAGTATACCCATTTAGGACCATAAAATGACACCTATCTCGTCATCACGTTGTCAACCTGATCTATCTATCCATTTCCTTCACCAATCATATGATTAACCTCTGCATTAAATTAAATAAAATCTCAAACCAAACCATTCTAATTCACAAAAGCAGTGAAAAAAGGTGTGCTACGGCTACGTAGATATTTGCAATTAAAGGGAAGATAGAGAGTGATAAAGCCATATATGTGAGATATTTTTGCATTACCCACGGAATGGAGATTATCTACAAAAAAAAAAAAAAAAAAACGAAATGGGGATCAAATGCCTGATCCTTGAGGACACGCACGTACAAGTTGATATTTAAAGTGACCGGACTTTTGTCAGAACAACAGTTCAAGGCCCATTGTTGTCTGGTGAAAAGTTAAAAGTTACTGACCTGTTGTACGTAATTTTTTTTTCACACCTTTAATTTCATAAGTAATCAACGGGAAATGATTTTCTATAAAGGCAGTGTAAGATGACATCTCTAGAAAAGAAAGTATCAGAATAGGTCTCATATTCCTATTATTTATTATGTGAGAAAGATAAGTATATGTACAAAGGGAATGTAGCGATTTTTTAATCTTAATAATTACTTATTCTGTTATCCAAAAATAATAATAAATATTATTTATCCAAAAAAATTCATAATTAAATATAGAGAGAAAATTTGCATGTCAATGGCATGTAGTGAAATCCCTACACCCAATCAATGGGAGTTTCAGTAGGTAACATCAAAACGGTTTGCCTACCTGTATATCACAAAGGAGAGAGATCGAGCATCAAGAGGAGAAAGAAGTAAAGGACCTACTTACCTTGCTTGTGGACCAGCTGCAGAACTAACCCTTGTTCTATTGGTTTGGTGGATGCTACCAAGACGATTTCTTTATGCCCATCAAAGAACGTCGAGATGTTAATTCATGAAAAACGATACGAGAAATTCGAAAGAACTCATATACGGAATGAGGGCGACTGGTGAAAATACATCGGTTTCTTACTCGTGCAAATGAACTATTTCTTGGCAACTTGGACAACTTATAACGATGTTCGTCTCGCATATCACTAGGAAGATTAGGATCTTTACAAAAGGCTTTATAAAGCTTTCGTCTCAATTCATATTTAGCCGCGAGCAATCTACGTTTGTGATCTTGTATATTTCGCTTCTCCGACATCTTACTGAGTTTCCCCTGCATCTTTTTGCAAAAAGCCGCTCCACGGTGGTAAAGTCTCATCTTGTGTGTTGGCCGAAGTGACAATAGTTACATTGAACCCTCGAATATGTTCGAAGATCTCGAAATGATCTTCCAGTTCCGGGGAGAATTCTCAAAACTCCGTTCCCATCGAGAATTGAATGGAGTTTTCCCGTATTTCGACCAGAGAATCTAATAGAGCCATTACTATCGAGATTCTGACTGAAAAATTAGACATTCCATGCCCTCGGAGAGTGCTTTGTCATGCTAGGTCATTGACATCTCCTTTTTTGTCTTTTTTGGACTTCAAGAATGGATTGGATCGAAACGACTTTCCTGTCGAACCCCTTTGTGTCTGTATGAATCTCTGACCGTGCGGAATTTATAGCCTTTTCCTATTAATTATAGTTGAAGTAAGAGGTTAGTTAAAAAGGAAAAAAGATCCCTATTAGGTTGTTTGCTGTCTATTTACTATGAAATACAAAAAATCCATCCATGTTGATGCCCTCACATTAGTGCAAGAGTCACATGACCTAGGAGTGATTCCCCAACCATTAGTTAATTTGTTTTAAATTGCGAATATCAAAGCAATATTTCCTATGACCTTTTAAATATTTACCAGATGAGACCATTGTTTTAAAAAACGATATGCAACAGTTAGTATTTGCTGGATTGGAATAGTATTGGCCTTGACCAATCTTTGATCCTGACATTTTCAATTCTGATCCATATGTATGGTCTAAGGATAGAATCGTAATAAAATTTGATTTAAAAAAAAAAAAAATAAGAGTAGAACAAGAGTTGCATGCAGTTTAAATGGAAGAATTCACTATAAACAAGATCTACAAGTGGGGATGAGCTTCTAGCTTTGTATTAAGTAATTAGGTAGTGAGGCTCTATGATGACTTTTGCTTAATATCTTCACATCCAAAATATATGTTATTAGGAATGAAGGTTGTCCTTCAACCATGACCAAAGAAATAGCCATGGTCAAGGAATTCCTTATGTTGTGTTTGGTAGCAAAGAGAGGAAAAGAAAAGAAAAGGAAAAAGTTTTGTACTAGGCATGTCCTAATCAACAGAAGATTTTTTTTATGAATTTCAAAATTCACATTGTTAATGGTGAAGGTTTCTAAAAAAAAAAATCTTGCCAAAAACATAAGAAAATACAAGAATTTTTTTTTCTTTTATTCTAATGGTAGTCAACACACAAACTTTTTCTATTTTCTTATCATTTCATTTTATTTCTATTTTTTTCTTTTCTTTTTTGCTCTTGACTAAAAAACACAGCTTTAGTCAAGGGCCTCAAGGCAATCAAACAGCGTGTAAAGTTTATTAAAGAAAGATGAGTATTACCGACCTTGCCCAGTGGGGACAAACATTATCAATTTTGATGGCAATTTATTGCACCCATGGTGCAGCAAAAGTCTTTCCTTTGTAATTTTTTTTTTTTTATGAAAAAATATATATTCTCCACAAATTTATTCATTCATGGAGAAAAAAAAAAAAAAAAAAATAACCATGGTGAAGAGATTCTTGTAGAATAAAGTTCGAAATAACCTTAGACTGCCCAAGAATCCGATTTGATGGCAATAGAAGTGGTGGGTGAAAAGAGATTTTTAATCCCTCTTAGGTGAAGAAAAATTATATCTAATTTCATTAAATCTCTGGTCATACTTCATAACCTATATTTTAGCTCTTCTTTAATTATGAGAAAAAGGACTATCTAAGAATACCAAACCTAACCATAAAAGTAGGCATATATTCCTATCCTTAATAGCTTTAGCTGGTCTTGTCTCCAGCTAAATGAATCAAGACTGAGCCTTACATCAGGTGAGAGGGCCACAAGGGTTCACAATCCGGACCCATTTGTCTAATTACCAGGTTCACAACATGTGCTGGCTTTATGCCCACATCTTCAGCAATATGTTACATAGTCTTACATTCTTAATAGGGACCTCGATCAAGGAGGTAGTCTTCTTCGATGTTTCCTCCAATATTGTCATTATTGTTACTATTTACACGGCCCTAAGAGATTTTCTCTCTCCCATCCGTCTCTTGAATCACCATCTAGATTGGTCATGTCCAATATCAATCATGTCTTCTTCATACATTGTGATTATTGTTCAAAATTTAATTTTTTAAATTTATTATTTCATTTGCAAATTAGAAGGCAGATCTCGATGCAATGGTAAGGTTTTATTACAATCTGAAACATATATCCTCTCCATTTGTCCTTCCCAAACTTCACAATAGTGAAAGACTTGTGCATTAAGTACACCCTTAAATGGTATTAAATGGTATTATTCTAACCGATGAGTAGACAATGATGGTGATGTCAAATTAAGTTGCCATGTGAGAGATAAATGGGATCAAATCAACTTACTCATCTTATTAATGGATGATGGAGGCAAGCATGTGGTCAATAACGATAGATATGACGACGTGCCGTCCATGCCCATGGACAATAACTTGACGTCCACGGTTTCTTGATGGACCACTTGCATTGAATATGAATATGCCTTTGGTCTTTTACTACCATAACTATGTCTTAGTCAAAAGGGTCAGCTAATGGACCTATTAGTTCGAAAACACCATGGAGAGCAACAAAAGTCTACAGGTGAATACTCCATAGTATATCTTTTCCATGGGTCGAAGCAAAACAAAA
>NC_056564.1:9658166-9658358 GCF_013358625.1 Macadamia integrifolia | reverse complement strand
AGGCTCGTTTGGTACATATTTTTGGAATAGCTTTTGGATTTAGAACACATTTTGAAACCCTTTTTTTTTTTTTTTTTGCTAACGACGGGTATACTGGAAATGAAAGTTCCTTTCTCACATCCGTTCTCCATCACATTGTCGGAACAAAAAAATATTGGAAGCATCAATATGGATTTGGTACATGAAGCCAAG